>NC_086317.1:168616073-168934198 GCF_036172605.1 Pelobates fuscus
GGCTGTAATGTAAACACTGCATTTTCTCTGAAAAGAAAGCAAAAGACAGCAAAAAGCCTGAAGTGAGCTATTTTACTCACCAGAACAAATTCAATAAGCTGTAGTTGTTCTGGTGACTACAGTGTCCCTTTAAGCCCCGCACTCAAACTCTCATTACCATAACCAAAGGCAAAAAGTTCCTTGCACACTATCGCAAGGGGCTCGCCACAGAGTGAGCGCTCATAGCAGGGTAAGCGTTATCACACAGCTATCGTAACACGCAGGAAATCTTCCCACACTTTGCAATATGATGAAGATCACAGTGATTGGTTGGCTAGTAAGCCAACCAACCAGAGCTCTCTGACAGCCAAGCCTCAAGAGAAACCAGACTTGGCTGTCAGTGCCCTCTGATTGGTTGGCTTGCTAGCCAATTAAATGAAATAGCTCTGGGTCATATTGCAAACAGCTGCATACAAGAAATAAAATGACACATGAAATCCCCATAATAAAACTCTTCTTCCCCTCTTATGTCTATACTGATAATTAGTTTTCCCTGGGGCATCGTGCCTCATAAGTTGATTTGTAGATAGCAATTTCTATAGTTTTTTCCATGATTTGTGAAGTATACATAATGTCTTTTGGTTAACTAAATGTTTTTCTTACTGCATTTACATTCATATAGCATGAAAACTGTACAAATCAGAACTCTGTTTAATGTTTGGAAGCTCATTGAGTTCAAGATAGGAATTGTTAGGATGACACGTCACATCCAAACTAAATGTTAATAATGTTTGATAACGTCTATAAGATCTAGATGTTTAATATGCATTTCATATGTAAGTTTTGTGGGGACCTATCTGGCATCCCAGGGAGTTCCCCCCCACCCGAAATCAATTATGTACTTTTCCAGACCTACTTCAAAAAGTTCCTTATACCACCTTTGATTTTTTGCAGATCTATCCAAATCCGTAGTTCTTTTAAAGGACCACTATAGGCACCCAGACCACTTCAGCTCAATTAAGTGGTCTGGGTGCCAGGTCCATTCAGGTTTAACTCAGCCTGCTTTAAACACAGCAGTTTCAGAGAATTTCAGAGAAACTGTAATGTCTACATATGGGCTAATCCAGCCTCTAGTCCATCCCATCAACTATGCATCAGGAGGAATTATCGCCACACACCTAGTCCTGTCCATCTCCATCATAGAACACAAAAAGTTTTAAAATGACGCTGGACGTCCTCACGCTATGTGAGGACCTCCAGCGTCGCCGAAATCCCCATAGGAAAGCATTGTATAATGCTTTCCTATGGGGAGGTCTAATGCCTGTGCGCATTAGGGCGTCCCCTCCGACGGCCGCGTATGCGCATTAATTCTCCCCCGCCGGCTGACGTCGGCGGGGGAGGAGCGCAGGCGGAGCTTGCCCCAGCGCCGAGGGACATCGGTGCTGGACTCCGGTAAGTCATTGAAGGGGTTTTAACTCCCTCAGCAACTTGGGTTGGGGGTGGAGGGGGGCACTAGAGGGTCCTGCAGTGCCAGGAAAACAAATGTTTTCCTGGCACTGGAGAATCCCTTTAACTAGTGAAGGCTCAGAGCCTACATATGTGAGACAGACAGGCATGTGTAAAATACTTTTATTTTTCCTAGAGTGCCACTTTGTGTTGAAAAAAAATATATCATTGACAGCCGCTAGAGGCGCTTCTAACAGTGATTTTCACCCCCTCCCATTTGTAAGTCTTTGATTCATTTTACCCTTGTGGACTGCTTTATATTCTATTCTATTCTTTCTCAATTTCTTTACTAGATCCTTTTCTTACTGGACTCCACTTCTTTAAACCTGACTCTACCATTTATATGGTTACTTTTTTTATCTTGGTTATACATCTTCGTTTTTGGTGATTATATGATGTACCACTCCAGATGATTTAGCCTTTTCTTTTACATATATTCAATACAAACATTGGTGTATTTTGTATATGAGTAAAATAAAGCACATTCATCCATCTACTATGGTGGTGGCATAAATCTAAATATATAGGAAAACAATCTAACATTCAGAATTCATTTTTGTATCCTAAATGTTACAGCATTCCTTCAGTGTATATTTTTGCACTGAAGACTATTTTAAACTTTTTAACAAAGCATAGAAACAAGCCCTTTGATGGAAATACCATTCAAGCTCTTGGTTTTTCAGAGTTTAAAGAAACATACAACACAACACAAAAGGCTTTTTTTAAACTAATTTTATACAATTGTATATAATTTACATAACAGTATTTTAAAGCAACAAGTATTTATATATAGATTTGTTTTAACAATGTCTCTATAAAATATACAAATGAACAAAAAAACATTGTATAACATGAATACAGACATATAACCCACCAATCTGCCTCCTACAAGGAGACGGTTCAGAGTAGTTAAATACATCTGATCAGAAAAGGATAGCTCTTTTATAAATTGTTAAACATATTTCCATCCCGCAGCCAACAGCTCCCTAACATTACATACACAGGAGCTTTAAACATGCTGCAAGCATTTTTACATGTAACCTAGGCACAAATGTTTGTGAACTACATTTCCCATGATGCTCTGCCAGAAAAAAACTTAATTGAGCATCTTGAGAAGTATGGCTTATAAGCATTTTGGGCATCAAGGTTAACCATCACTAGGGGGTTTATTTACTCAACACATTACTGTTAGGAATACAAAGATGTATTCCTAACCCTATAGTGCCCCTGCGACCCCCTCACCCACTTACCTGACTCCAGCACTGAGGTCCCTCTGCTCTTCCGCCGTCGTCAGCCGATTGAGGGACCTATCATGAATGCGCAGCAAGCACTGCTCGCATTAGTCCTTCTCTGTAAGAAAGCATTGGATCAAACGGGCTTTGCTTGTGAAACTGCAGGAAGCACCTGCAATGGCCATCTGGTAGACAGTTAGATGCAGTCTTAATCCTGAATTAAAATATTGCAGTTTCTCTAAAACTGCAATGCTTTACATTGCAGGGTTATGGGACCTGCACCCGGACCACTTCAATAAGAAGAAGTGGTCTAGGTGCCTATAGTGTCCCTTTAAAAATGTTTATAGCGAATAAACCCCTAAGAGAGAGGAAGTGCATAGTGAAGTATCAATATCCATGAAAAAAATGATATAATTCAGACTGGCAAACAGACTCTTATTTATATAAAATATTTGTAAAACAACAGCAATTCCAAAAATACAAAAAAATATAAGCATTCACATCCATGGCTATTGTAAAATGTTATCAGTGTAAGGAATTACGTCAATATGCACTATTGGGTATACTTCCACAACAGGCAATATAACAACCCTCTGATGTGTGCGCCCATCAAGGAGAATCAAACTGCTCAATTTCCCATTGTTGTCACAGAGGAGACTAGGTTAGTCTACAGAGTCTGGCCCATATCAGGAATGATGCTAAATGGACCAGCTAAATGAACATCCCATGGAAAAGAAGATTCTTAAAACCCACGTGAAGCAACTAACTTGATAAAAACAAACATTCTTTATCTGGCATCTATTAGTAAACCTGTAACAATTGAAGCTAATGTCATGTTTTGGTAGAAATGCAGGATTTTTCCTGTTTGCACAAGTAGTCAGTTGATAATTTAGCAGATTGCACTGTAATAAATAACCAAGGTAGTACCATGTGTTTGGAATATATTAATGCAATCAAAACACCAGCATCACATGTACCAGGAGGTCGACAGATCACCACAACATATTCTTTAACCCTTCAATTAAGTACATAGGTGTTATTTACTAAGCAAAGAACTGACCACTTAAGTGCAAATTTCAGGCCTAGCTAAAAGGAAAATATTCCAGTTTTGCTATTGTGAACGAAAATTTGCAATTCACTTATTTTATTGCTTGGTGAATAAACATGACAAGGGTATGACTGTAGATATCTAATAAGGACCGTTGAATTAACCATATTATGTACACATCTTTGGCAATTAATTGGGGAAAGAATTCCCAATATTGGGATTTTAAATGGAATGTTAATACTGTTCAGGACAGTTGGGATTGTAACTCTCTGCAATAAATGGTTTATAATGAATAGCTTGATCTTGGAGGATATACTAGTTGACAGGTCTATGATGGTTTAGTACTCATAATGGCATGGTAAAATTAGAGTTAGAACACAAACTCCAAGGGGCAACATGCTGGATGCATTGCTGCTCTTGTACTGCTAAGTCATTTTTCACACCTTTTAAATCTCCATTTTACACACACTTAAATTAACCAGGTTTCCGCATACGTATGTATGCCTGTACTGAATGATTTGTCACAAAATATGCCTTTCATTGTTTAGAGCAGTGAAGACTTCCAAAATAAAATTAGCGTTACTAGATTTCCCAGTACACTGCATAAATAACATTTTGTGTCTTTTGCAGTATTGTTGTAGTAAGATTATAGGGACATTAAGGAACATAACCACTATAGCTCATTGGACTTCAACGTTAGGCTAACAACCACACTACTAACCAAAGGTTGGACTGATCCACATTATTTGAATAGTAGGATTATATTTATTGCATTTTTTCTCATTTTCTTCTGCTAAAAGAGGACATATAAATAATGCATGGCACGACTGTGCTACAATCAATAATTGCTGTGGTATGCATTTCTTTCAAGTACCCATTTCTAACAAGAAATACAGTATTGCAATTTTAAAGGTTTCTTTAAATGGCTATTATTATTCATCGCAAAAAAGTGCTGAATATTGGTACTAGCAACATAAAAGAGGCAGCATTGAGAGTAGCAAATGGGACAATCTGAGCACAAATCCAAAATATTAAACCTACCTTATCAAACAAAATATTATAAACATATTATAGAGGGAGTAATTTGGGAGCTTTTTATGGTCCAAGTAATGCTTTCTGAACAGATTGAAAAAAAAATGTGATTATCATTTATAATGTTTTGTTCTGTATGGATTAAAACGAAAAAAAAAAAAAAAGTTTGCTTCAAGGGGAAAGTCATACTCATACCACCCAAAATTGGGCCGTGTGAAATTGGCAACAGACTAAGGCAAGAGATGACTTGCTTCAACCCAGAGTGCAGTTTATTGACAGATAAGTGTATGGATGAGACATGTAAGTCAGTATATTCATATAAAACTGTAAATTAAATATATTCAAAATCTGAGAGATACTGAAGTCAAATATCTACTACAGACTATCCCCCCAAAAATCCTCAAAATTATAAATAAATACATATTTTCAGAATACTCTGAAGTTTGGATCTTGAAGCTTTTTGAGGTCATTAATTGATCTCAGTTGTACATTTAAGTGCAATAGAGTTACAGAGAATGTTTTATTCACTTTCCTATAACTTATAATTTGTGCATATGTAAATGTGTAAATATGGACTGCCACCGGTCCTCTTGTTTTACTGATTAATACAATGTATGTAGTATACTATGAAGGTGGCTAAAGTATGCATGAATCCTACTTTGTGTCTGGAGCTCAGATTTTGCCGTTTAACACTGAATTTGTTGGACTTTGGAACACAAACAGGTGGATAAAGAGTATCTGGACAGTGAGGACAGTGACCACTGCTCACACTGCTTGCTTGACACAGTGCAACAGTGCAGACAGAAGGAGAGTATCACATACAAACTTTGCATCCTATCCTATGCAACTGCAGACAGGGGAGACAGTATACGAACCATATAAGCACGTCACTGTCCTTATAGAGGGGAGAATTATTTAAAGAGGTGATGCAAGGGTGACTGATGCTCATTGCAAAACATATTACTGGCTAAACATTGCTAGGCTTTGTTCTCTACTAATAAATCCACACTGCATAGCGTTTTGGTTTTTTTGTAGAAGCCATGAAGGTGGGTATGATATATGCATGAATTCAACATACTATTTATTTGTTCATAGCAGATGGTAGTACAGCCAAATTCTGCCTGAAATATCTCATGGATGCATTCTTCAAGTGATGTCCTCAAATGTTTTTTTGTTTTGTTTGTTTTTTTAACACATCTGGACACTCTTACTTGGCCAGAAAACACATTTTACCATATGACTGGGAGTTGGTGTTAACTACATTGCAAACTCAGAAGTTTAAACTAAGTTCATGTGGAATCACAATCCCCCATCAAATTCAAAAGGGATTCTATGTACTGGTAGGGATTTGAGCAACTCCATGCATTTTCCATGCTTTAGAACCTAGCGTTGCCCCAGATACGAGAATATCTCCAGTTTTACCTTGTTAACTATTTGTGCAAGCCAGTGTTTACTTTTCTGGCTCTCATTAAAAAGATCTTACGTCCCATCAATAATGTATGTTATATTATGTAAAACTTCACAAACTCATGCTTTTCAGCCATGCAAAATTATCCAGAATTTCTCTTTCCCAATAAAGTATCATAATGGATTAAAATGGCAAAGTTATACACATTTATTGTATCCTGAAAGCATGATATAGCTTTGGGGGAAAAAAAAACAAAAAAAAAAAAAAACACTTTGTTGGTAAACAAAATGCACATCCCTTGAAAAAAAAAAACAAAAACAAAAAAATAACCTTGCATTTAGGAAGAAAAGGAAAATACGAAAACATAGATGTGCAAACCAAAAAGCATAAGAGCGATTCTTAAGAAAAATATAGTACTTATAACAATATTTGAAATGCTTTTGACTGAAGTGCAAATCACCCATCTTCATTTGGGTTTTCTTGACTAGCACCTTCAGATCGATCTGTGAATACAAAGAATTACAACGTTATAAAAAAATAATTCACCCACGATAAGCAATTCACCATAACAATTTTACATAACCATTATTAAATAGGTAATTTTGTCTGCAACTATTTGATCTTTATACTAGATTTCAGTTGTAAAATCTCCATTAAGTATTTCTGACCTGACACCAAAGTGAAGTTTTAATATATTTAATAAATGCAAATTTATCTTCAGGACCGTTCTGGAATTGAAGATCAACAGAGCGGTAATCATTTACCTACCAACTAATACCCTGTATCACTAAGCGTTTATTGTGAACCTTAGAAATGAGTTTCACCATTTTATATTGTAAGAGTTCTTCTTATGGGGGGTTTTTCGTATGGGAATAAAATATTGTAACTATATTACACTATGTCAGTATCTTTTCTATTGAAGGTGGGATACATATAAAGACAAAGTTTACTGTTACAACTACCAAATCCCTACGGACATTTGAAAGCACCCACATAAAGATTGGAATTGGGACTCTTTTTGTTGAATATATTCTTATGGTTGACCCCTATGTGCAATATAGGGGTATATCAACTAAGCGCTGATACTATTTCTATTTTATTTTTTTAAAATATAAAAGTTGTTTGCATTCGATTGTGGTAGCCTGTTACAATCTAAAATCTTTACTCACCTGCCCTTATATGGTTTAGAGAAGCCAGCATCCGCAACATGAAAGATGCTGGAACTGTAATGGTGTTTCGAGTTTCTTCCAGCATCAGTTCATTACGTGAAATCACCTGTTAAATAACAAAAAATACAACACGTATTAAATCCAGACAATAAGCACACACTGATATAAGAATTAATCATATTTGATAAATCACATGAAGTATGCGGTTTTAATGCCCTCCATGTAGTTGCAGTAGAAGAGCGAGTGTATTATTTGCAATTTTTGCAACTGTAGCTATGTTTCACAATACTAGGTTTACCTTCTCTGTTGAATTATGCTTGCTGTTCTTCAAATTTGCCATATCATATTGGAGCTTTTTTTTTTTAAATTAGACTTTGGTTTTGTGTCTTCCCATCCCATCAACTATGCATCAGGAGGAATTATCGCCACACACCTAGTCCTGTCCATCTCCATCATAGAACACAAAAAGTTTTAAAATGACGCTGGACGTCCTCACGCTATGTGAGGACCTCCAGCGTCGCCGAAATCCCCATAGGAAAGCATTGTATAATGCTTTCCTATGGGGAGGTCTAATGCCTGTGCGCATTAGGGCGTCCCCTCCGACGGCCGCGTATGCGCATTAATTCTCCCCCGCCGGCTGACGTCGGCGGGGGAGGAGCGCAGGCGGAGCTTGCCCCAGCGCCGAGGGACATCGGTGCTGGACTCCGGTAAGTCATTGAAGGGGTTTTAACTCCCTCAGCAACTTGGGTTGGGGGTGGAGGGGGGCACTAGAGGGTCCTGCAGTGCCAGGAAAACAAATGTTTTCCTGGCACTGGAGAATCCCTTTAACTAGTGAAGGCTCAGAGCCTACATATGTGAGACAGACAGGCATGTGTAAAATACTTTTATTTTTCCTAGAGTGCCACTTTGTGTTGAAAAAAAATATATTATTGATGTAATGCTCAAATGAAGCCAGTGTGGCAGGTAATCAAATATCTTATGTAGGTGTAGAAAACTTTACACTAATACAACCATAGACTCACCTCTTCTGCTAGTTTCCAGTTGAAGGCCTTGTTTTGCTCCAGTGGAGACCATATTTTGATATTGTAGTCAATCCCGGATGATGCTAAAACTAAACACATTTACAATGAAATGAGTGCTTATTTTATTGCTTAACTAGGTTTATTTAGCGTCAACACATTAAAATAATAAAATAAAACAAAGAAAAGGGAATCTCAGGTCTAAGTTAAAATTTTGCTGAATCTCATTTCATAAAACAAAAGTAAATCCAAACACTAAAGTGGTTTACATCTAAACAGAATACTTCTGTTTTGTTTCACACCTTCTTAGGAAAGTCAAATTAAATATTAGTTATAGATATACACCAGTCATAGTTAATATTCAAACTTACATATGAAATGCATATCAAACATATAGATCTTATAGACATTATCAACATTTAGTTTGGATGTGACGTGTGTCATCCTAACAATTCCTATCTTGAACTCAATGAGCTTCCATACATTAAACAGAGTTCAGATTTGTACAGTTCCCATGCTACATGAATGTAAATGCAGTAAGAAAAACATTTAGTTAGCAAAAAGACATTATGTATACTTCACAAATCATGGTACATATTGTTTATAAAGCATAAAAAAAGGGGAGGTTGGTTGGATTAAAGTTCTTAAAAATGGAACAAGGAGTATGTAAAACAGTGGGACGTTCCCTTTCTAAATCGTAGACTTGCTATTTATAGAGAACACCCAGTATGTATTTGTAAAGTTTCTTACTTGGATCAAATGGATGTGGCTGTAGACAGTTCACCACGTGATTGTCGGCTTCCAGAAGCATTAGATGTTCAGTAGTATGTCTATCCCATATGAAGATATGACCACAATCTGAACCACTCATGACAAAGTTCTTACCCCAGAAACAAGCTTCTTTGATCTGTAGATTGAATGTTAGAAAGAAATAGGAGAATCAGAAGCTGCATCATTAATGCTGTGGAAACATGAAGTGGTATGTTCACCTTTAAAAAGGGAACCTGTGGCACCATAACAAAATCAGAGTTAAGTTGATATGGTGCTAGAAAAGTACCTGGTACATGCTTAACTTTAGGAGTTAAACCCAAAAGTCATCTCTCCCACTGTCCTCATAGACAGCCACACAAATTATGCTAAGGGTCATCTGTACGGCTCCGGACACCTGCAAATCATGCCCAACAATTTTCCCTAGAGCAGTGGTCCCAGGCTTTTCTAAACACCAAGGGCACAACTAGCTGTATTAATCACTTCGAGGCACAAAAAAAGTTACTGATGAGGTGGTACTTAACTCATCAGCGGCTAAAACTCAATTTTCCTTAAATGTCTCACTCATGTTGGAGTTGGACTTGCATACATTCTGGCAAGTCTGATTTGGCTCCCGGCTTGTGAGTACATGACCTTTACCTTCTTCCTTTTTTAATACATATTTTACTGTATTACACTATATGTTTTTATTTTAGGAAGCTATAAGAAGTGTGATCCACCACTTGTATGTATTTCTTTTGCTATTGTTAGAGTGGTTTGAGGGGTCCCACTCAGGTGGTTACAACAATTTTATTGTCACACGATATCACTTTTTCCTACTGTATTAGTTTTATTTATTTGCATACATTCTGGCAGCAAGTGAGTTCCTTAATACACTCCGTGAGAGGACTCCACTTATCACTTTCACCTAGAGCCCTACATACACCTCTTGCAGAGAACCATGGTTCAGCATGTTTTAGTAGCAGACAGCATTTCTTTAGCAGTCGCAAGGAAATTCCCTTTACCCTCCTCAATGTCAGGAGTACCGGAGAGGCTGGCCAGTAACAGAATATATGAGATGTCCCATGCACTCTCTGGGTCTTTCTGTCAATTTGACAAAGCCTGGTCTCTATGGTATATGGTAGAGATTTAACAGCAGTATGCTATTGATGGGTCCTAGATCTCTGCTTGGATGTTGATGTGGGTACTAACAAATAAGCTACACCAACGCTGACGTTTTTCCTTGGTGATAAAGTTTTTAAAGCTGTATCTGTTCTGTTTTGCAGGGTTTAAATGCTTCTATTGTCAGCCATACTGACAGCCACTAGAGGTGCTGCGATTAAAATTAATCTATATCAATCAGATGGGCTCATAGATAAATTTTGCAAACGCGGACAAGTCTCCCTATGCTTTCCTAAGGAAAAATAATGGAATGGCTGAGATTATCAAGACTTTTGATCTCAGCCAAGAAGGAGAAGGCAGAGCGTAGCATGACATGGGACAAAAAATGACTAAACTTATTTTTTTACTTCTTACTGGGGGGTGGGCGAAGGGCATTTCAACTAAACAGTGAGTAGGACACTAAAACATTTGCATTCCGGACGCTATAATGTTCCTTTAAAGGGAAACCCTTAACATTACACTGTAAAAACCTAGCACAAATTCTAGATTTTCTTTTGGCTTAGCAACAAAAGTTGTTTAATTGCCTCTGCCCATATGGGTTTCATGGTAATTTGACTTTGATTAAGTGCTCTATTCATACAGACACACACCTTACGGTCCTCCTCTCCACCTCCCCATATGCTTCCAATACTGAATTTTAATTGCTAAAAAATGCTGAATTGTATTGATTATTGTCAAGGCTTCAATGTAGCTTTCCGGTTTTCTGGATCCAGCAATATATGCTACTTTCAGTACGCTTTTATTGAATTCATTCACTTATATGTATGCTAATTATTTTTTAATCGTTTTTTTTTCTTCTCAAATATTAATACACAGACTTCAATTGTTAAATTAATTATTCAAGATTATTTTATATCATGGGCATGGTTACCATCCTTTGGTTCGATTACACACCAGACAATATGTTTTATCAGCTGTTTATCAGCTCCTGATAAGCCTTTTACCGGTATGGATCGATTTAAATCCTTCTTTTAGGCTCATGGGAAACTTATAAATATCGTTTTGAATATAGAATCCAATAAATATGTTTAACATAGAAAATTTTGGATTTGGCAATTTTATTCCATTTATGCAAGACATGATTCTCAATAAATGGCTTTGAAAATTTGACTGCTACAAGCAGACAATAAATGGTTTAGTCTAGTTAAATAAAACCCTATAGGAGTCAAAATGTCCCCCATATTAGCACAAGGGAGTAGCTGAGTGGAAGGTAGCTGCTCGCTGTCAAAAAATAAATAAATTAAAAGAAACAGTGACTGGGCAGCTACCTCCACAAGCATACTATGACAGAAACACAAACCGCCAATACCCCCAACGTTTCAGCACCAACCAGCTGCCTTTTCAAGGGTGTTTGTATCCCTGCTTACCTGTGTCTAGACAGGCTTTTTTTGTTTAATAAAGGATTTTTATATTTTGTAGTGGTGGTTATAGTGTACATTCTCTAATCTTGTAATTCATTGTTGTTAGGGCACTTGAGGGAGTGCCTGAGAGAATTTGCACCTAGTGTTCTATCCTACTTATGTTGTCTCTCCATGCGTCGTCATTGTTATGGTCATGATAAAAGGCATATTTATTGGATATGTCTCAAGCAGTTGAACAAAATTCTAGGAGCCGAACAGAATAAATGAGTCAACATTATATTCAGTTAAAATTCAATAACATTTGTAATTGAATCAAGGCCTTTGTGTTAAGTTTTGTGTATAATTACTCCGTGCTTTTTGCACAGTTATTAAGCGTTGCACCCTTGACCAACTTATAATGCTGCAGAATATGTTGGTACTTTGTAAATCGATAATTATTAATGACAGCATGTAACACCCCTTATTGTAGTTACCTAGATGGTAGACACTAGAGGTAGGAGTAGGAATATTAGGGGGCTGCTTACTAGGCTGACCAAAAGAGATTTTTTAAATTATTTTTTATTATTATTTTTTTTCTATTTAAAGTTACTCCAAGAACCAGTTCAGTGATTTGATGTGGTCATGGTGTCTGGAGTCTGTATGTGCATCATGCGGGGTCTCATCAACCAGCCCGGAACTTGAGTTCTAGGCTGACTAATATCAATTTTGTACAACCCTTGTTGGCTGACTCTCTCAGCCAATGAATGACAACGGCAGTCGAAACAGCTTTTCTTTTGCGGCTCTGCAGAAGCAGGAAGTAATTCACTACTAGACCACCAAGGAGCAGAAGGAACCCGGTGAGGATGCAAACTTTGCTAAATGGTTTACCCAAATACTGGGGCAATGCACCATGGTACTCCTACCATCATAACCACTACAGTCGGCTGTAGTGTATAAGATGATTGGAGTAACTTTTTAATTCTACTTATTTATGTCCTTTCTTTCTAGCCTAGTCCATACTGGTAAGGATGGGCTCTGAGTAAATTGACACTTTTACTATTCAGGACAGAGTGTAAACATATCATATCCATGATGGTGTTTGTTAAAGCATCACACAAATATTTCATTAGGAAACTTTAGGAACTATTCTGTGATAGTACATATACATACATGCTAAATCTTTCCTTTTCTGTAATTTCTCTTAGAAACCTTAATTATTTTAAATTCTTACCATAGTCCGAGAATTCCGATGACCTTTGTAAACGATCTTTGAAGAAGGCTGGCGTACATTTTGCATGTCCATTTCTTCTAACTCTTTCCTTTCTTTTCGTCTTCTAAAGAGTTCTTGAATACGAGCTGCAGCAGATCTCCTAGGAACAGAAGTGGCAAGTCGATAAAATGATCTTACATATCTCTGTCTATCTATAGATAGAAGGAGAGAGAGCAAGCAAAAGAGATATTATATATTCTTTCAGACAGTCATGCTAAGCTATCAAACCAAGCAAACAATGAATAACAAACAAATCTCAGGGTGTTAAGGACTGGTTTACCAATTAGATTCCTAGCATAAAAGTAAGACAATGTGTTTTAAATAAAATAAATGGTAGTTTATGGCCCAAGTAGCCATATGTATTTTTGGTAGAGGCTTTATTTGTTTTAGCATTCTTCTAGTTAACGGAGCATCAGAGGAACGTAACAGCTTGTAGCAGTCAATTTTAAAATTAGGAGATCGTAATACTTGGAGAAAGAAAGAATTATAGAAAGACAGACTGACAGACAGTGTGCAAAATAGCTGAAATACCGTCTAAAAAGGCAATTCTTTGGGAGTGTACAAATGTGATCAATAGCTTGTTCAACATAGTGATGGGATGAACTTTGCCATTTACTGTCGGATAATTAAATCATTAAAAAAAAAAAAAAAAATTACACTTGAAGTAAATAAGATTCACTTACAATGCAGCAGCAAAAGTGAGTCACAATAGTTTGATTGGCAATTAGCAGTATGTGTTAGCTATAAGAAAGGTCTGGAACTCTGTTGGTTCCCTTTGAACAAAAGTGCTGATTATTAAAAAGGTCAAATATTCAGTGTAAAATTTTAAGTGCACCAATCAAGGTAGAGTTTCCTAAAACAGTTTTTTTAGCAGAATGATAGAGCTCTGCTCCAATAGTGGAAATCTCTTACACAGCATTCAAGTAATGGAAGCATTATTAAAGCTGCAATAAAATTAAAAAGGGACAAAAATTACTCCACATTAAAGACTACATGTGGACGAGAACAGCAAAGGCTATAGAGGAGTCTTACTATGATGAAACAGTGCAATCCATGGTTGATCACGTTCCTTTATTTTGAAAGATGAGTGGTCTAAAAAGCTGTGTTTTAAAACAATGTGCCAATGCTTAAAGTTCATGTAAACTCATGGGTTGATAATCTAAAGAGATTTTGTTTTTTTGTTTATTGTTATATTTAGCTTTGCATTCTGGGGGAGTTGCATAAACAATACCATTCAGAGCTGCTGCGTGCATTTTTATTTATTGATTTGAAACTTCCTTAAACCACGTAAACGGTGTATAATGCAATACTTTTTAGAATTAAGTAGGGTGTGATGTTCGTCTTTTTTTTTGTAAATTCGCCATAACTACAACAATTGTGCTCAGATAACCATTGTTACGCTCAGTTATTACAGCAACAGTATATGTAGGATTAAGAATATTCTGTCATTTTACTGAAGTGTAACTATTTACAGGCATGCATTATTCACAAGCCATTCTCAAAACCATTAATTCTTTGCAGTCTTACATCGTAATAATATTTTAAAAGGGGTTACGAACCCCTCTATTATCTTTGCGAAGTGATAGGAGAATAGAGAA
The DNA here is from genome assembly GCF_036172605.1 of Pelobates fuscus. Classification (NCBI taxonomy): domain Eukaryota; kingdom Metazoa; phylum Chordata; class Amphibia; order Anura; family Pelobatidae; genus Pelobates; species Pelobates fuscus. The sequence continues at coordinate 168,630,604 of NC_086317.1, forward strand.
AAGTGCACATGAGCAGCCTAGCAAATGGGAAAAAACAAAAAACACAAACACACTGTGTGCAGCTTTTAATGCGAAAAACCAAGATGCCAATATTTGCTTAGACGTTAAATCATGCTAGAATCTATACAAAATATAATACTTCGCAAAGTGAAGGTTAATAAACAAGACCACAAAAAGCTATTTTTTTTTTCATAACTAAAGCATTGTTTTCTATTGTCCAGTATCCTAAACAGTTTACATTTTGTCAGGCAAGCATTTAACAAGCTTAAAAAACATTTAAGGGAATTTTATGAAATACTGAATATACGTTATTTGACAGCCGAATTGCAAGTTTTAGCTGAAAATGCTAAATCGTAAAATTATTTAGTACAAAATGTTTTTCAGCTTAGGTGCTTTGACCTTAATATTGCCAATTTGTCGTCAATTTACCACAATTCACTATATTGGGGTCATTCATGGAACTAAAAAAAAAAAAAAAGAGATCCAGCCATTTATTAATGTTTGGAACACTGGACAGATCTGTTAAGTAAATGTTGGTGGGTTATGTCAAATCGCAAAATTAGTACCATGTTGCAAGTGAAAAATGCATTTTAAAAATTTACCTCGTTAACCTATCACCTACTGATGGTCCACCGATATTTAATCTGGCAAAGCGAAACAAATTAATTAATCCAGACTCCCAGTTTTTACGTCCATGCCGTTTTATTTAAAATTACAATTAAAAATAGGTTAAACTGAGCATTATTGCCAGAATATAAACAGATCATATTGTAAACCTATTGTCATTAAATGCTTCAGCTTTCCTTTTTACCACCTACACTAAAACACACCATATTAGTGAGAATTCTATCATGTTAGATGCTGAAGAATGCTTTTTAATACTATCTCATGCTTGGAAAAAAAATAGCTGATGTCTGTAAAAATGTTTTGCAAAAGGATTAGTGTCTGATATTCCATATTGGTTTAGCATGGTACTCGCATAATTGAAAAGGGACACTGTAGTCACCAGAACCACTACCACTTAATGTAGAGGTTCTGATGTCCACCTATCCCTGCAGGTTGTCCAATTTAAACACTGCTTTTTCAGAGAAAAGGAAGTGTTTACATTGCTGCCTAGTAACTCTTCTAGTGGAAGTTACTCAGATGGCCACTAGAGGTGCTTTCTAGTCCAGTGCTGCACTCTCCCTATAGAGAGACATTGATGAGGAGATGCTGATTGGCGCAGAGTTTTGCCACAAATGCGCAAAAGCCTCCCAATGCTTTTCTTATGGGAAAGAATTGTATTGGCTGAGATCATCAAGATTGAAGATCTCAGCCATGGAAGTGGAGCCAGCTGCAGTGAGACCGACGCTGTGTGGGAGAAAAGGTGAGTCAAATCACCTTTTTACTGCGATCTAAGGGGAGTCGGGGTCCAAAATAGTTTAACACTAGTGTCAGGAATACATGTTTGTATTAGTGACACTATAGTGTTCCTTTAATAATAACCCTGCAAACAGGAAGTGAACCTAGAAGAAGATGTTTGAGAAACCACCGATCATATGAGTGGAGTGATGGGGCTTGCAAGGTGGAGAAGTGTGTGGGAAAGGTTTAATAAATCTTTGCAGCTACAATGCTGCAAAAATAAATATCAACAAAGAATTGTGTGTAAAATAATCACACGTACCAGCGTATTTTAACCTCAGCAAATATACAAGTAGAGATTGTTCTAAAAAGTACTAAAACAAGAAAAATGTGGGCAAGTTGGTAAAGCTATGTCTCCCAATTCTTCCATTGATTTTAATATCTTCTATTTTACTTTGTTTTTTTGGTTCCCCACATGAGCTTAGAAATTGTGCATTGGTTAATGGTAGGAACATATTCAAATTAATAATCAATAATGCTGAAAGGGTCACACTAAGCTACATAACCACTACAGCTTAGTATCGCAGTTATGCCGCCAAGAGTCTCTGGGCGTTGCCCCCTTTTCAGAAAATGCAGGTTTTTCACTGCACCCATTGCCCACACACCTTATCAGATGACCAGAATACAGAATTTACACTACTGTAATATTACAACCAATAATGTCCAAACTGGAGGGTTGTGAAAGGTTGAGAGAGCTAGCGGTGGTTAAGCCACCGAATGTAACTCATGCCACATACATCTGAATAAGTATTATACGATAAAAGGATTTAATATTCCCTGACTTTCCTAACCTGTTTTGTGAGGACTGTGCTCTTGGAGGTAACCGAACGGTCTCATCATCACTGTCTGTTTCGTGATAATTGGAACTCATAGAAGATGATTCAGTCGGATTTGAATTTGCTGAGGTTTGCGGTTGATCTTCTTGACCTGAAGAACTAGTTTGCTGATCAGGACTTTTAGAAGTTTCTTTTGTAGTGCTTTCAGTTGCCTGTTCAAACTGTGCTGTACTCTCAGATGTGCCTGAAAAAAAAAAAAAAAGAGATATTTATCTGTAACAGTGAACATAAGGCCCTACAAATTATAGGTCTACCCAAAGGGACACTATAGTCACCAGAACAACTGCAGCTTATTGTGTTTGTTCTGGTGAGTAGAATGCAGAAAATGCAGTGTTTATATAACAGCCTAATAATAACTCCATTGGACACTTCTCAGATGGCTGCTAGAGCTCCTTCCTTGGGCAGTGCTGCACAGTAAGCAGCACTGCCATTCAGTGTCTCCACCCTCTGCATTCAGACACTTAACTTTCCTCATAGAGATGCATTGATTCAATTAATCTCTGTATGGGTAGATGCTGATTGGCCAGGGCTGTGTTTGACTTTTGCTGGCTCTGCCCCTGATCTGCCTCTTTGACAGTCTCAGCCAATCCAATGGGGATACATTGTGATTGGCTAAGACCACCACTTCTGATGATGTCAGCAGACACAGGCAGTTTCAGAAGCAGACAGGGGCAGAGCCAGCAGCTTCAGACCCTTAATAAAAGTAAGATTTTACTATATTTAGGGAGGCAAATAGGGGGGGAAGCAGGGGGCTAGATGGTGGTTTTAACACTAAAGGGTCAGGAATACATGTTTGTGATCCTGACCCTAAAGTGTTCCTTTAAATAGGCAGATTTCCATTTCCATCTATAATATTACACTCAAAATATATTTTTGCAATATTAAACAATCTTAGCGGGCTATAGTGGAAATGGTCCTTTAATGTAGAATACACCATTTATCTTATAATCTTAGTACATATGTTATTAACGGGCTACTCTAAGCAACATGACAACTTAATTGATTTGAAGCAATCATGGTGCTTAGAGTCTGTATGTTTAGGGTCTGAATGTTTCACATTAAAACAACATTGATGCCAGTGGTGTAACTCCACCTTCAGCATGGTCATTGGGGAATGTATTATCAGTCCACAATAGGAGTTCCGGGGCTGTGTAGTTTAAATTTTCAATGAGTGAGCGACAGTATCAGAATCCACGTTCTGCAAGCATGTTGTAAGCCTCCTGTAGAAGAGACCCAGCTCCCTGCGGTGACGTATGTAACAGGGCCAATTACCAGGGCACAATGCCAAGGTACTCCAACCATCAGAGGGCAGTAGTGGTTATGCTATATTGAATATCCTATTAATGCTGATAGACTAGACTAAATGAAATGAAAATGTCATTTACCGTACCTTCCATTTCGCAAGGTGGCATGGGTTCAGCTGCTGTTGCACTATCCTCTGTGCTGCCTACTTTCACAGCTACTGAACTTGAAGCTGTATTACTCCTAGTAAAACAAAAAAAAAAAGGATCATTTGAATAACATCCAATATCTTTGATTGAAATGAAACAAGTTGTACAAGTTGTGAACAAAACAAAACGTAAACAAAACCTGGCATTTGCGCTATGTGTCTGTCCAACCGTAATTCACCTCTTTCATATTAAATGCACCCCCCTTATTATATATCATTTTATTCAGGGGAAACATGGCTTTCATTTAATATCAAATATTTAGCTATAAAACATAATTTAATATGAAAAAAATTGGAGAAAATAAGATTTTTTAAATTTTTTTAGTTCTACATGACATTTTAACTGTCAATGTTATAATACTGTTTGCTTTTACTGCAATAAAATACACATATTTGTATTCAGCAAAGTCTCACGTGTAAAACAGTACCCCCTATGTACAGGTTTTATGGTGTTTTGGGAAGTTACAGGGTCAAATATAGCACGTTACATTTGAAATTGAAATTCACCAGATTGGTTACGTTGCCTTTGAGACTGTATAGTAGCCTAGGAATTAAATTTACACCCATAATGGCATACCATTTGCAATAGTAGACAACCCAAGGTATTGCAAATGGGGTATGTCCAGTCTTTTTTAGTAGCCATTTGGTCACAAACACTGGCCAAAGTTAGCGTTAGTATTTGTTTGTGTGTGAAAAATGCAAAAAACGCCAATTTTGGCCAGTGTTTGTGACTAAGTGGCTACTAAAAAAGACTGGACATACCCCATTTGCAATACCTTGGGCTGTCTACTATTGCAAATGGTATGCCATCATAGGGGTAATTTTCATTCTTGGGCTACCATAGGGTCACAAAGGCAACGTAAGCAATCTGGCGAATTTTAATGTGAAAAAAAAGAAACACAAGTCTTCTATTTGACGCTGTAACTTTTGAAAACTCCATATAACCTGTACATGAGAGGTACTGTTGTACTCGGGAGACTTCGCTGAACACAAATATTTGTGTTTCAAAACAGTAAAAAGTATTGCAGCAATAATATCGTCCGTGTAAGTGCTGTTTGTGCGTGAAAAATGCAAAAACCGTCACTTTTACTGGCGATATCGTTGTAATACATTTTACTGTTTTGAAACACTAATATTTGTGTTCAGCGAAGTCTCCCGAGTAAAACAGTACCCCCCATGTACAGGTTTTATGGTGTCTTGGAAAGTTATAGGGTTAAATATAGTGCTAGCAAATTAAATTACCTTTACTTTCGGCATGGGTTGTCAGGCAGGTCCCGCTAATTGTAATTAATTAGGATACCTAATTATGTAAAATTATTACATAAATATATGTGTAGAATTAATATATGTATATATATATAATTTTTTTAATATGTTTATTTATATATAGGTATATATATATATATATATATATAGTGATATATACGTATATATTTATGTATATAGATATATTATTTCGTTCAACGTGTATTTTGATATAAATATATATATATTAATATCACAATACAGTTAGAACGAAACACCACATCTATATATTTAATTATTTTTAATTTTATTTTTTTACGTATTTACATATTTTTTATATTATATATAAATATATATATATAACAATAATTATATATATATATTTAATCAGTATCAGTCTACGTGTAATTTGATATTAATATATTTATATATATATTAATAGTAAAATACACCTAGACAGTGTATGTGTGTGTGTATATATATATATATATATATGATATATATATGATATATATATGATATCAGTGTATATTTTTTTTATTTTTTTTACACTTATTTTAAAAAATGTTTATTTGATTTCAGCCAGCAGGGGGACTAACTGTCATTACAGAAATTATAAATCTGTAAAAAAAAAAGTTTTAAGAAAGTTTAGGAAAGTTTAAAAACACTAATAAGCAAAACAAAAGTTTAAAAACTAGTTTTAAAAAGTTAAAGTTTAAAAAAGTAAAAAAAAAAAATACATTAAAAAATACTCGTTACCACTACACCTGGAACAAACTAGAGAAAAAATGATCCCACGCTAAGGTTCAAAATATGCCTTTTGAATTACCCCAGGGTGTATTCTTTAATAAATAGTATGTGTTTGGGGGGAAGTTTCAATAACCAACCATCTAAACTACTCCAAAATGGAACATGGACACATCGCAAAAATTCAAAGTTTGAAAAAAACTGGAATGGCTGCGTCTCAAATGTGCCCCTCCAATGTCCACATATACCTGGCAAAAGTACATACAGGGGTATTGCTGTACTCTGCCGATATAGCTGAGCAACATATGAAGTATTATGCAGTCGTAGCACACATAAGGTTTGCAAAATATACTGTGCAAACTCACTTTGTGTGTCAAAAAGGCAGAAATAACGCTTATTACCACTACACTTGGTACAAGCTAGCGGAAAAATGATCCCACGCTAAGGTTCAAAATATGCCTTTTGAAATACCCTAGGATGTGTTCTTTAAGAAATTGTATGCCTTTATGGTGTAGTTGTAATATGTAGCCTGCTCAAGTGCTCCAAAGTGGAACACGGACACATCAAAACTCATGAAAATTCACACATAAAAACGTAAACTTGTCACGTCTCTTTTACAGCACTGTAACTTCACAAAATATTGCCAAAGACATACAATGGGGGAGTCATTTTACTCAGAAGACTTAGCTGAGCATAATTTGGGGGGTTTGAACTTAGTGGCACATATGAAATATACAAAATGCCCAGCAAAAATGTAATCCGCATGTAAAAAATGCCCAAAATAATTTTTACCACATACTTTGGCATATATTGGTGAAAAAAATGGGGGCATGTTAAGGCACAATATGCACCATATGAGATACCCTGGAGTGTCTACTTTTACAAATGGTAGGCCTTTGTGGGTTTTATTTGAACAGTCAAACTGTTATAATACCCCAAATGGAAGCATTGGCTCATTAAATCCGTCTCTCAAAATTCTACTGTGAATACTGAAAAGGACAGGTCTCATATATGGCACTGTAACTTCACGAAATAGTGCCAAAGACATACAAAGGGGGTGTCATTTTACTCAGCAGGTGTAACTGAACACAAAATAAAACTTTGCACAGGAATAGCACACACCAACTTTACAAAATACACATGAGAAGTTCTTTGTTATAAGTTTGTGTGACAAAAAAAAAATTAAAAAAAAAAAATTCTCCAATATAGCAGAGGTTGGCGGTGAAATGACTACGTAGAAAGTGTCAAAACAACCTTAGGTAAATAGCCTGTGATGTCTACTTTATATAAATATATACTTTTGTGTGGCAATTTTGTTTTCTTTTATGGCTATTAAGCTTACAAGACAAACATACCAAATTCTAAAATTGCTCCACATTAAAAGTTTATTTTACTCCTTGTGCTTTGTGACCTGTAACTTCCAAAATAAACTTAAAATCCCAGACACATTATATATTCTGTAATTCAGAACAACTAAATGAATTTATTTTTAATTGCTTTCTTTAACCTGCACTAATTATGCACACATTATTATTGCAAAAAACTGTAAAAAAACAATTTATTTTTGTTGCATTTTTCTGTATTTTTTTTTTTACAATAAATAAGTGTATATATATATATATATATGTGTTACATCAAATTAAAGCCCTTTCTGTCCTTTAAAAAACAGTATATAATATGTGTCGGTGCAATAAACGAGAGAGATGCAAATTGCAGTTGAACGCAAACAGCAAGAAAATGCAAAAAATGCTTGTGTCATTAAGCGTAAGACAAGCTTCTGAAACTGTGTCCTTAAGGGGTTAAACCATTTTAACACTATAATAAGAGTATTATATAACACTATATATATTCTATAAACACTAAATAAGAGTCTTCGGCCACCCACAGCCAAGGCCAAACTGGAGGTACTGCCTTGTAGTCATTCCCACTCATACCAAAAATGGGTGCTCTGATTGGCTGAAAGTAGTCAGCTGACACTCTCAGCCAGTCACAGCTGCCCATTGTGGCTCAGGTTAAGACTATCTCATTAGCCCAACCAGCACAGAAAGGATGTGTTGCCCAGAACTATCCTTTAGCATTAAAACATCAAAAACTGTTTAATGCTGAATAAAAGGACAGTGCCAGGGGACCCCAGAGACTATAATCATTTTAATGAGCTGAAGCCGATACAGTATCTAAAGTGTGCCTTTAAGTAACTAGCTATTTCCTTGACAGGATAGGCAGTCACTCAAAATGGTAAAGGATAAAGAAAATGTAGAACAAACTTGAGCCAGCTGGCAGAAGCCACAGCAATTGACTCATCGCCCAATTTTGAGACCCAGAAGTGCATTAAGAATCTAGTAACCCTAAAGGCAATAAATCCGGTCCCAAATCCCAACTAAATTATGTGGCCAGGGCAAATGCAAAAAGCACAGCGATCTTCTGAATTTATAAAGCATCAGCAGAAGAGATCACCTATGGAATAAGAGTAAACCATTTGCAGTAGTACTATATCCTGGTGGAACAAAAGTTGGTTTACAAGACAAGATGGAGAAATCTATCTCAGCAAACAAATATGGGTATTCAGTTCCACCATATGGCCATATTGTGTTAGGCCCACCATTACTTCACAGTACCCCAATATCAGTGGGGTATATTTTGGGGATAGCCAATTTTAAGTAGCCTCATAAAAATGTAAAATATTTATTTATGTGTTTGCTATTCCTTAATCTGTATTGTATATACCGTACATTTTGGTCACTACAGCAGCACCATTCCTGCAAGGTGCATTTTCCAGGTTGGAAGATGATCTCACAGCAGGAACACATGTTGTCCGTACAAGATAACAGTCAGTCCTATTTAATTTACACAACTTCCTAACAGATTTTCTACAAAAGCATGCATATTAGCCTTGCCTACGTGCAGCCACAAGTAGCTTTATGTATGAAAAAATACACATGAAGCTATTCAGTAAACAAATGAGAAACTGCACTGCAGCTTCTATTATCTTGCCAAGTACTTTCATTCAGGTCATTTAATAAATTAAAGGACCACTATAGGCACCCAGACCACTTCAGCTTAATGAAGTGGTCTGGGTGCCTGGTCCATCTAGGATTAACCTTTTTTTCTATAAACATAGCAGTTTCAGAGAAACTGCTATGTTTACACTGAGGGTTAATCCAGCCTCTAGAGGCTGTCTCATTGACAGCCACTAGAGGCGCTTGCGTGCTTCTCACTGTGAAAATCATGAGACTGGCTGAATGCGCGCGCAGCTCCTGCCGATGACGTCGCTAGGAAGGATGAGAGGAGGAGGAGGAAAGCTCCCCGCCCAGCGCTGGAGAAAGGTAAGATTTTAACCCCTTCCTCTCTCCAGAGCCCGGTGGGAGGGGGACCCTGAGGGTAGGGGCACCCTCAGAGCACTATAGTGCCAGGAAAACGAGTATGTTTTCCTGGCACTATAGTGGTCCTTTAAGCACATACAGTGAGGGAAAAAAGTATTTGAACCTCTGCTGATTTTGAAAATGTATTTGTCAGTGGACAAACAATCAGTCTATAATTTTAATGGTAGGTGTATTTTAACAGTGAGAGACAGAATAACAAAACAAAAAAATCCTGAAAAACGCATGTCAAAAACGTTATAAATTGATTTGCATGTCAATGAGTGAAAGGAGTATTTGATCCCCTATAAATCAGCAAGATTTCTGGCTCCTAGGTGTCATTTATACAGGTAATGAGCTCTTAAAGGGAGAGATCCTAATCTCAGCTCGTTACCTGTATAAAAAGACACCTGTCCGCAGAAGCAATCAGATTCCAAACTCTCCACCATGGCCAAGACCTTCCAAGAGCTGTCCAAAGACGTCAGGGACAAAATTCTAGACCTACACAAGGCTGGAATAGGCTACCAGACCATTGCCAAGCAGCTTGGTGAGACGGTAACAACAGTTGGTGCGATTATTCGCAAATTGAAGAAACACAAAATAAGTGGTAGTCTCCCTCGGTCTAGTGCTCCATGCAAGATCTCACCTCGTGGAGTTTCAATGATCATGAGAACGGTGAGCCCAGAACCACACAGGAGGATCTTGTTAATGATCTCAAGGCAGCTGGGACCATAGTCACCAAGAAAACAACTGGTAACACACTACGCCGCGAAGGACTGAAATCCTGCAGCGCCCGCAAGTCCCCCCTGTTCAACAAAGCACATGTACAGGCCCGTCTAAAGTTTGCCAATGAACATCTGAATGATTCAGAGGAAAAAACTGGGTTAAAGTACTGTGGTCAGATGAGACCAAAATCGATCTCTATGGAATCAAATCAACTTGCCATGTTTGGAAGAAAAGGAATGCTGCCTATGACGTCAAGAACACCATCCCCACCGTCAAACATGGAGATGGAAACATTATGCTTTGCGGGTGTTTTACTGCTAAGGGGACAGAACAACTGCAACGCATCAAAGGGACGATGGACGGGTCCATGTAGCGTCAAATCTTGGGTGAGAAGCTCCTTCCCTCAGTCAGGGCTTTGAAAATGGGCCGCTGATGGGTATTCTGGCATGTCAGTGACCCAAAGCACACAGCCAAGGCAACAAAGGAGTGGCTCAAGAAGAAGCACATTAAGGTCCTCAATGGCCTAGCCAGTCTCCAGACCTTAACCCCATAGAAAAATCTGTGGAGGGAGCTAAAAGTTCGAGTTTCCAAATGTCAGCCTCGAAACCTTAATGACTTGGAGAGGATCTGCAAAGAGGAGTGGGAAAAATCCCTCCTGAGATATGTGCAAACCTGGTGGCCAACTACAAGAAACGTCTGACCTCTGTGATTGCCAACAAGGGTTTTGCCACCAAGTACTTTTGCCACCAAGAAGTCGAAGGGGTCAAATACTCTCATTCAATCATTGACATGCAAATCAATTTAAAACTTTTTAGACATGAGTTTTTCTGGATTTTTGTTCTGGATTCTCACTGTTAAAATACACCTACCATTAAAATTTATAGAATGATTGTTTCTTTGTCAGTGGACAAATGTTCAAAATCAAATACTATTTTCCCCTCACTGTAAGCGCAACTATAAATCACACAGAAACCCGATGACCAGGGGTTTATGGTGTGCTCCGATTTAGCACTAATGGAGAACTAGGACAAAGTGCACTCCATGCTGCTGATAAAGCAATATCTGTAGTTACGTGTCCAGGACGTTTTTCTGGCCTGCTCCTTCATTGCTGTATATTTTATGAGTTTGTTTTCTATAGGGACATTTTAACAACTAAAGCCATATGATTTATGCAATATATATATTTTTTAATTAGACTAGGTTGGTAGTGCAGCAGGGATCCAATGAATGCCCCTGGAGATTTAATTGAAGAAAGAAAAAAAAAATTGATTTGCCTTGTAACCAACAGATTTCTACCACCAAGATTGCAACAAATATTAAAATAATAACTGTGCTGGTCTGGCTCCCACATGTACACCAGAGTTTCAGGAAGTGGCTTAGATGTCTCAGGCAATCCTGGTGCTCTAGATATGCCAGAAATAAACAGAAATTAACATTTTATCTTTCACTTTTATTGAAGATATGTTTTATAGTGCATCATGTAGTCTATATATTAACAGGTCTTCCATCCTAGATTCTACCTTTAAAATGTTCATGTACTCTTCAGGAAATACTTAAAATAGAAAAATAATTATTCTTAGCATCAAAAATAAATATATAAAATAAATTGTATGAATTCACACTATTCACTAGAGTGTGACATGTATGTAATTAAAAGTGTATTTAAAATTTAACACCAAAATACACAATGGAAAAAAAATTTTTTTTATCTGTTTCAGCAGTTTTCAATTTGACTGTTTTGGTCTCAAATTTGATTATTATTATTTTTTTATTCCTGGCAATTCACACTTGAGTGTGTATCCCCGACAAAACCAATGCTTGTCCACTGAATACAATCATAAAATGTCTCTTATAGCTTAGAAGATATTGCAATTACCATTCGTCTGTAAAGTCCAGTCTTATAGTACTCGTAGTAGTGCCTTCAGTACTATAATGTAACTGGAAAACTGGTTCACTTGTCTCTCCTTCTGGGGTTGGCTTTATACTCCCTGTAATACAAATCAAGACAAAAAGTAAGTAAAAAAAAAAACATACAAATCGGACAATTTATTAGCAAATTAATAGCAAAACCATGGCGGCAGCCCTTTCTTATCCTCTACTTTTAAAGAAGATGTTACATTACATTTATTGGGTTTCTTCATGCAAATAACCTGCTGTATACATTAAAGATATATAAATCAATGTTAGTATATGTGTGTTATTAATATAAAACAGTGAATTCCTGTGGTTACATTAACCATACATAATGGAATCTGTGTAGATCCAAGAAGATGTTCCTGGATCATAAGCCTCCATATTAATGTTTATTTTAAATAGGTTTCCCAGAATTCTCTTCCACCAGGAAGATAGAAGGACGTCAAATTGTTGAGTGCTCTGCTTATATAGGTATATAATGTATCAGCTTTTTAGAAATAACAACAATAATAGTACTATAGTTAATATTGATTGTGCGTATTGTTGGTACATGTTTATTACAAGTGCATTTTACAAGTGTATTCTGCTACGAAGCTAAACCATGTACAGAATTTTGGTGGTCAAAGAAGCATTACAAATACTGGGATAATTGGGCAGTCTATTCATGTGTTTAGCACAATTGTACTATGTTCACAACTATTCAAACAATACATTCTATGGAGTTACTCGCTGTCGCCACACAGCTCATACAGGTTCTTCCAGGATAACATGATACTATTCATGTTATTTCAGGCTCTCTGACTGACATGGCTTCTAGGTGGAGCAACTAGTCCAACTTTAAAACCATGTTTTTTCAGTTTGGCAAATAATAAAAAAGACTGCAACCTGCTGGAACCAATAGTGACTTCAGTAAGCTGCATTTTCATGAATTCCATTTTTTTAGAACAAAGCATTAAACAGAATTTGCACTAAATATCATCAAACTTCTATGGAAATATAGTCTCCCGTGTGACTTGGTAAATCTACAGTCAGACAGATGGAGCAGAGTATGGACTGGACATTTTGGAACACTATACACAAACATGAAGAATAGACTTCATTAAACACTATAAAGCTGCAACTAAAAGGCCTCTAGTTCGGGACAAACGTGAAGAAGATAAAGTTCAACTAATTAGATTCACAATGATTAATTTTCTCTACATAATATATTGCGGAGAGTCTATATCTGTTGTAAATATTTGCTTTTAACTTTGTTTCCTTCAAAATAGTTTGTTCCTGTGAGAAAATACCTTAATAAATCTACACTGCATAGAACCCCAGAAATAAAAAAAATAAAAAAAATCCAAACTATTCCCCTAATGTTACCCTGGTGTAAACTGTCTGCAGCTTCATGAAGAACCCAACCTGACCAGGAATCGGCTCCACCAATCAGGGAGCATGGTGACTGTGCATATATGCAGCCACAGCTTGACTTCTCCAGGGAGATCTTTTCTACTTGCACATACAGGGTGCAGCCATTGCATACACGACTTGGACAACATAAATACAATAATGGAGGAAGGAAAACTCCTCCTTTTATGCATCAAAGGCGGGTGGACAGCTTTCTGCCTGCAGTGATTTTTTTACAAAATTGTTGCAGTTATAAGCCACTACCAGCAAGAATAGTGAGAGTAGGGCACTCTGCGTATCACAAGATTTACAATGATGCAAAGTTGGTATGGTGCTCAGTGTGACCATTTAAGCTGATGTTCCTAAACTTTTATAGCATACCTTTAACCACAAGATTTTGTGGCAAAACTGGGTTAAAGCCACATGTCACTGATGCAGTATAAGCAGCCAATATTATATCACTGTATTACTAAAGTATTTCAGATGCAACATTCTGAGCCATTTTCTCCGTTTTAGGTCAACCTACAAAACCAACAAATGCTTATCAATAGGACACTTTCCTAAAATATAGATATAAATCAATTATTTGTATGGAGTATATTTAATACTACTGTATGTCTCTCTAACAAACGAAGCACTTAAAATGTGGTATTTGTAACCCACCTGTGATGTTATGTATTTCTCTTTTACAAATATAGGTTATCATATAATTGTTCCAAACAAGAACGATCATATGTACAAGTAAAAATGGAGTTGACATTGATCACTCTGGGATGAGTGCAGGGGTGACATTGCTCTATATTTCAGCATGTTAATCTTCACATTCTAAAAACTGAACAGGATAATATTTCACAAACTTTCACTGTGTCATGTGTGCTCATAGCTATCCTGACCCAAAAATATAGCCAAGGTCAAATTCTGGCATCCTTTTAAAGCATGTTTTAAGAGTTAATAGTAAAAACAAAAGTAGATTCAAGAAGGTAGTCCTAGCTATGAGATACAATCTCTGATAGACGGCTTTGTAAGTATGCATATGCAACAACATATTCCATTTAAACAATTACAACAAGTATATTTAAATGGTTGTGTTCTAATTATAAACCAATGAGTGGGTGGGGTATGCTGTGGAGACACACCAGTAACCGAGTTGGGTCCCCACAGACCAGTGCATCCACACCATCACTGGTTGCAGAATGGCCGAACAGCAGTATGGCAGCAGCTATGCAAGTTCCTCTGTCCAGTCTCTGTCAGGTTCCTAAAGCAACAGCAGTGCAGTGTCGAGGAAGCTGGGAGATCATATTCCATCTTGTATTCCACTCACACAGTACTGTAACCATAGGTCTTTACTAAGAAACAGCAGGGTGGAGTGATTGGGTTGGGAGAACCAAGTGGTGGAGATATGGGGGGGGGGGGGGGGGGAGAGAGAGACAGACACACACACACACACACGGGGGAGAAATGGGTTCAGAGACGCAAGCATGGGAGAGAGGGAGACAGAAGTGGGGAGTATATACAGAATGGGACAGACGTGCGATATAGTAGTATAAAGTATGAGGAGAGCAGAAAGGAGAACAATTTATTTTACACTACATTCACTACACACAAATAAGGTTGCCAGTGTAAAGATGATGGTGCAATAAAGGTAGGCTTTAAAACACCAGTGAAACCATGAAAAGCTTTAGCCATTTAAAAACTTTCAACAGTGTTGCCACTGGCAAAATCCACCCATAAATTCCTAGGTAGGTCTCGGATTTTTTTTTAATACAATATTAATACACGTTGAGGGGTGGCGAAGGTGTCCATAGTGTAGAATAATGATTTTCAAATGTGTGCTACAACAAGCCACCTCAAAGTGTGCTGTGAACACCTCGAATACACTCCTTATGCTGCGAATGTGCTGTATAACTATTAAGTTGGTTTGGCTACAAGAACGCATTTCTCTCGAGTAAGGATTAAATACACATGTCATTTACAAGCGGTGTACATGGTTTTAACAGGAAAAAAAACAGTGTGGCTTGGAAAAGTGACTCTTAATGAAGTGTGTTTCAGTCTTCAAATGGTTGGGAACCCCTGGTGCAAACAGTATAGGGGTTTTATTTATTTTATTTTCAGGTTAAAGATTTTATGGGATTCACTTAAAGGTGTACAAGTTGTTTTGAAAAAAACAGAATATGGGTGAAGCGCTATATACGTGGATAACAAAAGTGGATATCTAGTAATGGAGATCAAAAGTCCAGAAATGATACCTTAGTACCTATATTCACACTCTATTCTTTGGGGATTTTCTTTTGTGTATAAATTCTCAAGGATTCTTTTTAGAGTTTCCTAGAATTACAAACAGAAAATCCAAACATAGTGCAAACTGAAATACAGAAATAAATGAAAACAGGAGGTAGTAAAGTTCCCACTCACACTTTCTGGAGCTATGGAAATATAGCTCAATGTAAACGTTTTCAGAGTCCGTAAAGGCGACTCTTATCCCTTCTTTCAATCTCTTCCTCTCTTGATTTCTGGAATGTATAAGGGAAATACCTCTGGTGCAATAACGTAAGTATATATATATATAGTGAAGAGTAAGGTAAATAGGGTACTTACAAACCCAGAGCCTTCCACATCGGCTCTGATCAAATTGCATATGTGGATTAAGGACCACACTCCTTCTTTGTAAATAGCAGGAAAGATGCCAGTATTGTATTAAAAATATACATAAACTTTATTATTCTATATATAATAAATATAAAAATATATCAATACAATAAAAATAAATATAAAATACACTATATTGTGGTCCTTAATCCACATATGCGATTTGATCAGAGCCGATGTGGAAGGCTCTGGGTTTGTAAGTACCCTATTTACCTTACTCTTCACTATATATATACTTACGTTATTGCACCAGAGGTATTTCCCTTATACATTCCAGAAATCAAGAGAGGAAGAGATTGAAAGAAGGGATAAGAGTCGCCTTTACGGACTCTGAAAACGTTTACATTGAGCTATATTTCCATAGCTCCAGAAAGTGTGAGTGGGAAATTTACTACCTCCTGTTTTCATTTATTTCTGTATTTCAGTTTGCACTATGTTTGGATTTTCTGTTTGTAATTCTAGGAAACTCTAAAAAGAATCCTTGAGAATTTATACACAAAAGAAAATCCCCAAAGAATAGAGTGTGAATATAGGTACTAAGGTATCATTTCTGGACTTTTGATCTCCATTACTAGATATCCACTTTTGTTATCCACGTATATAGCGCTTCACCCATATTCTGTTTTTTTCAACTATGTGCAAATAAGATAAGATTGGGTTGATATAGCAGCTGAATCAAAGTGGGAATTTTCACATATTGATTTACTATATATTTTGTATTTCACATATCAGCGCTGGTACCTTTATTTTTTTCTAGATTCTATTGTACTAGTTGTTTTGTTTAACAATTCAGTGCAACCAGTCTGATTGACATTCAAAAGACATGCCATAATAGAGCGTTTGTGGATTCATTAATTAATAGTAACCAAATACAGAAGTAACCGCCTTTGGTAGTCCGTGTTTATGGACAGAACTGCTTAACAATGACATGGCAGCAAACAAGCATAGAGAGTGTAAATAAGCATACAATGGCAAAATCCTATTTCACAGGCACTACAGTCAGTCTGGTCTGCAGGCATGCTTCCATTAATGATTTATAGATGCTGTATGTGTTAGCAGCAGTTTGGATTTGTGAAGAATAAAACTATTCATCTACCACTCTAGTCATTAGTTTAGACATAAATGTAATAGAACTCTACAAGCACCATAACCACTGCAGTGCACAGTACAGGTTATGGTGCCAGGAGTGACCAGTTGTCTCTCACTGCAAGTAGTGCCCGCTGGTCACTACTCCTTACCACCTCTCAGCAAGCAGGAGAGCCGGCACTGCCAGGCTTGGCTCAGACAGAGCGCTTCCAAAGGAGCGGCTCTAGGTAAGAAATCAAACCGTTGTTAAATGGTTATTGTTCTTAGAGTGTTCTTTTAAACTGGACATTCTTAGGGCTGGATCTAGAGTATCAGGTTTTTCAGTCTGTATTTAAACATAATGTTCAAATACTCTGTCACAAACTGTAGAGGGGACTAACTAATTTTGTCCTGATCTCACTGTACCCTAAGCAAACAAAACAGTGCTTGAACACAGGTAAATTTAAATTAGATTACCTGAGTTTCCAAGGAGCACCAGAATGAATTGAGCAGTTTGTGCAGCACAACTGGAGAGTTGTTGCATGGAAAACGTTTCCAATTGGCAATAACAAATGTAATGCCCCATCTAGAATGCCCCATGTTAGCTTAGCAAGTTGCTAACTAGAAATAAAGTTTGCAAGAAAACCAGCCAACACTCCAAAAATCTTATAAAACAGCAGCAGCAATTATCAGTAGAGGTAAATATACACATGTTAAGGATTAAATTTGATAAATAACTTATCTTTGAGGATTCCAAACAGTTGCAGCTATGCAAAGTAACAGTGTTGCATTGCTCTAAATGTTAGCAGGAGATGCACTTCTATAAGCAGTGCTACTCAAACACTACACAACTGGCATCTAAAGCTATGGCAACACTCAATACCACATGTATAAGATACTCTAGTTTGTCACGCACCCCGCTGTTCATCAAGTGACATGGATCCAAGATGTTTGCTAATCACAGAAGGAGAATCTGAAACAAGAATTAAATTTCAGCGTACAAAGAACAATAGGAACACATTCAGTTCAAGAGAAGCAGGTAAGATGTTGAGAAAAGAAATAAAACCAACAACCACAAGATTACTAAGTATAGGGGTGAAGAAACATTTGTTTGTTTCACTTTTACTTTGATTCATACAACAAAGGTCTTAAGGACGAACATGTTGAAAGAAACAGAACAATATAAAACTGGCCATTCTCAACTTAATATGCATGCATATCACCTTATTGTCTTACCGGGTCACCATACCAGTATGGCAATAGCAACAGAAGAATATATAAGCATTTGGGCAAAGTGACAAAAATCACCTAAATGTTGCAGATAGGTACTTTGGATCTAACTAGGAGGTTCTAGAATATCGTGGTCATCAAGAAAGAACTGCAGTAAATGTAGGCAAGGGTTTAAGGGCATATTGAAAGAGACGATTAATAAGAATACTCAGGTAAACCCAGAATTGGTCATGGAGCTGAGTGGACAGGACAGTCACCCACTCCTTCTACTAAAAAGGATTTAAAAACCTCTGGTTACACACGGTAAATTAAGAAAAAGACAAATTACACCACCAAAGCCATGCCATATCAATACTAGACATGCATACTCCACGGAGAGAAGAGTTCATGGCTTGACAAAGGCCGCATTGCGGTGCTGAAAGTTTGTCTGGATTGCAGACTTTAATTAGAACATTTAAGTAGTTTTAGGAAATCAAGAGTGCCTTGACTTCCCTTATATGTTTGAAGTTACACGATCATGTGAGACTACACTTAAAGACAAAACAAACACACTACATGTGGCCCGAGACTACAAATAGGATAAGTAATAGGAGAACCAAACTGGACAAAAGAGTAAGCTGCAGTTTTGCAGGTTAATGTACATAATGTAAATAGCAAGAACTTTCAGGGAGACACTGGCAACGAGAGGCACACAAGCAAATGGAAACCAAGATAATGTAATACAGAAGTAATATTTGAGCACACAGGGCAGCTCCTGGAGTCTAGTTTTATGAAGACTCGTGGTTTACGTGTATATATATTTTATTAGGGTTGGGGGAAAAACAAATCAAAAATACCGCCGTGATAATTTGCATACTTTGTTATATCTGTGTAATAATAATATTTTGTTGTATTGTGTGTCTAGTATTGTCATGTGTACACGGTTTATAAGGTTGATGGGTGTATGTAATGGTCTGTATATCGGTACTTTTAGAGTGTGTATAGCAGTGTCTCACTGTCTGTATACTTTGTCTAACTGTGTACATGTGTGTGTCATTATGTGTACATAGAAATTTGTGTACCTGCCACGTTTAATAGAGGTGGATATTCTGGCTGCATTTCTCTCACAACTGTCCCAGAGTCCAGTCAGAGATAAAAACCATCACAAATAATCAAAAAGAAAACACAAATAAAATATCAACTAGTAAATAAATAGGCCTGTCACAATAAATCCTTAATACTTAGTATAAAATCTGCTGGACCAATATGAGCACTTTCCTTCCTATACGGATTAACAACAAATGCAAATATATATATATATATATATATTTATTTATTTATTAAACCTAGCAGCACTTGAACTATACAACACTATCACACAAATTAATGTGCCAAATAAAACGTAAATATAAATGGCACTAAAAAGAAAGTAACAGCCTTAAAATTAAGTAAAGGGACACTATAGGCACACATACCACTTCAACTCATTGAACTGATCTAAGTGCAGTGTCCCTGTCCCCTTAACCCTGCAAGTGTTAAGACAACCTCTAGTGGCTGTCTTCCCGATAGCCACTAGAGGTGCTAACTGCATTTTTACAGAGTTGAACTTTGTGAAATTACATTGGAGGTCTTCAACTTTGCACGAGGATGTCCAGGGTCGTCAAAATCAATGAGGAATGTCTAATCCCGCAGGGTGCTTGCCACGCATACAGTACTCCATCAGTGTGAAATCGCTGGAGGAGGAGATCGATCCAACACACATTTTTGCTTAACAGACTCAATTTTTCAGCAATTGACAATTTTTCCTGATCAGTTCTTACAGCCACTAATTAACACAGCATCCCTTTACGTGAAAGACACTACTGACTTTTTACCTAAAAACCAGACTGCAAAAAAAAAAAAGTTATGGAGGAGGAGATCCTAGTAACTCTGGACATATCTAACCTCTGTACATCCATTTCACATTCAGTCAGCCTATAGGTCATTAAGAAAGGACTATCAGTCTACCTGTCATACCTGACAATCATCTATGTAAATTTGTGTTGAATTGAGAAAAAACTATTTCTGTTACCAGACTATTGTTTATTTTTTTTATAAACAATATAAAGGCACTATTATGGCACCATCATATGTCAATTTATTTATGGATGATTTTTAGGACTAATTCCTATATCCCAGTAGCTTAATACAGCAGAATCTGGCTGATATTCATTGAAGACTGCTTTATGATATGGAAAGGCTCACATGACCAACTTGTTCAATTTGTTAACTTTCTGTTAACGACTGTCATACCAACATCCAAATTTACCCATACAGCAGATAACATGGCTGTGTCGGTTTCTAAACAGGGTGTTGGCCTCAACCCACATTTACATAAAACATACTAATGCCAATAGCCTACTGAATCCACACAGTTTCCACCCCCCCCCCCCTCACCAAAAAATAATTCAATTCCTTACAGCCAATTTTTAAGAGTATGCCGTATAGTCAGCAATGACACCATATTGGGGACCTATCGGTCATCCATGTCTGAAAAATTCAGGCAAAAGGGCACAGCCGAGATGTTCTTCAGAAAGTCAGACACAGGGTTGAATCTCTGGACGGCCTTACAACCTACACCTCTTACAACCTACAGAATGTAATTTGTATTTAATTTAGAACACAGAGCAATAACTGGCATACACATAACTATTTGCTATCATTCCCATGCATATTTTCTCCTTTGGAAACAGGGCCAGATGAAAGTATCTTCATTTTGAAATTTGACCATTAGATTTCCCTCAAAAGCCAACTTACTAACAGGCCAATCAAAACAATGATGAGTGACAACTTTTCCATCTTGCCTCTTTATATTCAGGGAACAAATTTAACCCCTTAAGGACACATGACATGTGTGACATGTCATGATTCCCTTTTATTCCAGAAGTTTGGTCCTTAAGGGGTTAAAGGGACACTATAGACACCAGAAAAAATACAATAAGCTGTAGTTGTTCTGGTGAGTATAACCAGTCCCTTCTGGCTTTTTGCAGTAAACACCTTTTTACAGAGAAAAGGCACTGTTTACATTACAGCCTAGGGATACCTCCACTGGCCACTCCTCAGATGGCTACTAGAAGTGCTTCCTGGTGTAGCACAGACATTCAGTGTCTCCACTCTCTGCATGGAGACACTAAACATTCCTTGTGATTGGCTGAGATCACCACTTCTGATGATGTCGGTCAGGCAGAAAAGTTTTTTTTACTATAAGAACAATCAGGATGTGGAATTCTCTGCCTTAAGAAGTGGTTTCATCAGAGTCCGTACAGATGTTCAAACAGCCACTAGATGCATACTTGCAAAAACAGAATATTAAAGGATATAATTTTTCAATGTAGGGTAATAGCTTCTTGATCCAAGGATTAATCTGACTGCCATTCTGGGGTCAAGAAGGAATTTTGCCTAGTTTGCTGCAAAATTGGAAGTGCTTCACTGTTTTTTTTTTTTGCATTCTTTTGGATCAACAGCAAAAAACAAATGTAAGGAAGACTGAACTTGATGGACACAAGTCTCATATCTATATGTAACATAACTATCTAACCAGGTAGCATATATAGGCAATGGTCCCATTTCACTTTAATAAATCAAGGTATGGGTTAACATTATGTGGTAACATTTATTGTATGTAACCACGCACTCTTCCTCCCTAAATACCGTATATACTCGAGTATAAGTCGACCCGAATATAAGTCGAGACCCCTAATTTTACCCCCAAAAACTTGGAAAACATATTGACTCGAGTATAAGACTAGGGTTGGAAATGCAGCAGCTACTGGTACATTTCTAAATAAAATTATATTCCCACAAAATTATATTAATTGAATATTTATTTACAGTGTGTGTATATAATGCAGTGTGTTTGTATGAATGCAGTGTGTGTGTGTATGAATGCAGTGTGTGTGTGTGTGATGCAGAGCCTTGGTGGGGGGTGGGCATTTTTATAATTTTTTTAAAATTATTATTATTATTATTATTATTTTAATATAAAAACATTTTTTTTATATATTATATTTTATTTTTATATATATATATATATATATATTTTAATATTATCAATATATTATTTTTATTTTATTATTTAAATTTGTATTTATATTTTTTGTCCCCCCTCCCTGCTTGATACATGGTCAGGGAGGGGACTCTCATTCCCTGGTGGTCCAGTGGCATGTGCTGTGTAGGAGGGGGCTGGCAGCGAGCTGTAACTTACCTTTCCTGCAGCTCCTGTCAGCTCCCTTCTCTCACCTCCGGTCCGGTCAGCTCCCCTGTCATTAAGTCTCACGGTCTGAGTGCGGCACGGAGCATTGCCACGGTAACCCATGGCAACGCTCTGACCCCGCGAGACTTGCAGTGGGGAGCTGACCCCGACCGGAGGAGAGAGAAGGGAGCTGACAGAAGCTGCAGGAAAGGTAAGTTACAGCTCTCTGCCAGCCCACCAACAGGACCGCCGGGGTTGTAATGAGCCCGGCGGTTCTGGTCTGTATTATGGCAATGTAAGTTGCCATAATACAGACAGTGACTCGAGTATAAGACGAGTGGGGGTTTTTCAGCACACAAAATGTGCTGAAAAACTCGTCTTATACTCGAGTATATACGGTATATTATAAATCCCCATTTTCCATCTTTCCACATTTTGGAAGTAAGGTGTGAACGGAGTGTAAAGAAAGTAATTACCTTAAAGAAGATGCCACATGTCAGTGTAACTACTTTATTTATATGAATCACCCGCAGTATACGCATTACTTAAACTAGTGACTGCATTCTAAGGTTTTCATTTATAATATTTCAAGGTGCACTCCAAACACCACTGAGGTCTGCTCTCCATCTCCTCTCAGCAGCCATAAGACCTAGAAGTTCACGTTAGCTCTCCTGAGCCAAGTCCTGCAGTGCAGGATTAGCTCAATGGCTAAGAGCATTCGGTCTAAGTCAAGGAAATGGGCACTGATCTGCCAGGCTTAGCTCTAAACTGAGAGTTTCCGGCTAGTGAAAAGGCATGAAATGGTGTCCAGCAGACACAAGCTAAGAAGTCAAACTGTTGCTATACAGTTTGACTAATTATAATGTGGGGGCTCCAGGACACTCCTAAAACTATGACCACTACAGTGTGCTAGTGGCTATGGTGCTTGGAGTTGCTTTTATATCTCCTGCTACCAGCATTTTAGACAGTTGCCTAATACACATGAATTACTCCACATACATGAATAAACTAGGTTAAAAGGGTTGCAGTAAATGGTTATCTTGTGCTTCTAGTTGCCTGAACAGCATTTAATATTAGACATGGACCAGTTATTGTTACAGTTACAGTCCATAATGAATGCGGCAGCGAGGCTCATCTTCCTGTCCGCCCGCACCTCCCATTACTCAACCCTTCTGTCAGTCCCTACATTGGCTTCCTATAAAATATAGAGCTCAAATTAAAATGCTAGTTCTTGCTTTCAAATCTCTACATAATGCTGCTCCCACCTATCTATCCTCCCTTATACACAAGTATGTCCCGTCTAGGCCCTTACGCTCTGCTGAAGACTTACGTCTATCTTCTGTCCGTACTCCCACCTCTGATGCTCGCCTTCAAGATTTCTCGAGGGCTGCACCGTTCCTGTGGAACTTGCTTCCCTCCCTTGTTAGATGCTCACCCAGTCTCCACTCCTTCAAAAAAATCGTTAAAAACCGACTTCTTCATAAAAGCGTATCAATTAAACTGTTAATAGCTCCTGACTGATTCCTCTTCTGCAACTGTCACTAATCTAATAGTATCCTCACCTTTTTGTGTCATTTTACCCCACTCCCTCTAGCATATAAAGCTCATTGAGCAGGGCCCTCAACCCCTCTGTTCCTGTGTGTCCAACTTGTCTGGTTACAACTACATGTCTGTTCGTCCACCCATTGTAAAGCGCTGCGGAATTTGATGGCGCTATATAAATAACATAATAATAAAATAATAATAGTAACAATAATTGTATTCTCATTCTTTTTAGAATAATACAAAACCAATTCAGACGTGATCAGTTTTCCCAAAAATTAAGCATATTA
The DNA here is from genome assembly GCF_036172605.1 of Pelobates fuscus. Taxonomy (NCBI): domain Eukaryota; kingdom Metazoa; phylum Chordata; class Amphibia; order Anura; family Pelobatidae; genus Pelobates; species Pelobates fuscus. Next base: position 168,654,651 of record NC_086317.1, read on the forward strand.
CGAAGACCTACTAGATAAAGTCATCATGCACCTCAATATTGTACACTAAAATGTACAAGTTCTCATTAAAACATGACATTTTCTTTTGAAATCAATCCACTTCCCTCTGTGTTGTTATCAAACTTGACAAAGTGTGCCAATCTCTCAGTATTGAGATCCACACTGGTCAGTTCCGTGAGAGGAAAAGAGTCTGATAGAGCAATAGAGCCAATCATAAAGCAGCTGGGCTTAAAGGGACACTCTGAAATAACTTTGGCTTAAAGAAGTGGTTTTGGTGTAGAGATCTTGCCCCTGCAGTCTCATTGTTCAATTCTCTGCCATTCAAGAGTTAAATCACTTTGTTTATGCAGCCATCGCCACACCTCCCTTGGCTGTAACTCACACAGTCTTCATACACATTTCCTTAGAACTTCTTATCTCCTGCTATGTTAACTGCTTGTCCTAACTAGTCACCTGTGTGTGAAAATTTAATTTATAGAGCAGGAGATACAAACTTCTAAGTAAACACACTGTGCTGGAATATTGAAACTTTTTTCATGCAGGCTGTGTGAGGCACAACCAGAGATGGTGTGTCTGAGGCTGCATTAACAAAGTGAATAAACGCCTAAACAGGAGAGAGTTGAAAGTACAACTCTATGGGTAAGATCAATACATCAACATGTCTTAATTAAATGAACACTATAGCGTTAGAAAGACAAACATGTATCCCTAACGCCTTAGTGTTCTATAGCAGTTTAGTGGCTCTCCCCAAAGTGCATGAAAAGGGTGATATTTACTTACCTTTCTTCCTCTGCCATGCTGATATAACCCTTTAATTTAAACATGGTGGAATACTGTCCAAATATCAGGGCTAACAGAAATCACATAAAATAAAAAACCTCTCACAACTTCAGAGAGCTAATAGGTTAAACACTGACTACCAGAAAATAATACATTTTTGTAAGAATGCCCCGGGGGACTGGGTATGACAGCCATACTGAGCGGTCAAAAACTAGCACACTCCGTACAAAACCCAAACATTTTACTTACTTATCGACTCCTTACTGAGCAAATCAGCATTGCCCGAGCTGGTGACACCCTAAATTCCCTGAGAGATTTGACCATCCAATTGGCGGTCTAAGCCTGCTACTTCTTTGTGGCCTGCCAGCGTACCTGCAGGAGCACATAGGAGTGGTAGGGGCTCATGTTCCCCCACCTGCTGGTGAGGGTTATCCCAGCACATGCTCACAGGCTTCTGACTCTCCATAATGGTGAAATTGAGATCCCACTGGCATTCTGAGGCAAAAAAGCCTACTTTAATACCTTAATCAAGATGTGGGACACAAAGCATACCTGAGTCACACAAGGCCTGATGTAGACAACTATGCGGATGCTGTAGGACGGTGATCTCTGAAGCGTTCTGGCTGAAACTGGCTACAAGATAGAGCCAGATGAGACAGTAACAGCTCTCTACAGTACTCACCTACGGACATTCACAGATGCTTAGGTTGCTTAAGCAACCTAACTCCACACTCTGCAGCAACAGAAAAAAAAGAAATAAAAAAAAAAAGGAAACAAGCGTGCGCCAGGGATGAATTAGATAAGGTATACAAATATAACAAAAAAAACAAAACTGGTAAAAATGCAAATAATAAAATATAAAAAAAACTTTTTGAAATCCACAACGTGTTTCTCCCAAATAGGACTTTATCAAGTGTTTATCCGCAGCAATTAAGCCGTTCGGTAGAAACGCGTTGTGGATTGTTTTTACTTGTTTTAAATTGTTTATAATAACGGTCTATTGGTTTATTTTTATTATTTTTTACTACCTGGCACCCTGTTTTTACTTCTCCAGTGAGGATCTCACCAAGAATCCCAGCTTGGGATTATACCACCTACACTGTATTAACTGAGCAGTGTTCTCTGCTCACAAATATGTTGGCACGTTTTACCTATAACTACTCTTGGTTATTTTATTTTACACAGTAAGAACTATTGTTGCTTTTTTCCCCTTCTGTTTTTGGTCCTGTACTCATCTGGTGACAACTTCTGCTGACCATACCTTCCATCAATATCCTATAAGTAGGGGATCAATACTACTGCATGCGCAACAGACCAGAGCTGGCTAAAGCTCTAGTACATGTGAGTAGATTGGAATTATTTTACTCTTTAATAATGTTTTGTGAACTTACTACACTAGTGGAATATATATATATCCTGAGTGTCCCTGGTGACCAACAAGCTCAAGAAGGAAGATACCATTAGGAACCCCAGAGTCTTCCAGACTTTAATTTTTTGGAACTGCTGCTAATTCTCCTTTGAGTACTTGCTTAGTTTTTCAAAAATTGTTTTTTATATTATTTATTTACCTGTTTTTATTGTTTTGTTTGTATAATACCCTATCTGATTCATCCCTGGTGCACCCTTTCCCTTTTTTCCCCTTTTTCTATTGTAATAGGGTTTTTGGAGAGAATTTCCTTTATTTAGGTGTGCTGCCTCTGAATTTTGTTATCTAGCGCTGCTCCAACTCCTTTTTTATGTTTTAGCAACAGAGAAAGATCTTTCGACTCACCAACGCTCTTCTTGACACCTGGGTGACCACTAGCCGCTACCACACTCCTGGGTTGAGGTATGTGAGGGGACATACCCTGGTGCTTATACCACATTCGTGGAAGAAGTATACTCGACACCAAGCTACTTCTAATTCCTTCTGGAATATTGTCCGCGAGCAACCGGATCAGTGGGAACGGCATATGGGCTCTTACTAAGGCCTGGAGCCAGCTGAGTGGACAGTGATGGCTCTCTGGGACCGCATTTGTTGTGTGGGTCTAGGTTTTCTCACATACTTTCCCTCTCAATATCTGCCTGTTGTGTGCCTTAATTTGCTTGGTTCCAAGCTACCCATTAGCAACTAACCTAAAGAAACACCAATATTTAAGGTATAATCTTTTCTTTGTAGATTCGTATCTAGTCTTTCTACAGTATCTTTAATTAATACAATGACAGCGCAAACTTTAGATAGCCACCTGCTGTGCATAGCAGACTTGGATCTTGTTTAGATTTTGGATTGGTCCGAATGCATTGTTGGTGTTTCGTCTTGTCACTGAACATGCATATCACTCTTCTACTCGTCTTTTAATATTCTATACTTTACTAGTTTATTTTGTTTACTTTTGTAGTTATAATACACTATACAAAATTGTGCTGAAATGTTGAAATGCCATACAACTGGTACAATATGTTTTATGATGTAATTGCTCTTGCTGTAGCAGCATTGCTGTATTTTCACTACACAACAAAAACAAAGAATAAAAAGTAATTAGAAAAAGAATGCCTTAACAGGTACAAATTCATGGTAGGTGAACTACCTTAAAATATATAGGTATTTAAATAATGCCAGGAAGCTGACATTAGTAGTGTGCATAATACAGTGCACATACAGAAGTCAATACTTTGACAGGGCATGATCAACCTAAGAGATGTAAAGAGGATTGTTCAGTGTCTCTCCATCTAGAAAGAACAGAATAAACAAGCTGTGACTGCCTGTTATCAGCTGCAGATGAGCTAAGCCACAGTTGACAAAGTAAGATTTATTTGAATGGATAAGGCAATTATTTATATGGTTATAAATGCAATGTCTGGCATGAACCTTCCCATGTAGCTACTAAACCGCTTCCATTTTGCAAATCCAGTCATTAATTTTAAGACCAATTGGATCAGCCATACACAATAAATACATACAGAAATGTAACGATTATTTAAGAATACATTTATAAGCAAAGAAATTGAAATGCCCGAAACCAACTGAATATGCATTCTATAAATATTTCAACTATATATATTATATATATATACATACACACACACACACACACACACACACACACACACACATACATATATATATATATATATATATATATAAATGCCTTTCAGTTTACTTATAACTCACTGTATGGTCTGGGATACATCCTTTATAATAATAATACAAAATAAAATAAAAAAAAACTCTACCAAGTGCGATAAATGATCAAATTCTAAACATGATTATCTATTAAATAAAATGTTCTGGGCCTTTTTTAAAAAAGCAAAAAAAAGAAGAAGGTATTTTTACTGGTCTTATCAGACACCCCAATAATCTCATTTGTGTCATAAAAGTTTTCATTATTGTTAAGTAGATATGAGAATCAATCTTACCAGAAGGATAAATGGATTTGGCAGGTGAAACAGGAGGCTCTGACTGCTCAGCACCTTCTTGCAAATTTGAAGACGGACTTTCTGCCACATTTGAATTAGAGGATGGTAAATCATGGTCCGAGGTGGAGGCCTGTGGGCTGGTATTTGCAGGTGTCTGTGATTCTGGAACAGCTGCAGCAGAGGGAGCTGGGGTGTTTGGCTGGGAACCTGCTGTATAAAAGCAAACACAAAATATTTCAAAGTAACACTTTTGTTTTGCAAAAAAATAACCTGAGACTGAGATAGCAGTGACAACCTGAAAGCACTGGCCAAATTAACCTCCAGGGTTTTTAGCCAATCATCGCCCCCAGGTTGGACATAAAGGAAGTGTGAATTGCATGGAATTCCACACTATTAATACTGCTGGTGCAGTCCTGTAACTACTACACTGAGCTGCAGATTTAGCATTAAATATAATTAGTTTTTTTAATAAGTAACTTTTTTTCCACCCCATTGAACAAAAACGTAAAATGAAAAAGAAAACCATAGTTACACTTAACTAAACTATTCATAATATTAAATTTGATAGGGATGGAGGGGGGGGGGGAGGGGGGGGATTGCTTCGCTTCCACACCAAAACCATTATTTAAGAAAAGTGCAAAGCATTTTCAAAGTCATACCTGATCAAAGCTCCATGATATTATCTATCCCCATAAGTTGCATATACAAATGCAATTTATTTTTGCAGCAAGAGTCATACATTAAGCTTTCTTCTGAAACCTGTATGTATTCCCAAGCCATTATTACAATTAAAACTTCGTTTAGATCGTCAGATCATTTTGAGCAGGATTCTCTTAATTTCTTGCTTCTGTTCACCTTAACTTGTTTGCTGTGTTTGATTTTTTTTTTTTTTTTACAATCTTAAATTTGAAATATTTGTTCAGTACAAGAACAATTCCACTCAGAACGTAGTTGTGACATTGATAAAAAAAAATTATCTAGTCAAACTCAGTATTACAATATATTTAAAAACTTATTTTCTTATCTTCAAGAATATCACAAGCGTTCTCAATGGAAAGGGCGAGAGAGAGAGAAGAGAGAGAGAGAGAAAGAAAAAAAAGAAAAAAAGAGGGGGTGAGGGTAGTTATGCCATTTGCCATTCCATATGCTAATTTGCCCACCCCAGTATATGTCTCTATGAAGAGAGCCAGAGATCCTCCACTACACTTCGCTGAGTGTGCTATCCCTCCCAAAGCTCATATGTATTCAGCCTGTTCCCTCTAACTCACTATGCGATGTCTCAGGATTCTAAGATATATGACGGCAGAGTAATGCAACAACATTGGGCTATTGGTTAGTATCTAAGATAAGGTCTCTCTACATAATATAATGTCTAGTAACAGTGTAAAAGTCAGAGTACATCTATCTGTGGTAATATTAAGCATCCCAGTCAGGGACTACATAGTGTAAATATTATATATATATATATATATATATATATATATATATATATATATATATATATATATATATATATATATATATATATATATATATATTTTGCACTCCTACCACCAGCCAATAGTACCGGGTGCCCAGCCACACTGCAATATAGAAAGTAATTGATTGCCGGCACTCCTGGATTACAACATCAATCTGCCCTTTGTGCAGCCATTAGCCGACTGTTATCAGCGGTTGCCAGGGCGATGCATAGACGTCGGAAGTACGTAGTGGGGGGGGGTCTCAGCCCACAATGCACAGGGAATCATTTGGGTGATTCAATTAAGCGTCCTAACGCCGGTTAGCTGTTCCACGAGGCGCAGAGCTGATAGTGGCGAGTCATTACTTTTATCATTTATTCTGTAATAAGCCTGTCATTTGTAAGATGTTTTTTTTGTGAGTCCTGATGAAAGTTCCAATCTAGGAACTGAAAAGTCACCTAAGACAATAAACCAGATTGATGATGTAAATCCAGGAGTGCCAGCAATCAATTACTTTCTATATTGCAGTGTGGCTGGGCACCCGGTACTATTGGCTGGAGGTAGGAGTGCAAAAGCTTAAAAACTATATATATATATATATATATATATATATATATTATATATACACACACACACCCCTCATATTCCCCTCCCCCCAACCCCCACATGAAACATGGACGATTGCTAAATTTATGTATCAATAAATAAGATTCTTTTCCGAGACCTAAACTGCTGGCTTGTTGTGGATTTGCTAGATAATATACAGGCTGGTCCAAAAGTAGGCATACGGTTGAATCAATAAGTTCATCACAGTTAAGGGTACACATACACACTGATACACAACAAAGTGGCAGTTACATTTCAGGCACTTCATTATCAGTGTGGCGGTTGGAAAGGAATGTTGCAGCAGAAGACATTTCGAGCACATACGAGATTAAATAGTGTTAAACAAAAATAAATATAATCAAAAATGTAATAAAATGCAAATACACTATACTGTATACCTACTTTGGGGCCACTGTGTGTGTGTGTGTGGACAGACAATGAAAAAAACAAAACAAAAAAAAAAACAATACGTACAACAATATTATATATTCATTAGCTTGTCTTTCTCTTTGTATTAGAAGTGGGAGGCAAGGTGATAGAGAACATTCATTTTTGGTGTACAAAAAACACTGCACCATAACTATAATTCTTTTTTTTGCAAGATTGCTGTTTTAGGTGCATAGATTCTCTCTTATCCATAAATGTTTAAACTGGCAGTTTAAGAGTGCGATATTTATATCCACAGAAAGAGTAGTATTAGATGAAAGACCACCTCTACTTGGCGTTCTTCCTCTTCTTCTATTGCTTTGTGCAACCTCGCTAGCTTCTTCAAACCATCTTGAGAGCATGTCGGACATTCTTTGCATTAATGATGCATTGGTGCTCTGATCTCCTGAAAAAGGAAACATAATTTAATATAAAAACTTGTAACCTTTGTGTATATATATTGGCAGGATTTAAAGGGTTTCACAGATTGCACCTGAAGCACTTTTTTTTTCTATAAAAAAAAAAAAAACGCAGCTAGAGCATACAGTAAATGTATGTAAAATTGCAGTGTAGTTGTAGCAGGAAAGTTAGAACATGCCATAACTTTACCATCTCTTTCTCGTTCACTTTCAGGTCTTGCTCTAGGCCCTGTATCCGACCAATCTCCCCGTAGTCTTAGACGTTTAACAGGAGGCTGTCGCATCTTAACGAAAATTAATTACATAGATTGGAAAAAATATCAGCACATAAACTGCTTTAAAAAAAAAAATAATAATAATAATAATAATAATATACGTCTCAGTAGAATGGCATTAAACTTCACTCCATCCATTGTCCAAATTACTAAATACAGCTGCTATGAAAGGTTTTGTTAACGTTAGGTTCTTATTGCAGATCAATAAAAAGTTACAATGAAATGCATCTAAACTGCAGTAAATGTAATTACACATTAATTTGTAAATTGAATACTTCCTCCTCAATATCTCTTAGTTCATGGACAATTCCTTACAATACCCAGTTTAATTAATAACTCCCTGCAGAAAACCAAAAACAAAGAAATAATCCCTGGGCTAAAAATCCCACTACTCTTGGGTGTCATCAGTAGCTGTAATGTTAAGTCAGAATGTATAAAAAGAAAGCAGTTTAAAGGAATACTACAGGGTCAGGAACACAAACCTGTATTCCTGACCCTATAGTGTTAAAACAGCATTTAGGTGGCATGCCCCCTGTTAACCCCCATAAAAAGGTAAAAAAAAAAACCATACCTTATCTTCAGCGCTGCATGGGCATTAAAATGTATGATTTCAGCCAAACCAATGCAGAAATGCCTAAGGAAGCACCTCTAGTAGCCATATGAGGAGTGGCCACTGAAGGTGTCTCTAGTGCAGTGGTACCGGGGCGTGAGCATGATGGCTGGGGGCTCATCGGGTGGCCCGTGTACTTAAAGCCACTAGATGGGCCTGGTTGTGCACCGCGGCCTTTTAAAAGAGCCACCGGAATATAGGCAATACTGGGAGGCAGTGAGTGCAGGTCACTTCCTCCCAGATACAGGCCTGCGTGGGAGAGAGGAGGCACAAGAGAAAGGGGGCAAGCAAGTAGAGAGAGCCAGCTCCAGACCCACACTCCCATCAGCCTCAGCCAGCAGCCAGGCCCCATACATGCCATCCCCCTACACACAAAATGTATGTTAACAAGCGGGTAGCTAAAACTATATGTGTATATCTGTGTGTCAGTGTGTGTGTGAATGCATAAGTGTGTGTCTATGTGTCAGGGTGTTTGTATGTGTCAATGTGTTTATCTGTGTAGGGATGTACATAATTCCCACCAATCACCAACACTACTTGCAAACACACCCCTGCAATGAAATACAAACATTACATACAAACTCCAAAATTATATACAAATACACCCCTTCATTTAAACACCAACACTACACACAGATACGGTAATCATTAATCTTGATGTAATATTTATAGTACATGTTTAGACCATTTTGTGCACCTGGGCCCTCTCTAGTTCTACCACTGTCTCCCATTTTAAAATTAGCATAAGACCGACCAATATTGCGGTATTGTGGTGGAATTAACACTATATGGCTATATTCCGTTGCTTAGATGGGTGATTTAAGTAACCTTTAAGATTTAAAAGGGATATTTGACTGCCCAAATGAAAAAAAAAAATTAAATAATAATTCATAAATAATATATATACACACACATCACTATTTAGTAGAAATACTCAAAATGAAAACATGCATTTTTTTTTCATTGCAGGTAGATCTAAAAACCATCTTGTAAAAGCTGCAGATCACTTGTCTGAAGCCTTTGCCTGACCTCCCCTTCTAGCCCCACCCAGACTTTCTGTGGCTGTCCAACCACAGACTTCCCAATGTAGCTCATTTGGAAGTTTTTGCAAGGCAGGTGCTATGGGCAATTGTCTCTTAAATTTTGTTCCACTGAGCTAACCAAACCAGGAAATAACAGGACCGGTCATCAGCTTGAAAGACAAGGGGGTGTAACCAGGTGTATTTAGAATAGTGCCAATTTCTAAAACAGAGACACACTCCCTCCCTCATTTTTCATATACAGATCATGCTTCTTTATGCTTACCTCTTCCCTTCTCTGGTCAGCAGATGGAAATTTAAGTGCTTTTGCTTGGTCATCTTTAGGATCAAATAAATAGATATAGTCTGATGAATAGCTTACAAGGACCTCCTGGCCATCTTCACTGTAGCATAAAGACGTCACTCTGCACGACTTGTTTGAAAGGTGTGAAGGTACGAACCGTACACAAATTCCAGTAGTGCCTCGATTTGAGTAATTGTCTGTAATATTAAAAAACTGAATATTAAAAAGGAATAGGGATATTCAATCTAAGCAAAACAAAAATAAAAAAAATAAACTGCGTCAGGCATACTGTGCCAGACAAACCCACAACAGTGACTGCCACACTTAAAAGGCCATCAGTTACCTTGTGAAATTTGTTTACTAATGGGTAATTAGTTGGAACGCTGAAACTTTATTAAATAAAAGGAACAAAGTAAATAGCAGTGCTTCAAGCTCTTACAATTGGGGCAATTCGATTTCCCCAAATTCTCAGCCAGCATTTGAGAATTAAACATTTTTATTCAAATATAAACACTGTTCCCATGTTAAAAAACAAAGAATAAGTGGAGCTCTGAAATACCTGAACAGATGGATATGCTGATGAGAATGCTATTACAATAATCTGCAAATAATAAACAATCAAATCATAGTGCAGATGGTTATTACAACCAAAGATAAGTGAAATAATGCAAATTGACAACTCACAAGTGTAGAGCCAAAAGCACCTGGCTCTAGTGTAACCGCTCTATCTTGCAGACGGGCCCGCCGTCGGACTCTCCCGATGCCTCTCCGCAAAACAACACCAACCACCTGCCCCACGACCTCGCAACAGCCTCCCCGCAAGTCTCTCAGGTAGGTGCAACCCTTATGCACCACTCTGACAGCAAGGCAGATTCCGAGCACAGCGGAGGCCCAGGAGAGAGGAGACGCCTAGACAAGGTGGTGAGCCTGCTGCCGCAGACCGAGACCACACGGGCGACCGGGACCGGAGCGACCCTCCCCCGCAGCAGGGCGGACTTTTGTTCCCAGGAGGAAACAGCCTACCATCCGCAGGCATCGGCTAAACAATCCCAGGCAGAGACAATCCCCAACATAGAGCATACCCTCACCTGCTCCCAGGGGACGAACAAACTGACTCCAATGACTCACCCACCACTCTCCCTTGGTGTACCCCCTGAGAGAAGTACTACCCTAGGGTCATGTTGCCAGACTGGCTAGTTTTCACTTTAAACTTCCAGACCCTGGATGTCACACCAACCATACAACCAACCCGGGACTGCACCTAATCTCAGTGGATGCTGTACTCTCGTTGTCATTTCTTTTTTATTTCACTCTTATTTTCTCTTCACCATGTGATTATACCTGTCGCACCAATCTAGCTTGTTACGCACTGCACATAGCCGGCTGACTCCAAGCCTAACAATCACCTCTGCAGAAACGCAATATACTCACACATAGCCTGACACTAAGTACCCAGTGGCTTAAACACTCACAGTTAATCGTTGTTTAGCATATTATACAGTTAACTCTTATAAGACACACCTGCTGTCAGCATACACTACTCTAACACAAACTTGAAACCAAGCCACCCGCTGACACTAATTGTCTTAACCTGTGAACCACGTCTTGATATGCTTAATTACCCTAGCATGTTAGTTAATATATGCATTGTTTATTAGCCTGTTTTTCTTTGTGATCATATAAAAATGTGCCGACCAAACTGCCACACTTTCGAAAATGCCTGAAAACGCATGTGGACGCTGTTGTGGCTCTGCACGCTTGTTGTCATCATATGCACAAATAAAATAAAGAATTTAAATTAAAAAAAAGAATAAATAAATTTAAATTAAAAAAATCTAAATTATCGCTCTAAAAATTGTACATTTTAAATAATAAATTGTTAAAACAGAACATCAGGTTCAGTTAGTGTCAGTTTTTCCCTTTCATCGCCTTTGGCTGTTTCATGTTGCAATTTTGCCACATATACAAATTTATAGCAAAATTAAATTTGTGTGTTAAATTTGTGCAGACTTGCCAGCATTTCAAATGGTCATATATTGACACTTACATTAATGGCACTCTGAGAAATGCAGCATAACAGGCCAATTAAATTAGGGATCGTCCGATTATCGGTTTTGATGATATTATCGGCCGATATTCCGACTTTTTGCAAGTATCGGTATTGGCCGATAATCACAGACAATACCGATAATCAATGAGTGGGTCGGCGCGTCCATAAGGCAGCACAAGCAAATGGGCTGGCGCTAGATCGGAGTGACCGTCAGGAGTCGGGCGCACAGCACTCCCTCCTGCCAGGCACTCTGTGTAGCGTGGCCGAGCGGAGCAGTCAGTCCAGCCGGGTACAGGAGACTGCACACTGCTCCGCTGGGCTACGATACCAGGAGACACACCGGGGAGCGGGGAGGGACACAGTATGGAACACTATGGGGGAGGCGGGGGTGGTAAGGAACACTATGGGGGAGGGGGAGATGGAAAGGAAGGGGGTGAGAGAGGAACATTAAGGGAGGACCCTACGGTACAGGGGAGGGAAGGGAAAAGGAACACTGGGGTACGGGGGGACCACTAAAAGAGAAGGAAGAGGAACAGGGGAATGGGGGAGGGCACTAAGACGGGTATGGGGGGGTGCACTAAGAGACAGGTAAGAGGTGGAGAGGAGGGGAGTTTCTACCATAAATATTTACACACTGCTTCCACTACCCACACTGCATCCACTACACAAACAAGCACACTGCATACACTACACACACACACACACACACACACACACACACACACACACACTGCTTTTATTAATCAAATACTCTCACTGCATCTACTACACACACATATAAATATTCTTGGGAGAAAAAAAATCTGACTGGCATGTATATTTTGTGCATCACTTAATAAAAAAAAAAAGAAAAAAGAAAATATGCAAAAAACAAATACGGTAAATGTACAGAATATCGGTAAGCTACCGGCAATCAGCCTGAAAGTTCACAGATAATCGGTAGCGGCTCTAAAAAAATCATGACTTTATATCTGTTGATATCTATTCAGTTGGTTGAATAAGTAGCATGAATGAAAAAAACATGAATGAAAAAAAAAAATATTTACATATCTTATATGTTTAAACTGCAGTAAATACTAACAGCAGTTTATGATTAAAAAGGATAAGTCAAAATAGAACGACTTTCATGAAGGTTTGAGTATTTTAGCCAGCACAGAAAATGCATGCAAAGAAGGCAAGATATTAAAGGAGCACTACAGTGCCAGGAAAACAAAGTTGTTTTACTGGCACTAAAGTTCCCTATAGTGCCCCCCTCCTGCCCTGGCCACTTACCAGAGTCCAGTGCTGGCTCACGGTCCACCTTCACTCCTCCCGCAATGACATCAGCCGGCAGTGGAGACCTAATGCACATGCTCGGCAATGGCCGTGGTCACATTAGAACAGCCCCCATAGGAATATGGGGTTTCGGGTGACGCTGGATGTCCTCATGCATAGCGTGAGGACGTCCAGCGTCAGTAAGGTGACTGATCCATAAGTCCCTTTAGTGGTGGTCTGGTAGACAGCCACTAGAGGTGGAGTTAACCATAAAAAAGGTAATTATTGCAGTGAATTAAAAACTGCAATAATAACTTTTCCGGGGTTAATAGACCTGGGAATATGCACCCAGACCACTTAAATGAGCTGATGTGGTCTGGGTACCTATAGTGTCCCTTTAAACAATATATCTATTCCTTCTCATTCGTATAGTTTGCCCTGGCTTTGCCTTGTGTAAAATGGATTAAGATCTAATTTTCTAAAATATTTAATATCAAATTGAGCATCTCGTGAAATGTTTTCATCACAAGTTGAAGGTGATTTTCTGTGTTTTATACAATGGTCTAAATACCAAAAGAGTGATGTGGACATCGTGCCTATTGTTCAGGAATGAGTAATATTCTTGCCACATTTAGATCTTCTATTCAAGAAATAAATCTGGACCAAATGTATCCATATTAAATGTTGGAACGAAGGCTCCCTTGTCTTGCCTATATCCGGTGATCTAGACTCCAACGCTCCTCACCACATAAAAATTGGAATAAAAGCTTATAATTATATGCTTACCCCGCTGCGGAGGTAAAAATCAGCCTTCAACAACTCCAGACAGGCTAATATTTAAGATTTCCACACTGTGTTCATCTACAACCCTCACACCAAAGTTTTCTAGCTATTTGTAGCTTTTATTTATTTTAAATCGTTTGCATTCTGAAGGTCAGTGTCCGTATCTAGACCCACTTTGACCATTATTAATGATGTTAGAGGAACATTTCACTAGAGATCTGATCCAAATAACAATGCAGACTTGGAGCACTGACCATGCAGTTAATTTAACCACTATGTCCGACTGAACAGAGAATAGACAAAAGGTAAGGGTTGGGGGATATTTGTTTTCTTTACAGATTTTTTTTTTTTAAATAAACATTTACAGTAATGCTAAACTAAACGTTCAATAGTGATGCAACAAAAGATCACTCACCAAAAGCTTCAATGTTGTAAGAATGCATGTAAAAGAGCAAAACAAATGTATTATTATAAATGCCAGATGCACAAAAAGTATATACATGTCACCACGATGCACTAATCTTTTATTTTTAAATAAAAATTCTAAATTCTCTGAACATGGCTATGTCATAAAAGCTTTATGAAATACATTGACTGTGTTGGAATTTCACTGAAATTAGGTAACAACAAAAAAAAAAATTCTCCACCAGGAACCACCATGTGTAATGTATTTTAACTATGCTTGACAAAACTTGACAAAAGGCAGAGCTACCACCATCAAGTTTTGTCGTTTCTATTACTACTGACAACTGTGAGGAAAAAAGGCATTGTCAATGGATGCTCCTGGGGGATCCTCTACAGGAGAAGTACCCAAAAGGTGTAGTTCCCCACATGCGGTAGAACTACAACTCACATGATGCATTGCATGCCTTTAGAATGACAAAGCATCATGGAAGTTGTAGTTTTAAAACATCTGGGGATCTACCTTTTGGGCACCCCTGCTCTATAGACATCAGTGTACAACAGTCTACAGTACTGGTGTGAAGATGAGATGAAGGCAGATGAAGCGCAAGGAGCTAAAAAGAGGATCCACCAGATGAAAATGGAGACGGCTATAAGGGACAGCTTCACGTAAGTAAAACTTGCCTTCCCCTGCACCCTCAGGCCATTGGGGGTCTTTACAAAATATGCTAAGACTGCCAGAAGGTTACAGAGAAATCACTACTACAATTGTGGTCTTTTTTTTTGTAAAGCTTTGTACATTTAAAGGCAATATTGTGTTGTTGAAATGATCCAAATCAGGTCATAGAACAATATTCCTATTTTAGAATGTTCCGATCTACTAAAGACTACACACAGATATACATTTTATGTTATTGCTTGAGGAGATTTTCCCCAACTGTTAAAATTTCTCTTACTGTCTATTAACAAATGGAATAGATTTTAGAAGATACATTGCAGATTAATTCTAGACATTAAAGGCAGATCACCTTTTAGGGCTTGCAGAAAAGGGAGATTAAAAGGTAAGTATACAACATGTAGATTCAAATTTAATTTATCTTGGAGTCAAAGGGAATTAGAACTACCCAAGCTTTCCTAGTCTGTTAAATGCCATACCTTCAGTCTGGTGGCTGATCATGTGTCTAAGACCATCAGACAGTATTATTTTCCATTAACACATGGTTTGCCATTATTTATCTTTTACATTACACGATATTTTAAGGCTTGTGTTAGTATGTTAGAATTGTAGTTAAGATCAGGGTTGACGTTAGTGTTAGGGAGGTGGAACGGAGGTCAATGGGAGTTACAGCCCCACGGTTTCCATTTAAACGGTGGCAGCTAAACTCAGAGGTGTAGTTCCCATTCATCATCTGTGCTAATACTCCATCCATACGATAATGAGTTTTAAACAATATCTACCCATAGAAATGCATACACACCCCTGAAAATTTCCAATTCCCTGACAATTCTGAGATCCCATAAATATTACTTATGCATTAATTTCAAAATAAGAGCACATAACAAAACCCAACATATACTGTAAGAATAAACCCCTTTCAATAGTAAAACACTAATCCATGAATACCTACTTGTTGCTCTTGTTCCCAGCATACGACGGTCAAATATTCTCACTGAACTGTCAGAACAGCCAACTGCCAAGTAATATGGTGCGGGTGGACAAATAGCAATTGAAGTAGAAGCACGTCTACAATTGATTAATATATCCTGGAAGAACATAAAACAGCAAAATAAAGTTTTGTTTGTTACTTTAATTTGAGCTATAGGGTTGTTCCACCGTAATTTAAGCATTTCTCTTCAAGTGCCCCCATACATTATATTATAGAAAATGTATCCACCGAAATCACTGCCGACAAACACTGGCCAAATATTAGTTTTTTGCTTTTTTCACACAAAAACAAATATGAACGCTAACTTCGGCCAGTGTTTGTGACTAAGTGGCTACTAAAAAAGACTAAACATACCCCACTTTCAATACCTTGGGTTGTCTAATTTTGCAAATGGTATGCCATTATGGGGGTAATTCTCATTCCTGGGCTACCACACCGTCTCAAAGGTAACATTACTAATCTGGCAAATTTCAATTTGAAAATGGAACGTTCTATATTTGACCCTGAAACTTTCCAAAACACCATAAAACCTGTTAATGGGGGGTACTGTTGTACTCGTGAGACATCGCTGATTACAAATATGCGCATTTTTTTGCAGTAGAACCGTATAAAACAGTATTATGACATTCACAGCTAAAATGTCAGACGGAAATACAAATTTTAAAAATAAAAAATCTTATTTTCTCACATTTTATTCATAATAAATTATGTTCCATATATGACTAGTTAATGATAAATTAAAGCCCTGTTTCTCCTGAACAAAAATGATATATAATAAGTGTAGGTGCACTTAATGTGACAGCGGTGAATTACGGTTGAACAGACATATAGCGGAAATTTCAGTTTTTGTTTACGTTTTGTTTTGATCAGAACGTGCACTATTGACTCCGTCCTGAAGGGGTTAAAGAGTCCATAATAAATCTAGGATTTTAGTTTATATTTGGTAGTTACAGGTCACAAAATACAAGGAATAAAATGAAATATCAATGTGGAGCGATTTTAGAATTTGGCATGTTTGCCTTGTAAGCTTGATAGCCATGACAGAAAACAAAATTGCCAAAAAAAAATTAAAATAAATAAAAAATAAAGTATATATTTATATAAATTAAACAACATAGGATATTCACCTAAAGATATTTGAACACTTAAACCGCAATGTTTTACATTACAGGGTTAAAAATGACAGGACCATTGCACCCAGACCACTTCGCTGAGGTGAAGTGATCTAAGTGACTTTAGTGGGGCTTTAAAAATACATCTAGCACTCAATAAATCATATTTCTCCTTGGATCAACAAGATTGAACACAAAACATAGATCTTACATCTTTGCAGTCTTCTTTTGTACAGCTGGTTTTCATTCGTACATCAAACCATCTTACTGTGCCATCTTCACCACAAGACAGAAATGTGTAAGGATCATTTGGTACGGTCATGATCTGTAAAAACAATTCTTTTTAGTATGTTGAGTTTATTATACATGTATCTCAAACTTTATATTTGTATTTTAAAAGGTGAATGGTCAATTCAATGGTGAATTTTTAACATTAGAGTGATCGTTTAAATCTCACTTAAATCTAGTATTTAGCAAATTTTGCACAGAATTAATATTTGCCAGCCCAGAGACACTGCTAGAGGTGGAGTTACACCTCCAACAGCTAAGGAATTAATCTCTGTATGTACAGCATTTCATGGCAAAACACTTCATGTATAGACTCCAAGAACCATAACTACTACATGTCACTGCTTGGAGTGATCCTTTTAAATAGTTTGCACTCTATGTTTATCTTATAGAAACAAGTCAACATTTCAGTTTAATTTACAGTTGGTCTGCACTGCTTGTTTGTAGGACACCGTGCTTTGTGTCAGAGTGGAATATCTCTCACAGCTGAGAAGACAGATAACGGTTTTAAGAATTCCTTTTATGATATTTGGAACAAATTCAACAATGGATGGAAAAGTACAACCCATGTCTAAAATCAAATCCATGTAGCTAAAGATAATTGGTATGACCACTTTGAAACTATATAAACAAGTGTGGAAGGTTTCCTAGCCAAAATAATACACACAAAATATTTTTCATCTACAATTAATTTTAGGTTCTGTGATACATCATATAATGAACTTGTTGGAGACCGCCACAATTGCATTTTCGGTTTGCAAGAACGTTATAGATGTGGAAACGTTTTCTGTCATAACAAATAAATCCTACAGATCAAACCGGGAAGAACTAGTGATATCTTCAACTGCAATATTACCCAACAGCTTGTGTATAATTTATACTGACAGATGCTTTAGGGGGAGATAAACAAAACAAAAACACAACCAAACAGGTTGACAGAAGATTATCTGACTTGTCAAGTCATGAGATATTATCAAGTGACAAGCAATCTGTAAACAGTCTTTCAACATTGAATATCATTATTTCCCAACACAGTTTTCGAAGATATGAATAGCCTCTTGCAGGTCTGATAGTGACATCCTTAAACTTTATGTTGACGTTCAGATCATGTAACTCTATGCAGGGAGAATGAGTAATGATAACTTTATGGCGGGGTGGGGAGCTCTTTTTAGAAGGAAAACAAAACCTTCACTGCTTCAACTTTTTCTACCATCATTCGGAGAGAAGTAAGGAAAAGGAGGAGCAAATCCTTCTGACAGATGTACCCTTTCCACTAGAGGTCACACCTTGTCCGAACGAAAACAGACAAAAACACAACAGTCTCCTTTATACATCTTTGATGTTTATTGTGTGAGCCTGAGGGGGCATTTGTGGCTGACAGGCTTTCCTATGACTCAGAAATAAGAGAAGTATTAAAACGAGAGTACAGTCCAGGAGCCCGGATGTAAGTCAAGGGCTATTGGATAGTCTCTACGTGAAATCGCATACGGTCAAACTCCTAAAAGGAGGGGGTAACCCTCAAACAAATGCATATAGAAGAATATCTTGTTTACCTATGACTCAGTCTTCATCTGTTATTGACCCTACATGGAATTGTCAACTTCAGAAAAGAATAGTCAGTCGTGATCAAAAACTGAATTTGTTCACATGGAGTTTTCTACTGGCATGTCACATGACATTATAAAACAGAATTAAGTGCATTAATACTTATTATTGTTTTTTTATAAGACAGATCTGCTATTGCGGTTTACTACTGGCCATTAGTGTAATTTTTTATTAAGCCATTTGTAAAACTACAACCAACAAGCATTAATTTGAGCGATGACAAACACCAGCAGGAATTCTTAGCCTGGGAGAGAATGTATTCCACTGGCATTCTTAATCATTCTGCGTCATCTTTTTATAATGTACTGCTGTTCTCTCAAACGAGTAAGTGTAGAAATTAGCAATGCAGTCACTGCACGTAAATCAGATTCTTTCATATTTTGAATTACGGCTGTGATGTATGGCACAAGAATGCAGTTTAATAGCTCTTTTGCAGTGCATTAAAATTGTTAGAAGTTGGACAGATGCCCGGTCCATAAAGACCATTAGTGGACATTAAATGGGGACTGTTTAAAAGTAAGTTACTGTTGAAAATGTATATAGTATGTGGTCCTTCGTATGGTTTTATCATGGCTGACTGATACACTGTACACACACAGCAACCGCAATTGGCGGTTATGCTGGATTATAGCATTACGAGAAGCACAACTGAAGGAACATGATAGAACAACTACTCAGGATGATTCATTCTCAAAGAGGCTTACTTAGGTATAATTGTGTCATAACAGTCTTTTAGGATCCTATAATAAAAAGGAAACGTTCTCCTTTACAGGCAGTAAAAATGTATAAAAACCAGAGACTAAATAAGCAGGATGTTCTATGTTGGGATAGGGTCTTTAGGGAGATTATGCTGAAGACAGTAAAATCATATAGACTTAGCAGAAGGAAGGAGGGAAATGTAAAATATCAAAGTCCAATTACAAAGTTACACAGCAAAGGAAAAAAAGTGTCAGGCACCAAGTTTAGTAACCAGAGGCATAGTATCGAAACTGTTGAGTCACAATCCAAAGTCTACAAAAATGAAAAAGCCTAAACATCAAAGAAAATGCAGCTACACCCGGAATAATGATATAAAGCAAACAATGAGTGAATAATTTTGAATTATGCAAACTGTATGGTGGGAATGGTATGAAAAGAATGGAATGGGAACAGAACACATACGAATATCCAAAACCAGAAAGTAACATTCCATATAGTTTTAATGTCCAACACCATGGATTTCTGTAAAAGCAAGATTACAGCTGAGCCCAGATCTAAGATTCCAAATCACAATAGGTTATACTGGCTAAGGTGAACAACTTCTCTTTTTGGGGTATTTACAAGGCAATTTGTATTTCTCTTTCGAACCATCACAAATCAGCCCTTTTGTAGCCCATTATCACATTGTTTCAATTGACTAACAAGAGCACACTACCACATCGGAATCCCAAATTATGTAGGGACACTATAGTCACCTGAACAACTTTAGCTTAATTAAGCAGTTTTGGTGTATAGAACATGCCCCTGCAGCCTCACTGCTCAATCCTCTGCCATTTAGGAGTTAAATCCCTTTGTTTATGAACCCTAGTCACACCTCCCTGCATGTGATTTGCACAGCCTTCCATAAACACTTCCCGTAAAGAGAGCCCTTTTTAGGCTTTCTTTATTGCAAGTTCTGTTTAATTAAGATTTTCTTATCCCCTGCTATGTTAATAGCTTGCTAGACCCTGCAAGAGCCTCATGTATGTGATTAAAGTTCAATTTAGAGATTGAGATACAATTATTTAAGGTGAATTACATCTGTTTGAAAGTGAAACCAGTTTTTTTTTCATGCAGGCTCTGTCAATCATAGCCAGGGGAGGTGTGGCTAGGGCTGCATAAACAGAAACAAAGTGATTTAACTCCTAAATGACAGTGAACTGAGCAGTGAAATTGCAGGGGAATGATCTATACCAGGGGTAGGCAACCTTTTAGCAGCACTGTGCCGATATAGGATTGTGATGTCCCGTAGCGTGTCGGTCCTATTTTTTTACATTTAGGTGTGTATGCTGCCGTATTCTGCTTGTGTTATTTTTACTGCAGTTGCTTTGCATCATTGTATTTGTGCGTATATGAGCTATTATATTGTATATGTTTATTAGTAGATTATGGTATTGTGTATGATACATATGAATGTGGGCTGTGTATGAGGGCTGCTTGTGGAATTGTGTCACATTGTGTGTTTGGTAGTGTGTGTGGGCTGTTTGGGGTATTGCATGTGAAAGGCTGCATGTGGAGTTTGTGTGCATGTATGTGGATTGTTAGCGGGTTACGTTTGTGCAGATTGTGTGTATGTTTGTGTGTGGGCTGTTCGTATTATTTGTATAAGGGGAGGGTTATTCTTCATTTCTGTGTTATGAATGTAAATTAGTGATAGTAAAAATGTCTATTTACTGTGTATACCTGTATTCAATATCTACTCAAAATGGCTGCTAGAGCACCCGCTCCCACCGACTAACTACCTCGTGTAACAAAATGGCACCTACATCCGGAGTAAAATCCCGGGATGATGGTGACATCACTCCTCGTAGGATGTGCATTAGATGAGACACTTAACACCTAACCAATTAGAGATGTATTCTCTCTGTTATCTACATTTTTGCATATGATGTATTTTTGCCTTTATAAGGGGCTTGCCGCCCCCTGAGTAAACATTCCAAAGTTTTTCATTAACCTGATACCTACCTCTCAGTGTAATTTACTTCAAAACGTGCACGCATTTATTTTAACAATTTGGAAAGGAGCAGATACTAAGATAAACACTTGGTTTGATCCAAAATATCTGTGTATATCTAGCAGTATGGTTGGCTTCCCTGGGGTCCAGTGGGGACCAGGCTGGCCTGGTACAGGTCAAAGACAGGAGCTGCAACAGCAGCTGCAGGCTGCTCTACTACGTTTTGGATTCCCATTCACAAGTGCTTGAAGGAAGTGATCTGAGATCATTTCCTCTATGTGCTGCAATGCTTAAATTGAGGATTGTCCTTCACCATCTTTTAGTATTAGCAGATATTTGAAGTTTTACTGGGACTCCTGATAGGCCAGAGCCTGTTTGGCTCTAGCAGCTTTGAGTGCCGTGTAAAGACACCTCGAGTGCCGTAGGTTGCCTACCTCTGATCTACACACTAAAACTGCTTTATTTAGCTAAAGTAATTTAGGTGACTATAGTGTTCCTTTAAATCAAACTTTTTATTATTATTATTATATTTTTTTTTTAATTACCTCTGCTATGTTATTCACAGTTCAATAGCATGTACTAGACTAAGGAAGAGAGGAACGGTCAATTATATATACAGATTCAGTTTGCTTGTTTTGTACTTAAGGACACAAGCATCTTACTTTGAGAAAAGCACACCCAGTGTATTCCTCTCTCTGGATGCTGAAAAAGCATTCGACAGGGTGCACTGGGGCTTCCTCCTCGTGGTTCTGAAAAAATTTGGATTACCATGACAATTTATTTCAGTAGTACAGGCCCTTATATTCAAATGCAACAGCCAGGGTGTTAATAGCGGCTTTATGTCACATCAATTCTCTCTAACAAAATAGGACGTGTGAGTTGCCCTCTATCTCCACTACTGTACATATTAGCTTTAGAACCGATGACACACTTAATTAGGGAAAATTCAAACATACCTGGTATTAAGGTTCAGAATATAAACTCACGTTATTTGCTGAAGATCTCTTGGTAACCCTAGATTTAATTTACATAACATACTAGCAAGCTATAAAGTGTCCATATTATAAACTTAAGATAAGCAAAACCCAAGCAATGGGTATAAATATCCCTAAAGAGAAAATAACAGCTCTACAACAAACATTTGTGTATGATTGGCGTAAGGAGCACCTTACATTTTTAGGAGTGGTATTCACCTTGCTGACAACTAATCTGTATAAAACAAATTATTTAATATTACTCAAAGACATAAAAGCCCAACTACAAAATTGGAAGGGGAAATATATCTCATGGACAGGTAGAATAGCTGCAATTAAGATGATGGTCCTTCCGAGACTCCAATACCCATTTAGAATCCTCCCCATATACCTCCCATCTACTTTCCTCAAAGAGGCACAAAGCACTACATCTTTATATGGGCTAATAAACGACCGAGAGTAGAGGGCGCCACATTATACAAACCCTTCCAACAAGGAGGGATGGGGCGGCCTAACATACATTCTTACTATCGAGCAGCAATTATGAGCACCCTACTTTCTTCTTCTCATTATACTGTCCCAAAACATTGGGCTAATATAGAAGCACAACATACAAACTCCCTACAACAGCCCTTTCACTTTAAATATGGGATGAATACAGCTGTAAAAAGAAATTATCCACACATATCTCACCTACCCTGCCTATAGTTGTGCTAGCCTCTGTCATACAAGAGATTAATTTCAATATATGGCAACGTTAAGGTCTTACACATATATACAATTTTGTCAATGGCAATCAAATTCTTGATTTTAAAATACTCAAAATCAATTACGGTATTTTGGATGTATCTAAATTCTCATATTTACAAATATATTCTTGGCTTATGAAAGATTATGTAAAATCTCAGAAAAATGTAAATGGGCAGCAGCTTACAGACATTTAAAAAATATATATATGTTTGAAACAAATGAAAATGAAAAAACTGATTTCAATGCTACATGCAGAGGATATTGCCGTTACCAATATCCATAAATTATCCTTTAGTAAACCTTGGGAAAAGGAATTGAAGCGAACCCGAAGTGAATCCTCATGGAAGAGAATCCTACAAGGACATAAACCCCTTACCATGTGTACTTATCATATAGAACAAGGAAAATACTATTTCGGTGGTATATGGTTCCGGCCCGACTAAACAATGGAAACCCCAAAGCCTCCAGCTAACTGTTGGAGACAACTGTTGGACACAGGTACTATGTTGCAAACCTGGTGGTCGTACCCAAGATTAACACAGTTCTGGATGGATATTAGCACAAATGATATATAACTGTACAGGAGCAAATCTCCCCAAAACCCCTAAAATGGTTTTGCTACAACTTTTCCCTAAGAATATTACTCTACCATCTAAATATCTAATATACCATATATTTATAGCAGCCTTAACAATTATTGGTAGAGATTAGCTGAAGGCAAACCCCCCAAACATAGCATCTTGTGTACAAATCATAGAAAAACACCAAACACTATAAAAAATTAATTAAAAAAAAAATGGCCAGAAGAATTAGACCACCTCAGAAGTTTTGGAAGGAGGCCTGGTCAAATGGGACAGATATATGGGAATAGCATTTCATTACCCCGCTTAGGCGGCTAAACATTTAGAGGACCACTATAGGCACCCAGACCACTTCAGCTCAATGAAGTGGTCTGGGTGCCAGGTCCCCCTAGTTTTAACCCTGCAGATAAAAACATAGCAGTTTTAGAGAAACTGCTATGTTTTCATTGAGGGTTAATCCAGCCTCTAGTGGCTGTTACCTGACATTGAGTAATGCTTTCCTATGGGCGGTTTGAATGCGTGCACGGCTCTGGCCGCGCATTCTGAGCTGATGTCAGCAGGGTGAGGAGAGGTCACCAGAGCCGAGGGAGCCCGCGATAGATTAAAGTAAGTGGTTGAAGGGGTTTTAACCCCTTCAGCCCAGCGAGAGGGGGGACAGGACCTAATAACCCTATAGTGCCAGGAAATCGAGTTTGTTTTCCTGGCACTGTAGTGCTCCTTTAAATAGCCAAACAACTCAAATCTGAAATTTTGAAAGGTGATCCGACAGCTGTGCCCATTTTCCAAGATGGTTAATAAATGTATATCATAAAACTCCAAAAAAGAAAACATAAATAAGGCCCTTTGCTAACACTAAAAACAGTCTTTGGCTGTCAAACTTTATGATACGCCATGAAGATTTAAATCTTTGGCCAGCCATTATAGACCTTAGCTCCAAATCTCCACTCCCCCCTTCAAGATTTTTGCAGTAAACACAGTCTTTTCAGATAAAATGCTGTGTTTACATTACAGCCTAGTGATTACTCCTCTGGCCACTCCACAGATGGCTACTAAAGGTGCTTCTTGGGGCAGTGCTGACTAGTGAGCAGCACTGCCATTCAGCATATACACCCTCTGCATGGAGACACTGGCCCTATAGTGTTCTTTTAAAAAACACTGTATTAACATTGTGGGTAGTGTGTCTACAGAGTAGGTAGGACAAAATCCGCAGAAAAACTAAAGGTAACATTATCACATTTAATACATTTGGATGTAACATATAGTTTTCTGTGTGCTACTGAAAAAGTAAAGCAAGACCATAAAAAGGTCTTCATATGTTGCCATATGTTACCTCGTATGCCGTTCCATAATGGCAGGTAAATTGATTCTGTCTATTTGTTTCCACATCTTTTTCAATATTTGTGTAATATATAACTCCATCTCCAGAACAGGATATAATTTGCTTGTCATTGGTGAGAGGCAGGAACTTTGCACTAAATATATTTGCCCTGTGACCTGAGCGGATCCGTGTTAGCACCTACAAGAGATGAAAATAAATTTGGTTAAGCAAACTTTAAAACTACACAGATTTGCTCTTTGTTTGACCAACTTGAAAACAAACATCTAACATTACCCTAAAGAAAACAATAGGCAAAGGAATCCAATAAATTAGGGTCCATGTTTATGGCTACTCAAGGACCATATGATTTGTCTCACAGCTTGTTCATTTTGAATTCTCTCTACAAAGAAGAAGTCGTGTCAATGCGGGTAATCTGCAGCACATTGATCTGCATCACACAGAAATAATTGGGCCCCAGTTTAAATGTTCTTACATCTTGAGTTAGAACTCCAGTTCTCTGGGTTAGAGAAGATAAATCAAACATATTCTGGAAAAGTATACCTTTGCAACGCTCTATGCACAAGTATAACTGGTGTTTTGCTTGGAAAAATGCATGCCAGTACAAAAATGCATGTGAGCAGATGCGAGATTCCTCCTTTGCAAGCAATGCACTAACTACAGTTAGGTGGTATGGATCGGTTTCTTTGGTGTGACAGATATCCTGCCACTTGGGGTTTTGATCTGAAGTGAAAATGCACCTCCTTTTGTTATTCACTGATTGTTAAAGGACCACTCTAGGCACCCAGACCACTTCAGCTTAATGAAGTGGTCTGGGTGCCAGGTCCAGCTAGGGTTAACCCATTTTTTTTATCAACATAGCAGTTTCAGAGAAACTGCTATGTTTATAAATGGGTTAATCCAGCCCTCAACGCCTCTAGTGGCTGTCTCACTGACAGCCGCTAGAGGCACTTGCGTGATTCTCACTGTGAAAATCACAGTGAGAGCACGCAAGCGTCCATAGGAAAGCATTGATAATGCTTTCCTACGAGACCGGCTGAATGCGCGCGCAGCTCTTGCCGCGCGTGCGCATTCAGCCGAATGAGAGGAGAGGAGGAGGATCGGAGGAGAAGAGCTCCCCGCCCGGCGCCGGAGAAATGTAAGTTTTAACCCCTTTCCTCTCCCCAGAGCCCGGCGGGAGGGGGTCCCTGAGGGTGGGGGCACCCTCAGGGCACTATAGTGCCAGGAAAACAAGTATGTTTTCCTGGCACTATAGTGGTCCTTTAAGGCATGGGTGGCCACAGGCATTTTTAGAAGCAGGCTTCAAAAGGACACTCCAGACACCTAGAGCACTCCAACTTGCTAAAGTGCTTTAGGGATAACCTGCAAGCCCCCCTTATCCCTATTCATAAAAGTGAAGAAATTTGCATTTTTATGAATTCACTGTCCAGCTGACTCTCTTCACTCTTGACTCAGCTTCACTCTGTTTGAACAACCATTCCAAAGAGAGCTTTCAAACAGAAACACTAGTTCAAGGTTTCCCTGTGGCAAATATTCTATTATGCAATTGCTCCATTTACTTGGGGCATTTGCCGTACTTGCCCATTTTGTGTGCCAATTTTGTCCATATAGGCAGGGGAGACTGTTGTCACTAACAGTACCTTGGGGGTGGAGCAGAGCAGCAGCAGGGGGCTTGCAGCTTGTGAAAAAAGGTAAGGAATATGGGGGTGGTGGGCATAGATAGATAGATTTAAATAGTGTTCTTATTTATTTTAAACACTGGGGTGTTCCTTTAATAAGTAATCCAAGGTATATTATATTGACATATAGGAGGTGTATAGAAGTACAGTTAAAAAAATATGAAACATTTTAACTTAATAATCAAATTGCAAAAACAAAACCTTTTTGCCAACACAACTCCCCACCCCCCTTTATAAAACACACCACAGTAAACAAAACTTGATCACTCCAATAAAACGAAACGAAAAAAAATGTGGTTGGTATTTATAGTGTATTATTACCTTAAAGGATCACTGTAGGGTCATAAACACAAACATGTATTCCTGACCCTATAGTGCTAAACCCACCATTTAGGTGGCATGCCCCCCCTTATCCCCCCTATAAAAGTTTAAAACTCACCTTATTTCCAGCGCCGCGTGGGTCTGCTGGCGCTGGCTCCGCCCCTTTTGTGACATCATCAAAATGGCCGATTATTTGCCAATCCAATGCTTTCCCATAGGGAAAAGCATTGGATTGGCTAAAATCAGCACAGGCCAGGGGACGAGCAATCATTGGATCATAACAAAAACAAGATCATAGTGTATCCAGTTCTCATTCTAACAATAACAAGGCCAATCCTTGCCCAAGAGTTATAGAGCAAGAGAGTTCTTAATACCACTGGCCTGCTACAGTAACAGGCCATGAGACAGTCCATTACCTCTGGCTCCAATGTTAATAGGTCAACAGATACTAAAATCGTTTTTGAAAAATATACTCATAAACAGGACTATACATAGATCATGAGGTCACCCATTTAGACATAGGAAATTTAGTCCAAGGCAAAGGAAAATGTTCGTTACAAAACAAAAAAGGATGTGGAATTCTCTGTCTGAAGAGGTGGCTCTATCAGAGTCTGTACCGATATTAAAACAGGATGAATTCTGGGGAAAAAATAATATTCAGGGTTATATTTTTAATATGAGGGCACATACAATGAGCGATCTATGTTTGAGAAGAAATTTTTCCTAGTTTGCTACAAAATTGGAAAGTGCTTCAAACTGTATTCTTTTTTTTTGCATCAATAGCAGAAACAATTGTGAGAACTTGATGGACGCAAGTCTTTTTTTCATCCTGTATAACAACGTAATGTTTTCTCCTGACTGGTAAACATGGCTAATATGTATATGATTATACAATCAATCATACAAATGGAGCAATAGCTTTGAAAATAACATTTAATGTTCCATAAAATATCACATTAAATCAAACATCCAATAAAATAAATATTAAAACACATCCACTTACTTTTTTATTATAGGGATTACTAATAACCAAAGTTGTATCATCTGATCCAGATAATATATATTCCCCTGTACTGTTCCAAGATATGGAATTTACCTGATAAATACAAAAAGGAAATACAACACATTAAATACTAAATAAATCTGTTTAAGATCTGTAGTAACAGCACCAATGAGTAACCAGATTTTGCTTCCCTTACTTGAGACACAACTGGCTTCAATTCATTTTTTTTCCATCTTTTTATTTGAAAAAGCAGCAAAAGATCGGTTGAACTTGAGTCTTTTTTTTTCCAACCTGGACTACTATGCAAGTAGAATTTAAAGGAATAGTACATGTATTCATGACCCTATAGTGTTAAAACCAACCTCTAGCCCCCCCTGGGCCCCTTATGCCTCCCTAAATATAGCAAAATCTTACTTTTATTCAAGTCGTATAGCTGCGGGCTCTGCCTTGTCTGTCTCAGACCAGCAAGCAGTCTGCTGACCTCATCAGAAGTGGTAGCCTGATACAATCACAATGCGTCCCAATAGGATTGGCTAAGATTGACAAGGAGGCAGATCAGGGGCAGAGCCAGCACAATTCAAACACAGCCCTGGCCAATCAGCATCTCCTCATGAATTGAATCAATAAATCTCTATGAGGAAAGTTCAGTGTCTGCATGCAGAGGGAGGAGATACTGAATGTTTGGATGCATTTTAGGCAGCCATGACCCAGGAAGGATCTCTAACAGCCATCTAAGGAGTGGCCAGTGAAGTTATCCCTAGGCTGTAATTTGAACATGGCATTTTCTCTTAAAAGACAGTGTTTACAGCAAAATGCCTGAATGTAATGATTCTACTCACCACAACAAATTCAATACGCTGTAGTTGTTCTGGTGACTATAGTGTCCCATTAATATGAAGTCAAATCAGGTCAGTGAAATATTGCATAGACACAGTTGCTGGAAAACTACAATGCAGATCATACAAAGGATCACGGGAGTGGCAATATCCCAAACAGCAGAAGGCTAATCACGTCCTATCCTAAATGGCAGGATTTTCTGGCTTTTTGGACCAATATAATAAATTGAGGCATAGGTTTTAGTAAAGGCTAGAAGTGTAAAATTATTTAAAGGGACACTATAGTCACCAAAACAACGTTAGCTTAATGAAGCAATTTTGGTGTATAGATCATGCACCTTGCAGTTTCACTGTTCAATTCTCTGCCATTTAAAGCACTTTGTTTATACAGCCCTAGTCACACATCCCTACTGACTCACACAGCCTTTCTAAACACTTCCTGTAAAGAGTCAAATAATGTTTACACTTCCTTTATTTCAAAATTATATTAAAATTAGAATTTCTTATCACACGCTCAGTTAATAGCTTGCTAGGCCCGGCAGGAGTCTTCTGTATGTGATTAAAGTTCAATTTATGGACCAGGAGATAAAAAAAAAAAAACTTTTAAAGTAAGTTACATCTGATTGAAAATGAGAGACCAGGGGAAGTGTGACTATGCATAAAAAGAAAAAAAAATATTTAACTCCTAAATGGAGAAGTGAAACTTCAGGGGCATGATACATGCACAAAAACGGCTCAATTGAGTTGTTTTGGTGGCTTTAGTGTCCCTTTCCAAATAATTTATCTACATAAATCCTAAAAGTCTATGGGAATTTTTGTAGATAAATCATTTGGAAAGCTTTTCCCAACTGTACCGAATCATTTGGAAAGCTTATTAAATTGCGACCATAGTTACATAGCAATATAGTTCACCACGGTATAGTGCTGCACTAGTTTTCAAGTGATAAGACAGATTCTCTGGTCTTACTTTTTGGATTATTATGGTTCAGCCTTCATATTTCTATGCCTAAATTACTAGCAGGGCCTACAATTTACTCCCTGCAGACTTGTTCTGCATTTGGTTTTTGATTCAAGAATGTCAAGCCAGGGGGGTTGAGCTTAACGGCCATCATGGACCATCACAGGGCAGAGGAGCTCCTCTGATTTTTGTAAATTTTCCCAAGAAAGCTCCTTTGAAATTGAAAGACAGCTACATTCCTGCTGTGGTACCGCCTGTAGGAGCATGTGGTGCAGTGATAAAGTTGCCAGCCTAAAGATCAGCAGAATCCTTCGCTATGGGGCCCTTCTGTTTTCCGTGGGGCTATGGTGAGGACCCAGGGCTGGTATAACATGTGTGACGAACCACCTGGCACCCCGTCCAGGTACCTCCGTCAATCGCTGCTTCCTAGTATCATAAGCACTGCACTGGAACACCATAACCACCGTAAACCACATGAACCGCCGCAGCTCGGTTGGGGTCTCGCTGTCCTCCACCCATCCTGGACCCAAGACCAGGATCCAACTTCCAGTAGGTAGACCTCTCCTAGTCCAGAAAGCGTAGCAGGAACAGCTTTTACAATATCTTCGTGATTATACTCAGGGGAGTATAGTGATTATAGCAATCCCCAGAGTGAATGTAGTTCTCCAATCCCCCAAACATGAGCCTTGACTTCATGTAACTTGATCGGCGAAACGCGTTTTGGACAACTACCAGGATATTGTATGTATTTTAAATGGTTTTAAATGTTCGTATGAATAAACCTTTATCAAGTTACATGCATCTGGTATATCTTCTATCCTGCTGGAAAGGGGGAAAGAGTCATCCCTAAAAAGGACTCACGGGCCATTATACTCAGAGCCAGGTTACAGGCTCTTATTCAGGTGAGAAGAATACCTCCACCTTTATTTCTGATACCTAAAGTTATAAGGATTTCAACACCAGGGCGAATTTTCCCTGTTCTCTCTTTTTGTTCTTTCTTGAGGAACATACAACAAAAGGATTGGATATTACTCAGATACCTTACATACCCTTGAGAAATTGCCGGGGAGTAAGTGATTAATTATTAAGCGCTACACACTCTCACTATCACATATTGGCTGTGTATATAGTGGATTTATTGTACTGGATTATAATAGGATTGGAGAGTTCCTATTTTTTGTGTGTGAGCTGCTGCACTAAGAGCACCTTATTTTGGAAATTATTTTAAGCGCCTGTTAACACAGATCACTTTGTATACTTGTTAAAACAAGTGTGTTTAATTGAAGCCACATCTGGCCTTTTATGCAAGTCCCCAAGCAAGGTATACGCCCACATGGACCTTGTGGGGTAGGGACACAAAGCTTACAAACCAATCAGAACAGTAATCAAATGTACAACACTCCCACACACAGCACACAATACCTCCCCTCTGCATGGGAGATAATTGAGTAAAGAGCATTATGTAACTCAATTATCTCCAGACAGAAAAAACACATATTTTATAAAGTCTCATAAGTATACCAAAACACAACATATCCCCTGATCTGGGTGAACAACATAACCATAAATCACCCAGATCAGAGCAGGGGTTCAGGAAATTCCTGGAAGTCTTATTTTTGACTGACCGTGCCCAAAACAGTTCCAGAGAATTAGTGCCAACGGTCGGTCTCTGTCTGGAGTACAAAAGTACATACTTCACATGAACAGAGCCTTTTAAAGTATTTTACTGAGGTCTATTGCAGGGGCCATAGTCAAAGGGTAGGAGGCTGGCAACCAGGCCCCTCCAAAAACTCGTGGCAAGCTCACAGGAAAAGGGGAGTTTGTCACAGGCTACTACTAAACTGGTTCATGGATTGCAGGATAAAACTTACAAGGAAAGGTTAAAAGGAACTTAACATGTATAGCAGGGCTGTCCAACCTGCGGCCCCCACAGATGTTGCTGAACTACAACTCCCATGATTCCCTGGCTGTTTCATTGAAAGAATCATGGGAGTTGTAGTTCAGCAACATCTGGGGGGCCGCAGGTTGGACAGGCCTGATGTATAGCTTGGAGGAAAGACATGTAACATATTCCTCCTCACCTTGCGGTATTTGCGCCCAGTGAGGAGGAATATGTCTGTATAACTGTCTCTTGCAAAATGTTAATGAACGCCGGCCGCTGCGGATCCACACCAAATTATACCCCCACGTCTGCCCACATTAAGGACGACATCAGCGTGCGCGTGACGTCACATGAGAGACGCGCACACGCGTCTTAGGGTCAAAGGCCAATCAGAAATGCAAAGCACTTATTTAAGCTCAAATTTACGTTTCCTCATTGCCCTGTCGTGGTTTCTCTAGTGGTTGTCCGAGAGCGTGTTCCTAAACGTTTATTTCTGGTATTTGACTTTGGCTTCGTTTGACTTCCCTGTATTCTGGTATCCCTGACTTCTGGCTTTCCCTTATCGTTGTGTCTCATTCTGTACCTCCAGACCTCGGCAAGTATTCTGACTATTCTTTGGTGCGTTAAGTCCGGCCATTCTAAGACCCAGTAGAACGTTACCTTTCAGTCCTAGGTGTGACACAATTCTACGTGCTGGATCAATTATTAATCCTGACAATATGATAGAAACATTTAAATACATAAAAGGAATTTAACACAGTAAAGGAGGAGACTATATTTAAAAGAAGAAAAACTACCACAACAACGTCTTAACCCCTCAAGACCGCAGGACGTACCATGCCGTCCTTATTTGGGCGGCTCTAAACGCCGCAGGACGGCATGGTACGTCCTGGGCGGTCTTACCCCCCACGTGGCCGGCGGCACATGGCCGCAGCAGATCGCGGTCGGGGGGCATGCCTGGCCCCCCAGACAGCCCCCCTGTGCCTGGGGACCGCGGTCTGCAGCTTCCGATCGCAGTGACAGGCTGTCACTGCGATCGGTATTTACCATGTGTCAGCCGATTTTAAAATCGGCTGACACATGGAGCCGGCCGCATTTTCACTCTGCAGATCGCGGTCGGGGGACATGCCTGGCCCCCCAGGCAGTCCCCCTGCGGTCAGTGACCGCGATCTGCAGAGTATGATTGCAGGGAGAGGCTGTCTCTGCGATCTGAATGCAGAGACAGCCTCTCCCTGCGATCTGATCACAGTGACAGCCTGTCACTGCGATCAGAATTACTATGTGTCAGCCTATTGGCTGACCCATAGTAACTGCAGGCAGGATCCCCCTGCAGATCGCGGTGGGGGACATGCCTGGCCACCCAGGCACTCCCCCTGTGGCCAATTACCGCGATCTGCAGGAGGTGATCACAGTGACAGCCAGTCACTGTGATCACTGATCCTGTGTGTCAGCCAGTGATGTAAAATCACTGGCTGACACTGTCTCTGCCCCTCTCCTCCCCTCTTAACCCCTTAAAGTAAAAAATTAAAAATTAAAGTTAAAAATAAAATATACTTAGATCATATATATATATATATATATATATATATATATATTTGTGTTAAGGGCTCATGATAGTACAGAAGATACAGACACTGTTAGGTGTGGGATGGTATTAAAAGAACAAGTCGGTTGTGGTGTGCCGAAACCGACGATGAGGTAGGCCTGTAAATAAAGAGGGCCCACCAAGAAGAGATGTAAGAAGAAAGAGTTAATAATGAGGAGTGGGTGGGAGGGTGATGCAGCGCTGACCTCGAGCGGTATGGAGCCAGGTAAGGGGTGTCCCTTAAGTAGGGAGAAGGTGAGTCATACGCCCCTCCCACAATTACAGGCCAAAAGGCCTTAATACTTGTGTTAAGGGCTCATGATAGTACAGAAGATACAGACACTGTTAGGTGTGGGATGGTATTAAAAGAACAAGTCGGTTGTGGTGTGCCGAAACCGACGATGAGGTAGGCCTGTAAATAAAGAGGGCAAAAAGTAGAAAATCACATTTATTACGAAACGAGCAATATACATACTTTAACCAGACATATCTTGAAAGGCATTTCTAACTTCTTGTACTGGGTTAGGTATGTATCTAGAGTATGCAGAAGACTTCCAGCGTCCTAGTGACTTGATAACATGTACTGGAATGTTTGCACTGGACGCTGTAGTTGCTGCTCCTATGCGGAAGGAGTGGCCCGAATAGTTAGTTGCTTGTAGGCCTAGTTGTGTAAGTAATGACCTGACGTGGGTCATGAAGGTGGTGGTAGTGAGTACAGAACCTTGTAGAAAGAAGAGTGGTTGAGATGGTGATGCTGTTGTAACCTGGGTATATGTGTCCAGTAATGTGACGGGGCACCATGCGTTGTGGGTAGGATAGTATCTAACCTCTACCGGAGGTGCGTGTTGATTGGTTTTAGAGTGATGCAGAGCCAAGATATAGTAGTCCATGTGTTTTGTTAAGTGTGAGTGAAGCAGAATGTGAGTGGACTGGGTTGTATTGATGGCGGTAAATTCTCGTGGTCTTAAGAACCCATAAAAGGCCAAATAGATAGCTGTTTTAATAACAAGGTTTGTGTTGGTGGCAAAGGGTTTTAAATCTAGTAGTTTGGAGAGATCTTTGAAAATATTAATGTCTATGGGTAGTCTTTGTGCAGTACGTGGGGGTTCGGATCTCTGAATACCCCTAAGGATGTTTTTGATCTGGTAGGAGGACATGAAACTAGTGTTGTTTGGTTGTAATGTTAACATATGATGTTGTACGCCTGTTAAATATAGCTTGATTGTGTTGTATGATAATTTGAGTTTGAGGTGGCAAAAGGAAGCAAAACCCAACAAGGATGTCATAATGAAAGGTTGTGCGATATTGTGTGATGACAGAAATCTTTTGAATAGAAGGAAGGCTCTGTCATAGGTCTTCCGGGTATTGGAGGATAGCGCTAATTGTGACAATGTCCGGCTGTGTTGCATGATAGCGTCTAATCCATTACTAGTTGTTGGAAAGGTGGAGTGGTCGTGGCTGTGCGTGCAGCTGACGGCAGTATTTGTCGAAAAGCCTGTAAATTGAAACGAGACAAATGGTCAGCAGCCGTGTTGCATATACCTGGGACATGCACACAAACCAAGAAAAAATTGTGACACGCAGCCAGCCAGGTGAGTTTCCTCAAGAACCTCATAATGGTCAGTGACTTGGATCGACCTTTGTTGATGATGTGACATGTTGCTTGGTTGTCTGAGTAGCAACGTACTGACGCACCTGCCCATAGATGCCCCCACGTCACGGCAGCTGCCACAATGGGATATATCTCAAATAGAGCTGAGGTAGTAGAAAAATTCTCCAGGTCCTGAACCTCTGGAGGCCAACTACCCCAAAGCCATTCGTTCCCGTAAATTGCTGCAAAACCTGTGGTAGACGCCGCGTCTGACCAGATGGTAGGTGAAGAGTCAGACAGTTCAGGGAGGAACATGCTTATCCCATTCCAGGTGGTTAAAAAATTTCTCCACATAAGTAGGTCTGCCGTGGCGTGGGTATCCAGGGGTAACCTGTGTGCATCATTGCCAAACAATGGGAACATGTGTAAGAGCCGTGAGATGAAAGCCCGGCCTTGAGGTATAATGCGCATGGCAAAATTTAGTGACCCAAGTAGAGATTGCAATTCTTTGCGGTTGCAAGTACCGAGGTGTAGGTAGAGGTTGATGTTGGTAAGGATGTTCTCTATCTTGGTGTGTGGCAGGCTGGATTGCATGTTGGCTGAGTCTAATATGATCCCCAGGAAAGTGATGACTGTATCTGGTCCTTCGGTTTTGGTGGGGGAAACCGGGACGCCCACCTGTTCGAACAGACTGATGGTTTCTATGAGGCTACTGGGTGGGGAAATATTGTCTTCGATTAGTAAGAAATCATCCAGGTAGTGTATAACTGTAGGGCATCTAGCTACATTTAACAATAACCAGCATAGTGTTTCGGCGAATACGTCGAAAATGGCCGGACTACTTTTTGAACCAAACGTTAAGCGTGAGAAAAAGTAGTAGTACCCGGCCCACTTAATGCCATGCAGATGCCATAGTGTTGGGTGGATAGGCAATAATTTGAAGGCATTGGTTATGTCAGTCTTGCTGAGCCATGCTCCGACCCCTGCCTGCATGATAGCCGTAATGGCGTGGTCTATGGTGGAGTATTGCAGGGAAAATTCCTCAGAGGGGATAAGGGAGTTCAGACTTGGTGTGGCAGAGGTGTGAGGTGCCGACAGATCGATGATAAGTCTTTGTTTATGGGAAGACTTCCCCGTGACAATACCAATGGGATTTGTCCTCCATGTGGTGAAAGGAGAGGACTGAAAGGGTCCTAATAAGAAGCCCTCTGCCACTTCTTTGGCTATAAGAGTGCTGACCACTGTAGGGTTTTGTTGGGCAGATTGCAGATTAGGGCATTCAAGGATTCCTGTAGGCATGTGTATTAGACCAGTATGGAATCCTTGCGATAGACCAGTGATGATGAAGTCTACCAGGTGTCTAGATGGATGTAGAGACAGTAGTGCCGTGAGTACAGAAATATTTATATCCGTTAAGTATTGTTTAGGGTACATTTTATTTGGACACATGGTTTTCGCATGTGCCCTAAAACATTTGGAACATATGTGCAACAACCTACATCCGCTGTAATTACAAGCCCCAACATTGAAATTATTACAAATTTGGGATTTCCCCAAAAACTTAATAGGACGTCCCAGTTTATCTTTGGGCGTTTTTTCTGCTGAACCAACGGGACCAGTGCCCTGTGAAGTAGTGGGTTCGTTTGCCATGGTAGGACAAAAATTGGCCGTATGGGCCATGGAGGAGCAGTGTGCACAGGCCGGTGTTCTTAGACCTGCAAAGTGTCTGCAGAAAATGACCGTATCGATCTTACTCCAGTTGGATCTTTTCCCGTACTGAGAGAAGGCGCCAGACACTTTGGCAGAAAAAGATCTATGGTAGTCATAGAAAGCTGACCCACCATATTTGTTGCCCAGGTCCACCAGCCTGTGCATATACAGGTCAAACTCCTCACGTCTGTGGGGATATACAGTACACATCACATCTCGATAAATACCGAAAGCTAAGACAAATTCTGGAATGGTAAGTTTCCTATTTAAACGTGCATCCCTAGCTTTTATCACCACAGAAACATCGTCGTAAGCGTAAGTTTTATGTTCCACTATATCCTGGGAGGCAATGAGTAGTGAGGCCAGATTGACATCTTTACCTTCCAGGATATCTTTTTTGAGGTGTTCAGGTATCATGTGAGCAGGGTGAACCTCGTCATCGTCCGAGGTGATGGCTGTGGAGACTGATTGCAATCCTGCCACTGCCGTGGGGATCGCCGCGGTCCTTCCAGCCATGGTGAGGGCTGTAGTGACCGATTCAAGTGACTCCAGCCTAGAATTAACCTTGCTCATAGAAGCCATGAGGGATGTGAGCATGCCATGAATGTCTCCTGGGTTGGACTGGCTAGATCCTTCCCCGGCATCCCTATTGTCGGTTGAGGTGTGCAGTAATTTGTAAAGTTCTGCTTTCCTTGCCGTTGCTGGGAAAGGAATATGTCGTCTCTTGAGTTCGCTAGTGATGCGAGGGATAGTCCACGACCTAAAAGAAGCTGGGCTAGCCATATCCTCCTCCCGTGATGGAGTGTTTTCTCTTGCTGGAGTACATGGGATGGAAAAATCCTCTACCCCTTCTTGAGACATACTAGATGAGAAAATATATGGTTAGCGTGAAAAACCCCAGGGGATGTACTGGCAAGCTAATTATGCCGGATAAGGCGAAACATTAATCTTGTTATTTGGTGAAAGGTGAGGCCCTACTAGTTGCCAAGTGGCTGTGAGAGGCTCTATCTATGCGTTGGCACGAGGGGTTACTGAGGCCGCTTGTCGTAGCGGCAGGAGTTCGTAGGCCTCTCGGTGACAATAAAAGAAAAAACAGGGGAAGGGAGTGACGGGTGACGCCCTCTCTATACTTTGCGAGGCGGCTAACTTACGTGTGGCCCGGGGGGCGTTACCTCCGAAACGTTGAGGCGGGGTGTTGGCCTCGCGGACCACTAATCGATAGGCAAAAAGCCCAGAGGGGAGATACCTATTTGGGCCTATAACCCCTACCATGCCAGTACTCTAAGTCCTATGTAGGGATGGAACCGTATGTGATATACGGTGTGAGCAGGCTTAACGTACCTGATAGTATGCAAGTGATTGATAGCGACAGGTATAGAAACAACCTGGAAAACCTAGAGGTTGGAAACAAGATACGCCAAGTGTGAGATTTGGATCCTTGATACCAAAGACTAAACACTGTAGTGCGTTGATATATTCATATGTAAGGGAAATGTATATGAATGGTGTCTACTTAACTGGTCATATTATGCGTCTCTATGGTGATGGGAGTAATGAGTATGCTTGCTAGTGTTAGTAGTCTAATGTGGTGTAGTATTGTGATTATGTAGTTTAATTTAGGGTGATTAAATAAAACTTCTACAGGACTATGTAAAAAGGAAAGTAATCATGTAATTTTATTATAAAATACCGAAATATTGACGTGTGAGTGGTTGAATCAAGGCGTGTGATTTAACCCGAAAGTACATGAAATAATTTACGACCGAGTTCTTGTGTATGTAATTTGAGTACATAAAGAAAAAGTCAGCATATGACACGTGCCATGTAATGAAAAGTGTACATGGTGTGTTTACACAGGGAGAGAGAGAAAAAACAAACCGTATGTTTAAAACAAATTCTCTAGGTGCAGATGGAGGATACATAAATAATGTAAAGTTTGTTTAAGCAAAAACTATGTATATACCAGTAATTAATATATTATTATCTAAAAATACATAGAGTCCTAACCTAAGTATAATTGATGTGAAAGCATAATTGATGAAAAACCATGCTATAATCGTTATATGTATATGATACCCAGACTGTAATACTTAATGAACTAAAATCTGTATAGGAGAGGGGAAAAAAAAAAAAAAAAGAGTATATATATATATACACAATAACCTACTACCAGGTATTACAACTGAAAATATAGCAACCAACTGAAAATAACAAGAGTGAAAAGTAAAGCACATGAATACTACATACTTAGTGCAAATTTTCCGGCAACCAGAGGGTTAAAAATGCCTGAGACTTTGGCCGTAAAGCGTGTGGCCGTAAAGTAAGGCTGAAAATGATTGCGACGCCGTGGGAAGTTATCCGGGCGACGGACTTACGTTTGAGAAGTCCTGAGGACTCGATCAGCGACGAAGACCGTTTTTTTGTGTGTGGCTGGCCGTGGAAAGACCTGCAAGGAGTTCCTGGACACAGCTGACACTGAAGAAAAACGCGGAGTTTCCGAAAACAAGATGGCGCCGTCCGTGAACCGGAAGTGGATTCAGGATGCAGCGCTGACCTCGAGCGGTATGGAGCCAGGTAAGGGGTGTCCCTTAAGTAGGGAGAAGGTGAGTCATACGCCCCTCCCACAATTACAGGCCAAAAGGCCTTAATACATATAAAAAATGATAATTTAGGCACTCACCCCTGCAAGTTATTCCAGTGTATCTTGCCTTTGGTGCATCCAGCGTCCAAATATATATCAAGCGATAAAGTGGAGCACTCAAAAGGACTTTTCAATCGTGGATTTATTAGTACGAAAAAACGCTTACATTAAATCATCTGTTTCGACGTTTCGACCCCTCAGGGTCTTTATCAAGAACAATTTACAAGTGACAAGAACAAAGTTTATATACAAGTGAAGATAATTAACTCACCAATCTCGTGTGTGTGCGGCCGCCCGTTCAAACCCGGAAGTGTCACGGAGACCCACGTGGTTTCCCTAACGTGCGTCAGTGCGTACAGCGTGGTTGCTATGCGATGGTCTATACACAATGCGATCATGTGACCTTCGTAACCACACTGTTCAAAATATCAATCTGAAACGTGTATTAGATATGTGATCTATGGGAGGGAGATCTACATGGTGATATAGTGCTGGAATATGTACCAAAATATAGAGGTACGCAAAAGTATGCCAGAGGGGGAAACCTCAGGGTTAATAAAGTGAATCATTATGAGACATAAGACCCGAATGGGTATGGGTGCAAAAAGTGCTGTGTGTGCCAAATAACACCCTAAACGTATAGTGGAAAATAACAGCAAACCGAGTGAATGCATAAAATAACATACATCTCATGATTTACATTTAAAAACAAAGTAGAAGGAACTAATTCTTAGATAGAAAAATATGAAAAAAATCTATGTTTCAAGAATATATTATCATAAATTAATAACTATTCTATATCATTCAAAATACTAAGCAGCGGGAGCATTTCTTAGAAGATCAAAACGAACTCTTATATCAATAACTTGGTTTAGATCACGTACGACTTCTATATCTAAATTCAACAGAACATGGAGAATGTAATGTACTCATTCAGTCCCTTGGGAGTGACTGTATCCAGCCGGTGTATCCAGTAGGTTTCACGTTGGAGTAGTGTTTTGGATCTATCTCCTCCTCTGGGACTTGGTGGAACATGATCTATAGCTATAAATCGTAGGGTAGGGAGTCTATGGTTAGCTTGAAGAAAATGTTTAGCGACAGGTTTGTCTGATTTCTGGTCCCTGAAGGCCGTATTTATGGTGGATCTATGGCCTCTAATCCGATCTCGGAGGGTTAGGTCCGTTTTCCCCACGTATGAGAGACCACAGGGACAGGTGATTAAATAGATCACATGGTCCGTAGTGCAGGTGATGTATTGGGTGATAGGTATCCGAATTCCACTGTGTGGATGAGAAAATGAGGTACTGGTGTTCGTGTGGCTGCACGTCACGCAGCCACTGCATCTGTAGCAACCTTTCTTGGTAGGTCCTTTGATCTTCTGGTAACATAAACTCGGATCACTTTTCACTAGTAGGTCTCTTAAGTTTTTGTTTCTTTTTAAACTAATAATCGGTTGCTGCTGAAAGATGGGTGGCAAATTCTTATCAGACCGTAATATGCCCCAGTATTTATTCATAGCTTTTTGAATTTGTGAAGTGCCTGTGTGGAAAGTTAGGGGTAAGTACATTCTGGTTGCTTGTGAGGTCTTCTTCGTGGTCCCCATGGGGTCCCTTGTGTGTCTCATGGCTTTGTCTTTTGCTTGTAATAGTACATCAGGGTTATATCCTCTATACAAAAATCTCTCAGTCATTTCTTGGAGTTGTTGCTCTCTTTTCACTGGATCACTATTGTATCTCAATACCCTCATGTATTGGGATACCGGGAGAGATTCTTTGAGTTTCTGAGGGTGATAGCTCGTGGCCTGGAGTAACGTTTTCCTTGCCGTATCCTTACGATATAGGGTATACCCTAATCTGCCATTTTCTTTATAGATGGACACATCTAAAAATTGAATCTCGTGAGAGTTAAATGATAATGTCAATTTTACTGGGCATTCAGCTGCATTCAGATCTGAGACCATTTGTTCCAGGTCGCTGCGGTTTGGACGGGAACCAGCAGCGACCTGGAACAAATGGTCTCAGATCTGAATGCAGCTGAATGCCCAGTAAAATTGACATTATCATTTAACTCTCACGAGATTCAATTTTTAGATGTGTCCATCTATAAAGAAAATGGCAGATTAGGGTATACCCTATATCGTAAGGATACGGCAAGGAATACGTTACTCCAGGCCACGAGCTATCACCCTCAGAAACTCAAAGAATCTCTCCCGGTATCCCAATACATGAGGGTATTGAGATACAATAGTGATCCAGTGAAAAGAGAGCAACAACTCCAAGAAATGACTGAGAGATTTTTGTATAGAGGATATAACCCTGATGTACTATTACAAGCAAAAGACAAAGCCATGAGACACACAAGGGACCCCATGGGGACCACGAAGAAGACCTCACAAGCAACCAGAATGTACTTACCCCTAACTTTCCACACAGGCACTTCACAAATTCAAAAAGCTATGAATAAATACTGGGGCATATTACGGTCTGATAAGAATTTGCCACCCATCTTTCAGCAGCAACCGATTATTAGTTTAAAAAGAAACAAAAACTTAAGAGACCTACTAGTGAAAAGTGATCCGAGTTTATGTTACCAGAAGATCAAAGGACCTACCAAGAAAGGTTGCTACAGATGCAGTGGCTGCGTGACGTGCAGCCACACGAACACCAGTACCTCATTTTCTCATCCACACAGTGGAATTCGGATACCTATCACCCAATACATCACCTGCACTACGGACCATGTGATCTATTTAATCACCTGTCCCTGTGGTCTCTCATACGTGGGGAAAACGGACCTAACCCTCCGAGATCGGATTAGAGGCCATAGATCCACCATAAATACGGCCTTCAGGGACCAGAAATCAGACAAACCTGTCGCTAAACATTTTCTTCAAGCTAACCATAGACTCCCTACCCTACGATTTATAGCTATAGATCATGTTCCACCAAGTCCCAGAGGAGGAGATAGATCCAAAACACTACTCCAACGTGAAACCTACTGGATACACTGGCTGGATACAGTCACTCCCAAGGGACTGAATGAGTACATTACATTCTCCATGTTCTGTTGAATTTAGATATAGAAGTCGTACGTGATCTAAACCAAGTTATTGATATAAGAGTTCGTTTTGATCTTCTAAGAAATGCTCCCGCTGCTTAGTATTTTGAATGATATAGAATAGTTATTAATTTATGATAATATATTCTTGAAACATAGATTTTTTTCATATTTTTCTATCTAAGAATTAGTTCCTTCTACTTTGTTTTTAAATGTAAATCATGAGATGTATGTTATTTTATGCATTCACTCGGTTTGCTGTTATTTTCCACTATACGTTTAGGGTGTTATTTGGCACACACAGCACTTTTTGCACCCATACCCATTCGGGTCTTATGTCTCATAATGATTCACTTTATTAACCCTGAGGTTTCCCCCTCTGGCATACTTTTGCGTACCTCTATATTTTGGTACATATTCCAGCACTATATCACCATGTAGATCTCCCTCCCATAGATCACATATCTAATACACGTTTCAGATTGATATTTTGAACAGTGTGGTTACGAAGGTCACATGATCGCATTGTGTATAGACCATCGCATAGCAACCACGCTGTACGCACTGACGCACGTTAGGGAAACCACGTGGGTCTCCGTGACACTTCCGGGTTTGAACGGGCGGCCGCACACACACGAGATTGGGGAGTTAATTATCTTCACTTGTATATAAACTTTGTTCTTGTCACTTGTAAATTGTTCTTGATAAAGACCCTGAGGGGTCGAAACGTCGAAACAGATGATTTAATGTAAGCGTTTTTTCGTACTAATAAATCCACGATTGAAAAGTCCTTTTGAGTGCTCCACTTTATCGCTTGATAGATATATATATATAGAAGGCTTGGCCTGTAATTGTGGGAGGCACTTAAATTCCCTATTTAAACCCAGTGAGCCCCTGCTTACCTGTCTTCGACGATCTCGGAAGTGCTTCAGTGTACTTCCGGTTTACAGATCCGTGACGTCAGTTTCCCGCCCGCCGGCAGCCCGGTTCAAACGCTCTGCGGCTGTATTCGTGAGTATAACGCTTTTGCCTTACACGGACAGCATCGAAATCGTAAGTTTAGCCCTGTCGCTCACGGGCTCGGCTTCACTCCGCTCCTGCATTCTCTCGGTCAGTGTAACACGTTCAGTTACACTTACACCTCGTAGTCTCGTTTAGCCGCACCGGGTTGCCATATGTTTTTCGTTCAGTTTGGTGCAATACCTTAATTCTGTTCCGTTTTCTGGATATTGTTCACATTTTAAGCAATAATTTAGTAGTTACGTTTTATAAAAGGGGTTTAGGCGGTTTGTCGTATTGCCCAGTATTCTAAACTTCTGTATTTAAAGTGGTTTATGTGGTCCCCTTAAAGTCATAAATAGCAAAGTAGAATAATAAGGGGTATGTTGTTTCCATTGTTTTATTGGCTGTTCATGTCCTATTTTCTGTTGTAGTCCTTACTAGTACTGACACTTCTCGCAAGTGGCCCTTCGCGGGTATACGTGTTCGCAGCTTTGTTAAAGAGGTAGGCCTCTGTGTCACCCAGTTCATTTGTGTGTATATTGTAGTTAAATAGTACGTTTCATAAATAGGTCACGTTTCTTTTCCTTTAGTTCCCTTCAGGATAATACTCCTTTATTAGGTCAAGTAAAGTTTTCCTTCCTCTGCAGGTATGTTATTGGTGTGTCCTGGGGGTGGGGGGGGGGGGGGGGTTCGAGGACTAGTTGTAATTCTC
Source organism: Pelobates fuscus (assembly GCF_036172605.1). Taxonomy (NCBI): domain Eukaryota; kingdom Metazoa; phylum Chordata; class Amphibia; order Anura; family Pelobatidae; genus Pelobates; species Pelobates fuscus. The sequence continues at coordinate 168,698,417 of NC_086317.1, forward strand.
CCGCCAACTTAGGTATGTTCCCATAGGCCTCTTTGCCTATAAGTTTAGAGGTCCCGCAAGGCATAGGTCAGCCCTTACGTTCGGAGGTTCAGGCCAATCGTCCCAACGCATAGCTATAGCCTTGCTTCAAAACTTAGTTAGGGCCTCACCAGTCACGGCCAAACGTTTTACTTCTTTTTCGTGTCACCGAGAGGCCAACACCCCGCCACCCACCTCAGTGGCACCAAGGCCCCACGAGCCAAATCATAGATAGTGCCTCTCATAGCCACTTGGCAAGTAGTTAGGGCCTCATCTGCCACCAACGGAAGCTAAGCTAATACAATTTCGCCTATGGGCACTAGCCTAGTAAGCGGGGTCCCTCCAGCTGTTTATTTTTCAGTACTAAACTCACCCTCTCTGCCCCCCTTAGAATGTCCAACGCTTCGGTATTAGAAGACAATCTGTCGGTTACCAGCACCCCTCTCAGGTCGGGCACGCAGAGAAGGCAACCAACCCCTCCAAGTCCAGCTTCCAGCTATCGCTCCTGGACTATCCCTAAGATTACCGCTGAACTAAAAAAGAGGAATATCCCTTATCCGGCTTCAGCCAGGAAGAATGAACTTTTTCGTTTATTAAACTCTACTGAGGATAACGAAAGGCCTGGCCCTAGTTCGCAGGTTAATGTACTTAATAGCCTGGCGGAATTACACGCCATGATGGCCTCCCTAGTGTCCTCAGTTGCCACTATCAATAACAGATTGGATAACCTGGAAGCTAATAATGTTCCTACAGTCCCCGAGATTCCCGGGCCGGTTGTCCAACCCACGCCCGCCCTAGGAGGTAACAGTAACCCTCCACCGGCTAGGAAAGTTACTAACGTTATTAATCCTATTCACCTAATACCGCAGTCTCTCAGACGTGACATCATAGAGGGAAAGGATGTTAACTTGGCCTCGCTACTGATAGCGGCTCAAGACGTGGTAGAAAACAGGGCGTACACGTTTGAGGATCTTTCAGTAGTAATGAGGGCCAAAGACCCTAGGTTGAATAGGAAACTTAACATTCCTGAGTTTGTCTTGGCATTTGGCCTATACAGAGACGTTATCTGTACTGCTTTTCCCCTCCGCAGAGAGGAGCTAGATTTGTACCTACACAAGGTGATAGAGCTAGCTTATAAGTACGGGGGCTTTGCCTTTTACGACTATCACAAGTCATTCTCCTCTAGGTCAGCCGCTTCATTGTCTCAATATAATGCAGTCACGGACTGGGGTCAGCTAGACACGGAGTTGTTTCTTATGCATTTTGCAGGTCTCAAAACCCCTTCCTGTGCCATATGCTCGTCTGCAGCTCACTCCATTAATTTCTGTCCTGAAAATGTAGCTATCCCCTCTACCAGTAACGCCAACTCCGATTTTCAGTCAACTTCCAACCAGAAGGAAATAAGAGACAAATTAGGCAGGCCAATAGTGTTCTTGGGCAAAGCTCAGGTCTGCAATAATTTCAATGCTGGGGGTTGTAGTTACAGTGCTTGTAGACTGCTGCATGTGTGCTCGCTTTGTTTCAGGGCACATGCCAAGACGATGTGCCCTAACAAATTGTACCCTAAAAAGGCATCCACTCCAATAAACATACCGAGTTTGCAACGTTACCTGGCTAATCATCCTTCTTTACATCTGGTGGAATTTCTCACGTCAGGGTTCACTCACGGGTTTCACACAGGCTTTGTCTCTCTCCCCTCAGGCATCTTGGAGTGCCCCAACCTTCAGTCAGCTCTCACAGACCCCGACACCCTACAAGTACTCTTACAGAAAGAAGTAGATAACGGCTTCATGATAGGCCCTTTCACTACTCCCCCTTTCTCCTCATGGAGAACTAACCCTCTAGGTATCGCCACTGGGAAGTTTAACAACAAAAAGAGACTTATTATTGACTTTTCTGCACCACACGCCTCTCCCACACCTAGCCTGAATGCACTAATCCCGTCAGAAGATTTTTCTCTTCAGTACGCTAGAATCGATGATGCCATTCAAGCGATTATTAATTCCGGGAAGGCAGCCTGGTTAAGTAAGTCAGATATTACTAACGCCTTTAAGTTACTTCCCATTCATCAATCACTCTGGCATCTGCATGGAGTTAAGTGGCAAGACAACTACTATTTCGCTACCAGGCTTACTTTCGGCTCCAAAAGTAGCCCCAAGTTATTCGACCTGTTCGCCGAAACCTTAACATGGCTTCTCCTGAACTTCTGCAGATGCCCAGTTGTCATTCATTATTTAGATGACTTCCTCACCATTGAACCTCACCACTGCACTCCACGCAGCCTTAATCACTTGCTCACGCTCTTCAAAGATTTAGGTGTCCCCGTAGCCCAGGACAAAACTGAAGGTCCCAAAACCGAAATTACTTTTCTAGGGATTACACTCAACTCTGTCACCATGCACGCCAGCCTGCCCCAGGAGAAAGTAGACCGAATCCTGTCTTACATTAGCACCTGCATGTCACTAGGCACTTGCACCAGGAAACAGCTACAGTCACTTTTAGGCTCACTTAATTTCGCCATGAGAATAATTCCACAGGGTAGGTCTTTCATTTCCAGAATCCTTTCACTTTTGCACGGTCTCCCTGACGATGACTCCACTACACCCTTAGACGAGTCAGCTACAGCTGACCTGAGAATGTGGCAGCTGTTCCTTTCCTCGTGGAATGGCAGGTCACTGTTTGTTCCCCCCGTTTCCGACGATTCCCCAGTACTCTGGACTGACGCTTCAGGTACCTTAGGCTATGCGGCCATATTTGGAGACGAGTGGCTGTACGACTCCTGGCCGATCGAAACCACGTCACTCGAGAGTTTCAGTACCACCTCCTCTCTTTTTGAGATCTACCCTATCGTAGCAGCAGCTTACACGTGGGGGGTAGAGTGGAGGGGGCAGTCAGTCAGGTGTTTTTGTGACAACTTAGCTACCTGTAACATCATTAACAAGGGCCGCTCTCAGTCCCTCACGATCATGAACCTAGTCAGGAGACTCACTTGGCTAGCAGCTAATCTCCAGTTCTGCATATCCTGTGTTCACGTCCCAGGTTTACAAAATACTGCCGCTGATGCTCTGTCACGCTTCAATTTGCAGGAGTTCTTCAGACTACATCCTACAGCTACCCAGCAACCCAGGGTACCTCCAAAATTCGAAGACCTGGTAATGCGTTAAGCGCTCTCTTACAACTAAGCGGCACGCTTGCTCAGGCGGGTCTATCCCTTAACACAAGGAAAGCCTATTACAGAGCATATGAACTGTTTATGTGTTTCGTTCGTAATTACTGTGTAATAAATGTTTTTTCTGTTGAAACCATGGTTGCTTTCACAACTTTTTGCCACTTTTCTCTTAATCTAGCTTACAACACAATCAAACTCTACTTAACGGGAATCCAACACTACATGTTAACCTCCTTTCCCAACAAGTCTCCTTTCCTATCTTCCTACCCTCTTAAAAGTGTCCTCAAAGGCATTCATAACTTGTCAGTACACATACCCACTAAACGCCTTCCCATAGATAGTAAGCTATTTAAGAATATATCCGATGTACTCGACACGTCCCCTTTCGAACATATCACAAACCTCGTTATCAAATCAGCGGCTTATCTAGCCTTTTATGGTTTCTTGAGACCCAAAGAATTCACTGTAGAGAGAGCTTCTGATTTCAGCTAAAAATCTAGATCACTACACTTTGTCCGTTACCCGTACCAAAACAAGCCAAACAGGCCCACCAGTGGAAATTAACTTTTATCCCACTTCAACCAAATGGTGTCCCGTCCGTGTATTGGATAAGCTTATAGCAGCCCAAGCTAATTCCGCTCCTGATAGCCCACTTCTGGCTATACTAGGGAAACCCCTGACCACAAAAATCTTCATGCTTTACATACGCACCCTTTTACTCCGCTTGGGACAAAACCCACGTTCATTCTCGGGCCATTCTTTTCGCATTGGAGCAGCCACAGCTGCCTCAGGTAATCATGTACCGACACACATAATTAAAAATATGGGGAGGTGGAAATCATCCGCATACAACAGATACATTCCCAATCCAGAGAAAGAGATAAGGCTGGCTTTCTGTGATATGACTAAATGATGTACCGCTTAATAAACGCATTTTGTTTTAATGGTTATTATTTTTGCCCTCTTTTACAGGCCTAACCTTACGTCAGTTTCGGCACACCTCAACTGACTTGCTATTAAGGAACTACTTATTTTTAACCCTGTTTTCCTTACGTCCTCGGAATGTGCCGTACACAAATAGAAGGCTTGGCCTGTAATTGTGGGAGGCACTTAAATTCCCTATTTAAACCCAGTGAGCCCCTGCTTACCTGTCTTCGACGATCTCGGAAGTGCCCCTCCCACCGCACCCTCAATTTGATCATTTTCCTAGGTGGGCCCTCTTTTTTTTTTTTTTTTTGTAAATATGTTTTTATTTATTATTTTCAATATCAAGTTGTACCAGTATACATATTATGGTATAGACATGTCGTTGGTGGTGACACGCAGGTCGCCGTCTGGCACTTGTGTAAGCAATTTTCGAGCAAGTAGGTAAAGGTGACACGCAGGTCACGTCACGGCTTTATAGGAAAAATGTATGAGCAATCAGGTAATGGTGACTCGCAGGTCACAGCCTAGCATTTCTAGAAGCATTTTCTGGACATGTAAACGGGGTAGATATATGGGTCCCTGCACAGTATGCGTATAATTTCTCCACCTGCACAGTTCAGCCTCAGTCCAGGGGAACGAGCGCAGCCCGAGCGGCGGCGGCTCTAGTCAGGGCACTCTAGGTTTGTATTACATCCTATATATACCGGCCTCCCCTGCTGCGCCCGTCCCCGTGCGCCGGTCGTGTTCTCGTGTACCGTGTCCGTTCGTATGGCTGCGGGGTGTCGGTCAGGTATCCCTCCTGTGAGGTGATCTGGTGTCGTGTCAGAGTGTTCAATCGGTCACAGAGTGGCTCTGCAGGGCGTCCAACCCCCGTTGTCATGGGTCTGTTTGTGGAGGTGTAGTTACTGTGGTCACCCCTTAGGGAAGTGAGTATCGTCGTATGAGCTGTTCATGTCCGCTCTGTTGGCGCTCCAGCTGTGAGCCATGCTAATAATCAGTGTGTGTGTGCCTGAGGGTAGGGGGGGGTCGGGGATGGCTTGTCTGGGAAGGTAGGGGAAGGGTGCGTCTACTTCCAAGTCCCTTCTGTCTGGGTCTGTCCTGTGGTTGTCCGGTCTGTTCGTCTCCTCGATGTGTCATTATGGGTCGTGTTGAAGTCTGGTCGCAAAGTCTGCCCTTGTGGTGGTCAGTATCCATTGGGTCCATATTTCCATGTACCTGGTCGTTGTGTTTGATGTAGTCATAATGAGTTCCTCTGTCGCCCTAAGCTCCTCCATTTGAGAGAACCAGGATGTTAGCGGAGGTGTCATTTGCCGTTTCCAGAATTGGGGTATTACCTGCTTGGCGGTATTTAGAATCCTGATGGTCAGTGAGTGTTTGTAGCGTGTTCTCGGGGTCTGTGTGTGGTGTAGGAGCATGTGTTCTGGAAGGAAGGGGGGTGGTATGTCGGTGAAGGTTTTCAGGATGTTATGTATGCCCCGCCAGAAGGGCTGCACCAGTTCACAATCCCACCAGAGGTGGAGTGTAGTGCCGGTCTCCCTATTGCACCTCCAACAGAGGTCTGTATGTTCAGGGTCCATGGCATGCAGTACCGTTGGGGTACGGTACCAGTTCGTTAGCAGCTTAAACGCTGTCTCTTGGGTTTTGCTGAAGACTGAACAGTGGTGTGTCAAGTAGCACATCTGTTCCCAGTCTTCCTCCGAGAAAGTCTTCCCTAATGTTCGTTCCCATTTCCCCATGAATTTAGGAGTCTCCCCGGGTGTTTCCCTTTGTAGCATGGCGTATATGTGTGAGATTCCGTGAGGTTGCGGGTCTGGCTCCATACATAGCCTCTCAAATGCGGTGGGGTCGCGTTTCCTTGCCATGCCCTCAGGGAGGGTGTGCACAAAACTCCGAAGCTGTCTGTGTTTAAGGTGGTGTAAGAGGGTGGGGGCGGTCTCTCCCAGTAAGGTCGGGAGTGTCTTGCATTCCGTCCCCGCCAGGAGGTGGTGTAGTCTTGGGATTTTATGTCTGAGTAGGTCCCTGAACGCGTTGGGGTCAAGCCCCGGGGGGAAGCTGTTGTTGTGTGTGAGTGGGAGCAGGGGAGACGGGAACGGGGCCAGTCCACTTCTCTTCGCCACTCTCTCCCACACCCTCAGTGTTGCGGTCGTGTATGGCGTGCCCAGTCCTCCATAACCCCCTCTCCCTGTCCACGGGACCGTGGACAGTGGTGTCCCCGTGTCCGCCTCTTCCGCCTCCTTCCATCGCTTGTGAACCCTCTCTTTTGTCCACTCCATGACACGTTGGAGATGACATGCGTCATAGTACAGGGCGAAGTCCGGTATGGCTAAGCCCCCCCTGTCTTTTGGCAATGTCAGTGTAGTTAGTTTGACCCTTGGCCGTTTGCGGTCCCATATGTATTTCCCGATGTCTTGTCTCAGGGTTCGGAAGAATGAGCTGGGGATGGTGACCGGTATGGCTTGCATTAGATATAGCAGGCGCGGGAGAAGGTTCATCTTTATAACTTGAACCCTACCTAGCCATGAGATGTGCGGGAATGCCCATTCAGAAAGGTCTTTCCGGAATCTGTCCAGTAGGGGTGTGAAGTTGTGTTTGAATAGGTCAGTATCCTTCCTTGTTAACCAGGTGCCCAAATACTGTATGCGGTGTTGTGCCCATTGGAAGGTATGGCTCTGTCTTAGAGGGGAGGCTCTATGTTCCGATAGGTTCATGTTCAGGATGTAAGATTTCGTGTAGTTGATTTTGAGGTTAGCAATCTCCCTAAAGGTCTCAAAGGCCTTCAGGATATTCGGGAGTGAGACCTCCGGGTTGGAGACGAAAAAAAGGAGGTCGTCGGCATACGCCGCGATTTTGTGTTGCGTGTCTCCAGATCCTATTCCCCTGATTGCCTCATTGTGTCTTATGTGCGTCAGGAAGGGTTCGAGCGTCAGCACGAAGAGCAGGGGGGATAGGGGGCATCCCTGCCGCGTACCGTTGGTGATGGGGAAGGCGCTCGTCAGGGCTCCGTTCACTATGACGTGTGCGGTGGGCCCGTCGTACAACGCCTCGACCCACCCCCGGAAATGCGGCCCCAGTCCGATGTGTGTCAGTGTGTGGAACATATATTGCCAGTCGACTCTGTCGAAGGCCTTCTCTGCGTCTGTCGACAGCAGCAGAAGGCCCTCGGTCCCGCCATGTCGTCTATGCATGAGTGTTAGCGCCCTGATCGTGTTATCCCTAGCTTCGCGTCCCCTGACAAAGCCTACCTGGTCTGGGTGTATGAGGGTGGGGATGTGTGTCTGGAGTCTTGTGGCTAGTATTTTAGCCAACAGTTTGACATCGCAGTTAATCAGTGAGATGGGCCTGTAGTTCCCGCAATGTTCCCTATCCTTGCCTTCCTTGGGGATGAGCGCGATGTGTGCTGTTAGCGACTGTTTCGGTAGGTGGTGGCCCTCCCGGAGTGCGTTTAAGGCCTCTAGAAGGGGTGAGTATAGTAGGTCTGCGAACGTAGTGTAGTATTTGAGAGGCAGCCCGTCTGGGCCGGGACTTTTGCCTTGTTTCATCATTTTAATGATGCGGGCCAGCTCTTCTATGGAGATCGGTTCGTCTAGCCTGTCCGCGATTTCCGGTGTCAAGGACGGGAGGGAGTGTTCTGACAAGTAGTCCTGTATTTTCGCATGTAGTTCTTCCCCGTGTTTGTGTTGGTAGGGTCTGGGAAGGGCATAGAGGTTCGCGTAGTAATCCCGAGTTATATCAAGGATCTTGGAAGGCAGTTGGTGTAAGGTGCCCTTAGAGTCTCTCATCCTGTCTATATATGTCCCCTGTCGCCTTTTGGCTAGCATTCTGGCCAGTAGCTTTCCACTTTTGTTGCCGTGGAGCAGGAAGAAGGCCTTGTGTCTAAGTGCATCCCTGTGGTGTTGTCTGTGTAGGAGGCCCGTCAGGTCGCGTCTGAGTTGCAGTAATGTCGCCTGGTGTGTCGGTAGTTGTGCGGTTTTATTGAGTGTTTCCACCTTGTGTATTTCTGCTACTAGGTCTGCCATGCGACTATTGGTCTGTTTTTTGAGAGTGGACCCCTGGCGGATGAAGTGGCCGCGTATCACACTTTTGTGTGCCTCCCATCTGATGGTAGGTGAGGTGTGGTCTGTAGTGTTCGTCTCAAAGTATTCCTTAAGTGTGCCTGAGATTTCGGACGTAAAGTCGGGTCTGGTCAGTAGGTAGTCATTAAGTCGCCATTTGTTGTGGCGGGGCCTGAACATGGGTGAGGAGAGTGTCAGGGTCACCGGCGCGTGATCCGACCACGTCGGCACCCCGTGTTCCGCCGCGCTCGTGGTCGGTAGATTATAGTGAGAGGTGAAGATGTAGTCTAATCTGGTGTAGGTGTTGTGGACCTGTGAGAAATATGTGTAATCCCTCTCGTCAGGGTGATAGGCCCTCCAGCAGTCTATCAATTGAGATCGGGTCAGGAGAGTTTTGATTGCATTCAGGTGTTGCGACGGGACCCCCGATTTCCCGGTCGAGGAGTCCCACCTTGGGTTGAGCGCGACATTGAGGTCGCCCCCTACTATGAGGATCCCTTCCGAGAAGGGCTTGAGTATCCTAAGTGTGCGTGCCAGGAACCGGTATTGTCGAGTATTCGGTGCATATATATTTGCGAACGTGTAGGCCTGGCCGGCTATTGTGCCCTTAAGGAAGATGAATCTGTCCTCTCTGTCTGTTAACTGTCCCGTTACTACTAGTGGTATGTGTTTCCCGATTAGAATGGCCGTCCCTCTGGACCTCCCCGCGTGATAGTCACTATAGTATCCAGTGGGATAATGTTGGTTCGTCAGTTTGGGCCTAGACCCTTCCCGAAAGTGCGTTTCCTGAATTAGCACTATTGAGGCTCTGTGGGTATGGAAGTCTCGGAGCGCTCCTGAGCGCTTCTCCGGTTTATTAAGACCTCTGGCATTGATGGAGAGGACCGTGAGGCAGTCCGGCACGAGTGCCCTTGTGTCGGGGTGTGAGGGTGGCTGTGTCATTCCGTCCGTGGGTCCCAGTCCAGTCCAGGGGTCTATGGTCGTCCTCGTCTGCTAGTTACGGGTCGGATGGGGTATGCAGGGAAGGAGGGGGGAGGGGGAAGGTGATGTGTGAAGTGTGTGTAGGTGTGTCCTCGCCTCTGTGAAGAGACGGTGAGGTGGCAGCGACGGGGAACGGATTAGTCAGCGGCCACCAGTGGCCCGCTGATCCCGTTCACCTTGCCTTGGTCGCTGGGCCCTATAGGGCAGCAGAAGGAAGTCGAGCGACTTCGGGTGGAACCAGTCCTCCCCGCGTCTGTGCGTCTGTCTGTGGTAGACAAGTGGGTACCTGATTGTGTAGGTCGGTTTGTAGGTTCCGCGTAGTTTCTCTGTCGGCTGTGTCAGCTACAGTCGGGTTTGTGTTAGCGTCCTCCTCGGTTGAAGTCGTAAGTAGTAGGCTCCGGGTCTTAGCACTAGTCGCCGTCTGGGGTGCCTGTCTTGCGCATGTGGAGAAAAAGCAAATAACATAACAGTTACATAAACACTTGCCATATAACTCTCTCAACATTAAACATCAAACAATAAACTGTGTTGTGGTGTACATCCGCCTGCTGCTTGATTCAATTCTTGTCATAGCTACGTACCTAACTAACGTGCCCTCTCCTCCCCCTCCCGCCACCCGTGTCCCAGCCCAATCGCCATTTTCCCAGCCCTCCCCAAAGAGGTTCCTATTCCCCCCCTATGTCAGTTTTCTCCATATTCGTGTCTCACCACGTGTGTGTGATGAGGGAGCGGGAGTCTAGGCCGCAGAACAGTGTGGCTCTTTTCTCCAACCTTTAAGCTATACGTGAGTGAGACCCCCCGGTGGAGCCCGCCCCCCTGCTCGTTTAGGTCATCACAGGGCAGGTAGGGCTCCAGCGGCGGGCCCCAGTCCTAAGAGGGCTCCGCATTCATTACTGCGCCGGGCCTAGTGGGCGCCTCTCTCCCCTCCCCCTCCCCCCACCCTCTCCAGCGGTCGTCAGATGGTTATTGTGGAAGGCCATGAGTGCCCATTGTATAAGGGCGGGTGGCTACCTCAATGGAGCGAGTTCTATACTTTTTACTCCTTACGTATCCCCCCAGTGCCTGCCTCCCCCCATGTGTCCGGGCCGGGTGGGTCCCCCCTGTATCCCTAATCTCCCCTTGCGTAGAGCAGTGTGTCTTTGTGAGATAGTCTGAGAACCCCCAGAGTCTCTGGAGGGACTAAGCCCCGTTCAGGGGAGTGAGTCCCGTCAGTTGGTACTTGCGGTTATATACTGCAGCAGTCAGTGGTGTGTACTTAAACCGCCATCCCGGAGGGTCGGATAGCCTGTTGTCTAGTCCCTCTGCTCCTGGGCTGCTGTGGCCGAGGCCCTGAAGTCATCTGTAGCGGTGCATAGAAGGCGAGAGGATCCGGCCATTGCAGGGTGATAGGTGGGAGGCGTAGTTCCAAGGCTAAGTCGCTCAGGTCCTCCGGGTTTCGGATAGCAAAAGGTCCTTGCTGGGTAATAACTTGGAGTCCGGTCGGGAAAAACCACCTGTATCTAAGTCTGTGATTTTGGAGAAGTCTTGTAAGGGGCTTCATAGCCCGCCGGTAGGCCAGGGTGGCCGGTGAGAGGTCCGGGTATAATTGTAATTCCACGCCATTTAGCTGCACCTTGTCAGTGTTGCGTGCTTTCTGCAGGATTTCTTCCTTCAGCTTGAAGTCGGCTAGGCAGCAGATGGTGTCTCTTGGAGGAGCCTCAGGAGGGCCCCTTGGTCTCAGGGCTCTGTGGGCTCTAACGAGCTCTATCTCGGAGTGCTCAGGGCGGCCCAGGATCATGTTGAACAGGTTCACGAGGGTGTCAGCTATCGGCGTCGCCTGGTCAAGGTCTTCTGGGATGCCACGCACCCGAATGTTCTGGCGCCTGCCACGGTTGTCCAAATCTTCCATGTGCAGGGCCATTTGTCTCATTTGTGCCGTGTGGCGGCGTACTGCGTCTGTGGTTGCAGATTGAGCAGAGGTTAAATGGTCGGTGTCTGCTTCGAGTTGGGCCACTTTGGTGTGTAGGCCCTGAATGTCCTCCCTGAGGGAGTGCAATTCAGCTGTGAGAGAGGCTTTCAGCTCGGAGTTGGCCTCCTTCAAGTCTTGTCTGGTAGGCAAGGCTTTAATTAGTTGGACCCAGTCTGGGTGTTGGTCCGGAGGGGTCTGGGCAGCAGTTGTTGGGCCCTCACCTCGTGGCGACGCTGGGCGGGAGGCGTCCTCATGCTCTTCATTGGCGTAGGCCTGAGTGGCCGCGTCCGCGGGAGCCACGAGGAAGTGTCGTAGCGATGTCGTTGCTGTGCCCTTCGGCGTGACCGCCGGCTTGGTAGTGCTCGATGCCCGGTGGGTTTTACCCATTTCTGCCCGCGGAATCAGTGCTGTGAGGAGGATTAGTGCTCAGCCTGCAGAGGAGCTCCGGGTCTACGCCGCCATCTTCCTCGGCTTCCAAGCCACGCCCCCTCGGTGGGCCCTCTTTTACAGGCCTAACCTTACGTCAGTTTCGGCACACCTCAACTGACTTGCTATTAAGGAACTACTTATTTTTAACCCTGTTTTCCTTACGTCCTCGGAATGTGCCGTACACAAATATAATATATATGATCTAAGTATATATATATATATATATATATATGCACACATTTACACATACACAGTGTATTTTAATATTTATATATATAATGATATATATATATTAATATCAAAATACACGTAGAAGGATATTGATTATATATATATAAATATATATATATATATATATATAAATAATATAATAAAAAATATGTAAATACGTAAAAAAAATAAAAAAAAATAATTAAAAATATATATATGTGTGTAATTTCGTTCTAACTGTATTTTGATAATATATATATATATATATATATATATATATATATATATATATATATTAATATCAAAATACACGTAGAACGAAATAATATATATATGTATATACCTGTCAGGATCGGGTCAGGGATCCAACACGCAAAGTACAAACAGGTACAGGGTACGTATACCGGACCTTAGAATGGCCGGACTAACGTACAGAGAGTATAGAGAATGGTCAGAGACAAGCCGAGGTTGAGGGAACGAGAGGACAGGTAAGCGAGTAACAAGCCGGGTCAAGGATAACAGAGGTAAACAGAGTAAGTCAAACAAGCCGGGTCGTAACCAAAAGGATAACTGAAAACACCAGAGCACTGTGTGACTAGACAGGCTAGAACCACGACAGGGCAATGAGCAACAGGGCGAAGTATGTTTAAATACCCTGGCTAGAGAGGATAGACACGCCTCCGACGAGCCCTGATTGGTCTCCAACGGATTGAGTGACAGGTCGTTCCGGATTGGCGTCATGACGTCGGTCTCCGGGCACCATGCTACATAAGGAAGTAACTCCCTCGCGGCCGGCGTCTATGTGAACGGGTCGACCGCGAGGAACAGGAGAAACATGGCATCCGGACGGATAAACGTCTAAGTCTCTACCTCTCTCGGAGGTAGAGACCTCAGGTACCCTGACAATACCTAAGTATATACGTATACATCACTACATGTATACCTATATATAAATAAAAATAATAGTAAAAAAATTATATACATATATATATATATACACACACACACACACACACACACACACACACACACACACACACACGTGTATATATAATAATTTTACATATATATTTATGTAATAATTTTACATAATGAGGTCCTTTTATTAATTACAATTTGCAGGACCTGCCTAACAACCCAGGCCGAAAGTATAGGGAATTTAATTTGCTAGCACTATATTTAACCCTATAACTTTCCAAGACACTATAAAACCTGTACATGGGGGGTACTGTTTTACTCGGGAGACATCGCTGAATACAAATATTTGTGTTTCAAAACCGTAAAATTTATTACAACAATGATATCGTCAGGGAAAGTGAAATTTATTGCATTTTTCGCACACAAACGGCACTTACACTGACGATATTTTTGCTGTCATACTTTTTACTGTTTTGAAACACAAATATTTGTGTTCAGCAAAGTCTCCTGAGTATAACAGTACCCCTCATGTACAGGTTTTATGGTGTTTTCAAAAGTTACAGAGTCAAATATAAGGCTTGCGTTTCAGTTTTTTCACAATGAAATTCGCCAGATTGGTTACGTTGGCTTTGAGACCGTATAGTAGCCCAGAAATAAGAATTGCCTCCATAATGGCATACCATTTGCAAAAGTAGACAACCCAAGGTATTGCAAATGGGGTATGTTCAGTCTTTTTTAGTAGCCACTTAGTCACAAACACTGGCCAAAATTGGCTTTCAAATTAGTTTTTTGCATTTTTCACACACAAACAAATATGAACGTTAACTTTGGCTAGTGTTTGTGACCAAGTGGCTACTAAAAAAGACTGGACATACCCCATTTGCAATACCTTGGGTTGTCTACTTTTGCAAATGGTATGCCATCATGGGGGTAATTTTCATTCCTGGGCTACCATACAGTCTCAAAGGCAACGTAACCAAACTGGCAAATTTCAATGTGAAAAAACTGAAAAGTGTAACATGCTATATTTGACCCTGTAACTTCCCAAAACACCATAAAACCTGTACATAGGGGGTACTGTTTTACACGTGAGACATCGCTGAATACAAATATGTGTATTTTATTGCAGTAAAAGCAAACAGTATTATGACATTCACAGTTAGAATGTCACATAGAACTAAGAAAATTTTAAAAAATCTTATTTTCTCTCATTTTTTTATATTGTATTCATATTACGTTATGTTCCATACCTAAATATTTGATGTTAAATGAAAGCCCTGTTTCCCCTGAATAAAATGATATATAATAAGTGTGGGTGCATTTAATATGAAAGAGGTAAATTATTGTTGAACAGACATATAGTCAAAATCTGTGGTTTGCTTAAATTTTTTTTGGTTCACAACTTGTACATTTGGCTGCGTTCTTAAGGGGTTAAATTAGAGGGGCAACATTTTTAAAAAAATAATAATACCAGGAAGTATTACTTTACTGAGAGAGTAGTGGATACATGGAATTGCCTTCCAGCTGAAGTGGTAGAGGTTAACACAATAAAGGCGTTTAAGCATGCATGGGATAGGCATAAGGCATAAGGCCCCCCCCCCCCCTCACCTCCACACTACATTTTACTTCAAATAAAGGAGAGTAAAAAGAGAGAGAAAACTCTCACAATAGATAAATACTTGAGAAAAATGTACATACAATATCACTATACTTACACAGCCATCGTGCACACTTAGGGTTGCTTCTAATTTAAGTCTCTGAACAAATTCTTTTCTTCCTGTTTTGAAGATAAAATAATACAGTTTATTTAGACACAAACACCGCAACTATCACAATTGATATAAATATATATATATATATATATATTTTTTTTTTTTTAAATAAAATAAGTACTTTCCAAGTGCCTTAAATTGTAGTGGTAATGGTACCATAACTATATATAGTCAGTCTTCCCACCACCTCTAGCACATTCCCCTATTCAGCTGCACTGATAACGCAGAAATTACGGAGAGACAGTTTTATTATAGGACACGGAAGCTCATATTATGCTGTTCTCTTTTTTTTTTATTCCTCAGCAGCAAAAATATTTCTTTTATAGAAACAAATCAAACATGTAAACATGCACCCAAAGGGTTAATCATATAACAGTACAACCAATCATAATGCCTTCAGCACCATCAACTCCCCATGTGACCTTAAGCCACTCCTCTTTCTTGCTGCAGCCTTCCTCAGCTAAGTACATTTTATATTTTTCTCTGTATGCCAGCAATGTGTTTTTGTCATATTTATTTGTTTTGATATTGCATTTGAGTTTTCATTATTTATTTCTGTCTGCTGCAGGGCTTCTGCACTTTGTTTTCAGCTGGCTCTTGGTTGTTCCTTAGCCTTGGAGCCAATCCCTCACCCTTCCCTCCCCTCCCCTCCCATCTCTTACTCAGTCAGGTGGATTATCACCTACTGAGCTGGGGCGGCTAACAGCTCTCCGTGCAGAAGCTCTTACCGCCCAGTCTAATTCAGTGCCTCAGAGGTTTCCTCTGGGCTTCCCGGTTCGCGGCTATAACCGTGGCTGGCGCAGTTCGCGCATGCACACAACGCTAGTGCGCATCGCGGCGGCAATCTTGCGGTTGGCGTTTTTGCTCCCTGGCTTTTTTAAACTTGTGGGGGCGGGAGTGTGTGCCGATTGGACAACACAGTTGCTGGGCAGCTCACCAGTGTGCCCCAGGAGCCATTCCTGAGGAAACACTTGGTGAGCTTGCCTTTTTCATATTGTGGTGTAGTTTTTTTTGGTACTTTGCTGTAGTACCCATATTGCTGGTGCATTATTAGTACCCATATTGCCTATTCATTGGTCATTCATTCCTACACCAGTAGTTATTTGGATTCCCCCCTCTTTTCTGTGGCATGGAGCGAGTCTTATGATGAGGACTCATACAATTTGGGCACACTATTCCCTGACCACAGCTCTCTATCTAGGTCTGTGAATGAGGATAAGGACGGTGGGGAAGGCTCCACCCTCCTTGACCCACAGGGCGAACCACTGTTTGACCCTGATACTCTACAACACCCAAGATCAACTGAGTGGTTTCCGCTGGACCATGTGGCAAAATATATTGCCGCACGTATCAGGAAACCCCTTGAAGCAAGATGCGGGCAGAATGCCCACGCTTCCAGATTTGATATGTATCGCCCCTGTAGTGGACCCCAAGATTGCCCAGTTCCTGGGAAAAACTGTGTGGAAGACAAAGAAAGGTCTAAACTTTGCACTTCGCCATTGCCAGGATAAGGTACTGGATGTCCTCGGACCCAGTGCAAAGATATTTGACATGGTCGAAACGGCATTGGCACGTGGTGCTCCCGCAGACCTGCTAGCTATCAGGGGCTGGATACAGCGAGCCATATGTCTTCTCGGAAAGGTCAACGTGGCTCTAGCCACGGAGAGACGAAAGGCTATATTAATTAAGATTGAGCCAAAGCTAGTTACCTTGGCTATTACTGAGCCTGGGCCACAGGCAAAGGGCCTTCTTTTTGGGGACTGTTTTGTGAAGGAGCTGGGTACCTATGTGGGCACATTTACTGCACTGGACAAGGCGTAAGCTAATATAAAAAAGGTGAATGGTTAGAGTTAGGACCCACCTAGGGGGGTCTGCCTTGATGTGGCAGGTGGGCTCAATCCTCTCATGGCCATTGGAGGTAACTAAAAGACCTCCATTTGTTTTAAAAATACATAGGGATAAAGGATAGAGCGCAAATAACATGTTTTTCTTTGGTTTTTACTATGTATTGGGGCTGATGTGTACTGTAGTCATTGCAGCCGCCCAGTAGTGATGGGAGTTGAGCGCAGGACTTTTCTTTCTGCATTAATATGAAAAAGGTATTCTCCCATAGAGTTTTTGGCGGGTCCGGCAGGTATCGGGGCTGTCTGCCCGGCCGTTCCTCACGGGTTTCTAGAGGCTCCTTCCAGTCAGGTTACCAGAGTACGGAACCCAAGTCCTCTGCATTATTTCCAGTTCAAGGAAGACCCTGGCAGGCTCGTGGATCCAGAGTCTCTTCCTATGGCCAACGCCCTTATGGTAAGTTCACTTCCTTCATCACTACCTTCAGTAACGTTGGTGGGGGGCAGGTTATGCCACTTTATAGATGCCTGGAGCATGTTGACTTTGGATACTTCGGTCCTACAAACTGTAGTGGGTTATGCCATAGAATTTGTACAAAACACCTGCCCAGATATCTCTTCCCAGACATATAGTCTCCTCCACCCACAACAGAGCATTAAATCGCGGCGGAGATACAGTCTCTGGCCGACAAAGGTGCAATCATAGAGACGCATCCAGGAGTGTCAGGTTTTCTAAGCAACCTTTTCGTAGTGCCCAAGAAAGGCGGAGGTGTCTGACCGGTCATCAACTTACGCCCCCTGAACGCCTTTGTAGCGTACCACCATTTCAAAATGGAGGGCATCCACTCTCTCCGAGACCTGCTCCTATTGGATGGTTAAACTTGACCTGCAAGATGCGTACCTCACCATCCCGATGGCAGAGGATTGCCAACATTTCCTACAGTTCCGGTGGGAGGAGACCACCTGGCGTTTCAAATGCTTGCCCTTCGGCCTCTCCTCGGCCCCATGGTGCCTCTCAAAGCTCAATGGGCCAGTGGTCGCTCTCCTGCGCAGCAGAGGGGTGCATCTGATTATATACTTGGACATGCTTTTGATGGCACAAGACCCACGCTTACTCCAAGAACACCTGAATTGGACAAAGACATTACTTGGCAGCCTTGGTTTCCTCATCAACTGGGACAAGTCAGTGTTACAACCCTCCCAAGTCTTGAAATTCCTGGGCTTCACCATCGATTCGGTGAAAGGGACACTCCTGTTACCATCTTCCAAAGTCAGGATCATCAACAAAGAAATCCGCCGGATGTTGGCTCGACCTGCGCTAACGCTACGACAACCAGGGCCTTCTCTCTGCCTCCATCCAGGCCATTTTCCCTGGCCCACTTCACTACAGGGCCCTTTAACGCCTAAAGGCAAAATACCTTTGCTCGGGTGTCTCTTATTCAGACTCTGTGCCTCTCGATTGCGCAGCCAAAGAACTCTCTTGGTGGCTGCAGCACATGGAAGCATGGAACGGAAGAGCAATCTTTGGGACGAGGCCAGACTGTTGTGGAATCGGATGCAAGTATGCTGGGCTGGGGTGCGAGTTGCGGTCCTATCGCCACCGGAGGGAAATAGTCCCCAGACGAACAGGAGTTACACAACATTGCCTCAAACTATTGGCGGGGTCATTTGCAGTTCGGAGTCTCGTAGGTATCTCAACCAACTGTTCCATTCTTTTACGGATGGACAACGTGTCAGCAGTCCGCTACATCAACCATCTCGGGGGTATGAGGTTCGTGGTGTTAGCGGAACTAGCAAAGGACTTCTGGCACTTCTGCCTGGATCGCAATATTTTGGTTCAGGCGGAATACATTCCCGGAATGTCCAATATGGTGGCGGATTGGAATTCCAGCTACATACAGGATGCCAGCGACTGGCGGCTGAAGAGGGCCATTTTCCTGCGAATCCAGTCACTCTGGGGCCCACTGGTGATCGACCTCTTCACATTACGGTTGAACTCCCAACTACCGTTCTTCAGTTGGAGACCGGATCCAAAGGCGTTGGCATCAGATGCATTCCTTCAACGGTGGCCGGACACGTGAATGTATGCTTTCCCCCCTTTCTCCTTGATTGTGAGGACGCTTCTACATCTCAGGCGCTACCAAACCTCCATGATTCTCATAGCCCCATTCTGGACGGCTCAACCATGGTTCCCTACACTCATGGAAATGTCCATGGACTACCCAAGACTACTTCCAACCTCTCCGGACCTCCTTATTGGACCTCAACGGGGAACCGTACTCCCTGCTATTACAGGGACACCTCCAGTTACTGGCATGGCTCCTCTCCAGGGACTTGGATTCATCCCAGACGTTCCACAGACCACTAATGACCTTCTGGCGGGAGCTTGGGCTCCGGGGACAAGGAAATCCTACATACATGCCTGGAACAACACATGGATCCCTTATCTGCACCTGTAAGTCACGTTTTGATATTTCTCACTTCTCTGTTTGACCATGGCCTAGCCTATCGCACGATAAATGTGTACCATTCAGCTATTTCTGCAGGACATCAAGGATTGGAATGGTTCCCCAGCAAGTAAACATCTCCTCGTGTGCTGACTCCTGCGCGGCATTAGATTTGCACGTCCACCGCAACCTAGGTACTCTTCATCATGGGATGTCGACCTTGTCCTCCAGCTTCTGGGAGACTGGCCAAAGAACGAATATCTCTCACTGAAACAACTCACAAAGTTGGTGATGTTGTTTTGTTTGATCTCCTGTAAACGGGTGTCCGACGTGCGTGAGTTGGACCTCTCTGCACATTCATTCACCCCCAAAAGGTGTCTCGTTTAATATTTCCAGGCCTACCAAGATGTCAATCACCTCAGTTTTCTACCCGGCCTTTCCACAAAACTAAGCTATGTCCAGTGGCATGTCTCAAGGAATAAGAGTCCAGGCCTTCTTCGACTCGTGACCCTGCATATCCGGAGTTGTTCTTGGCCCTTCGTCATCCATATCACCGTGTTTCGGCAGTCACATTGTCTTCTTGGGTCAAATGGATTATTGCATCAGCGGGCATCGACACTTCAGTGTATGGAGCACACTCGGTCAGGGGAGCCATGGCGACTAAGGCTTTCTCCAAAGGATGCAGGTTGGAGGACCTACTCCGGGCGGCTGATTGGTCCCGCGAATCTACCTTCAAGGAGTTTTATTTTCGGCCAATTTCTCATTTTTATGATGTGGTTGTTTCACAGTTTTGAACTAGCATAATACGAGCCTCCGTGTCCTTTAATAAAATTACCAGATTTTACAAATTTCATGCAGGTAAGTGGCGCCCTCCCATGGATGTGTGGTAATTAAGTTACTACGGATTTAGGTTACTACAGCACATGGCTTGTATTGAAAGGTTTGGTTAGATGATAATCTGTTATTGGTGGCATATGTTCTGATGCTTAATTCTGTACTATGGTAATGATCAGATGTCCAGAAACATATTTTACCAGTTTGTTTCTCTGTTCCTTTCAGCTTCATGAACGGTTTTGGCACCGTTGTGCACGGGTTCCTTCAGGACCTACGGGAAGATCCCGGCTTCTGAAGAGTACTGGATTCTTCTCCGTGGCGTTCTGGGCATTTTGTTCCTTCAAGTTGACATATGTTCTGTTGTGAATTCTTCGTCGACAACACCAAGAAAGAGGAGTGGCTTAAGGTCACATGGGGAGTTGATGGTGCTGAAGGCATTATGAGTGGATGTACTTTTATATGATTAACCCTTTGGGTGCATGTTTACATGTTTGATTTGTTTCTATAAAATAAATATTTTTGCTGCTGAGGAATAAAAAAAAAAGAGAATGGCATAATACTCGCCTCCGTGTCCTTAATACAATCATGACTTTACATCATGAAATTAGTAAAATCTGGTAATTCTCTACCATTTAGGAGTTAAAGGGACACTATAGTCACCTGAGCAACTTTAGCTTAATGAAGCAGTTTTGGTGTATAGAACATGCCCCTGCAGCCTCACTGCTCAATCCTCTGCCATTTAGGAGTTAAATCCCTTTGTTTATGAACCCTAGTCACACCTCCCTGCATGTGACTTGCACAGCCTTCCATAAACACTTCCTGTAAAGAGAGCCCTATTTAGGCTTTCTTTATTGCAAGTTCTGTTTAATTAAGATTTTCTTATCCCCTGCTATGTTAATAGCTTGCTAGACCCTGCAAGAGCCTCCTGTGATTAAAGTTCAATTTAGAGATTGAGATACAATTATTTAAAGGTAAATTACATCTGTTTGAAAGTGAAACCAGTTTTTTTTCATGCAGGCTCTGTCAATCACAGCCAGGGAAGGTGTGGCTAGGGCTGCATAAACAGAAACAAAGTTATTTAACTCCTAAATGACAGTGAATTGAGCAGTGAAATTGCAGGGGAATGATCTATACACTAAAACTGCTTTATTTAGCTAAAGTAATTTAGGTGACTATAGTGTTCCTTTAAATCACTTTTGTTTCTGTTTATGCAGCCCTAGCCACACCTCCCCTGGCTGTGACTCTCACAGCCTGCATTAAAACAAAATGGTTTGATTTTCAATCAAATGTCACTTACTTTAAAAAAGTTATCTCCTGCTCTGTAAATTGAACATTAAAGGACAACTATAGGCACCCAGACCACTTCAGCTCAATGAAGTGGTCTGGGTGCCAGGTCCATCTAGTGTTAACCCTGCAGCTGTAAACATAGCAGTTTCAGAGAAACTGCTATGTTTACATTAGGGTTAATCCAGCCTCTAGTGGCTGTCTGACATTAGATGACTCTTTACAGGAAGTGTTTAGGTTGTGTAAGTCACATCAAGGGAGGTGTGACTAGGGTGCATAGACAAAGGTGATTTAACGCCTAAATATCAGAGAATTGAGCAGGGACATTTTCTATTGGCGGCAGCCAATGAGAACTGGTGACAATAAGTGTGTGCTTTATTTCTTTTCATATAGAGTACACAATACATGTTCTATTTTTTATATTCTGGTAAAACGGAGCAGTGCTAAAACATCAAAAATATCCATCAGTAACATTACAAAAATTAGGTAAAATATATATATTTTTTAAATTGTATTTGATTGAATTTGCATAAATTATATAGACAGGTGACATAAAATAGGTAATGCATGAGAATGAGGACGCAAGACCACTCTTATAATAGATCAATACCCTCAAGCATAGGCATGAAATATCATACATCACAAGAGTAATAAGTGGAGTATCTAAGTGTCCGACATACCTTTGCCACATCTATATAATACATTGTGACAGACCCATCTGTATAGACTAAGATTGTTGGTTCGTCTGTTTGCCTCCTTTTCGTCTAATTGCCTGTCCGTATACCCCTGTTTAAAAGAACCGATTAAAACTACCGAACGGACGGCCATCTGGGAGAGAAGTGTGCTGCTGGTTAACCTCTTAGCCCCAATTAGAACGTTGTGGTTAACCGCAGACACCTCTCCATTCTAATCGTATTCAGGTTGGTCGTCGTTCGTATGCCGACCAAGAGGCGGTGGCCATTTTACACCATGCGAAAGCCCAGCGGTGTTCGGCGCAGATTCTATGGAACTAAAACGGACACTCTTTCTGCCGAACACCGCTGAAATCACCAACCGTCCTTCTCAGTCGACAAGGCATGCGACCACCGGCCATTCGGGAGTTTGGATTGCACGAATGGACTTAACCCAGATAGCCGTCCCATGGAGTCAATCGCATACCGAAGGACTGTAAGAGACTTTGACTTCATGGCGATTAGACTGTGCGTATGGGATTTGAGCGCTATTTGCTAAGAATATGCACTCAGATCCAGGCTATCTGGGGATACGTAGCACGAATGTACAGGGAGTGCAGAATTATTAGGCAAATGAGTATTTTGACCACATCATCCTCTTTATGCATGTTGTCTTACTCCAAGCTGTATAGGCTCGAAAGCCTACTACCAATTAAGCATATTAGGTGATGTGCATCTCTGTAATGAGAAGGGGTGTGGTCTAATGACATCAACACCCTATATCAGGTGTGCATAATTATTAGGCAACTTCCTTTTCTTTTGGCAAAATGGGTCAAAAGAAGGACTTGACAGGCTCAGAAAAGTC
This sequence comes from Pelobates fuscus, assembly GCF_036172605.1. Lineage (NCBI taxonomy): Eukaryota > Metazoa > Chordata > Amphibia > Anura > Pelobatidae > Pelobates > Pelobates fuscus. Next base: position 168,720,783 of record NC_086317.1, read on the forward strand.
AAAAATAGTGAGATATCTTGCAGAGGGATGCAGCGCTCTTAAAATTGCAAAGCTTCTGAAGCGTGATCATCGAACAATCAAGCGTTTCATTCAAAATAGTCAACAGGGTCGCAAGAAGCGTGTGGAAAAACCAAGGCGCAAAATAACTGCCCATGAACTGAGAAAAGTCAAGCGTGCAGCTGCCAAGATGCCACTTGCCACCAGTTTGGCCATATTTCAGAGCTGCAACATCACTGGAGTGCCCAAAAGCACAAGGTGTGCAATACTCAGAGACATGGCCAAGGTAAGAAAGGCTGAAAGACGACCACAACTGAACAAGACACACAAGCTGAAACGTCAAGACTGGGCCAAGAAATATCTCAAGACTGATTTTTCTAAGGTTTTATGGACTGATGAAATGAGAGTGAGTCTTGATGGGCCAGATGGATGGGCCCGTGGCTGGATTGGTAAAGGGCAGAGAGCTCCAGTCCGACTCAGACGCCAGCAAGGTGGAGGTGGAGTACTGGTTTGGGCTGGTATCATCAAAGATGAGCTTGTGGGGCCTTTTCGGGTTGAGGATGGAGTCAAGCTCAACTCCCAGTCCTACTGCCAGTTTCTGGAAGACACCTTCTTCAAGCAGTGGTACATCCTGCATCCTTCAGAAAAACATGATTTTCATGCAGGACAATGCTCCATCACACGCGTCCAAGTACTCCACAGCGTGGCTGGCAAGAAAGGGTATAAAAGAAGAAAATCTAATGACATGGCCTCCTTTGTTCACCTGATCTGAACCCCATTGAGAACCTGTGGTCCATCATCAAATGTGAGATTTACAAGGAGGGAAAACAGTACACCTCTCTGAACAGTGTCTGGGAGGCTGTGGTTGCTGCTGCACGCAATGTTGATGGTGAACAGATCAAAACACTGACAGAATCCATGGATGGCAGGCTTTTGAGTGTCCTTGCAAAGAAAGGTGGCTATATTGGTCACTGATTTGTTTTTGTTTTGTTTTTGAATGTCAGAAATGTATATTTGTGAATGTTGAGATGTTATATTGGTTTCACTGGTAAAAATAAATAATTGAAATGGGTATATATTTGTTTTTTGTTAAGTTGCCTAATAATTATGCACAGTAATAGTCACCTGCACACAGAGATATCCCCCTAAAATAGCTAAAACTAAAAACAAACTAAAAACTACTTCCAAAAATATTCAGCTTTGATATTAATGAGTTTTTTGGGTTCATTGAGAACATGGTTGTTGTTCAATAATAAAATTAATCCTCAAAAATACAACTTGCCTAATAATTCTGCACTCCCTGTAATATGTTCGGTAGTTGTATACTTATTTATTTTTACATGGTTTTTGTGTTTAATTTAAAATGGCGATTTGCCTCTGTCCTGGAGATAATTGAATTACTTCTCGATTATCTCCAGGGCTGAGGGGAGGAAACCGGGATGCATTGTGGGAATAATTTGTGCCAGTATGTCTGAAAGTGCCATATGTCTGTCTGCCATTACAGTCTCCCATTTGGTCCCCTAAAGGAGTGTCCACCAAGTGGGAGACCTGCATAAATACGGGCGGGTAGCACACAGTAAAGCCAGTTCTTATTTTACCCTCAATTCGGAGCTTGGTCTCGTTATTGGAGGGGAGATTTACTACATGGTTGGTGACCGATTACTGGAAACGTAAGCCGATTGGATGTTATATTTGATCGGCTGTTAGCCGCGATTCGTGGATTTATTATTCGTGAGTTTGTGATCCGTATGGGTCCCGGTCGGGAGATTGGTGCATTCCCCTGGTTGCAGTTCGTACGGTTGGAGCATACGAATGGAGTTTGCATTATTGCGAAAGGGGAAGCTTAACTAAACGGCGGTTTTACTCTTTTATGCCAGAGGGGTCTTAACAATTGGTGGCAAGCGACGGGATGAGTCCCACCGCCCAGAAGGTCAGCTACACATCCCAGTTTGGTGAAGGAAATTGCCCAGCATTCTGGATCTAACACCCGAGGAAATACAATTCGACCGGGCAGTCCAGATAAGGCTGGCACACTTTGGCCCCAACCCTACAACAGACATTGTGGAATGTGTGCAAGCAGCAGTGACGGCACAACAAGCGCTCCAGGGAAGAGGAGTTGCAGCAGCAGAGGTACCCAATAATAATATTGGAAGGAAAAAGGTACCCTTTGCTGCATTTAAAATTTTTATTGAAGCAGAGGGAGATATTGACGGGTTCCTGGCTGACTTTGAAAGACAGTGTGCCCTACACCAGGTACCCGCAGACGAATGGGTCACTATCCTCTCTGGGAAGTTATCCGGCCAGGCCAGTGAAGCGTTTCGGGCCATCCCAGAGGAAGAAATCACCAGATACCGGGCAGTGAAAGATGCCCTCTTGGCCAGGTACGCAGTGACCCCAGAGGCGTACCGGCGGCGATTCCGGGAAACCAATAAACAAACTGGCGACTCCTACGTGGAATGGGCATGCAGAGTACACCGCACCGCAGCCCACTGGATGGCGGGGTGCCAAGCTGTAACTGGGGAAGATGTGCTAAAAGGGTTTTTACTGGAGCACTGCTTTGACCGATTACCTACCGGAGTCAGAGTGGGTCAGGGATCGAAAACCCTCCACTTTGCCCGAAGCTGCCCGTCTGGCAGATGAATATACAGACGCACGTAAACTGGACAATGCAGTAGCTAAAGTCCCTACCAGAGTGGAGTACAGACCAGCAGCACCTCCAACCAATACCATTTATCAACCCCCGGCGCAACGCACCCCAACACTACCGCCAGATACCAATTATATTCAGCCATCCCGGTTCAACGCTCGGGATTACTCTCAGCCCGTTAGGTGTTTTGGGTGTAAACAGTTGGGGCACAAGCGACCAGAGTGCCCGCTAAACAACGCCAACCAGGCACAGTCGTGGAGAAGACCAGCCGGCGAGAATCAACGCCCACCTCAACCTGCTGCTCACTGTATCGAGCAGGAGGAATTTTGGGGCATATTACACAAGGCCGACCCTGTACAAGCAGCTCATCAGGACAACCGTCAGTAACACCGACAGACTGTTAAGCTGAATGGCAGAGTGGTGAACGGATTAAGAGACACCGGAGCCACTATGACTCTGCTCCAAAAGAACTTGGTCTCAGAACACCAAAATACCGGAGACACTGTGGCGTTGAGGGTAGCAGGAGGCGCCGTGTTCCGCCTACCTGTTGCCCGGGTTCATTTGGATTGGGGAGTGGGCACTATACATGTTGATGTGGGGGTTATGAAAGACTTGCCGCTGATGTCCTCCTTGGGAACGATTTGGCCCCTTTGGTTTCTGCCTATGCCCCGATGGGCCCGGTGACGTTAACCCTGTGACTACCCGTGCTCAGACCCGTGCTACTGGAACCGGCTCGCCTGCTGCTGAGACCCAGGTAAGACTCGATTCCCCGACTGGTACCGTAGATCAGGCCCCTTGTAGCTGGGATTCCCCAGAGGAGTTTGGGAGGGAAACCCGGGCAGACCCGACTCTCCAGAAGTACAGGGATAGAGCAGATGCTGGAGAGGAAGGAGTAGATGGGGAAAGGTATGAGTGGGTGGGGGACAGGCTGTATAGAATCCCTAAGCCTTCCCAGAAAAGTGTTGCCCCCTCCGCCAAATCGACAGCTGGTGGTACCTGCGAAATATCGGCAGGAGATTCTGCGGATCGGGCATGATGTTCCATTAGCTGGACATCTAGGGTCTCGCCGCACAGCTTATAGGATCACTCAGAATTTCTTTTGGCCCAATTTTAATCAGGCTGTGCGGGTATACTGTAGTACGTGTGACACATGTCAACGGGTAGGAAAGCGGGGGGAGCACCCTAAGGCTAAGCTATTGTCGATGCCTATTATAGGGGAACCCTTTTCTCGCATAGCCGTTGACATAGTGGGTCCACTGGCCAGGGCTAGTCCATCCGGTAAGAAATATATTCTCACTGTGGTGGACTATGCCACTCGCTATCCAGAGGCAGTAGCGCTGTCTAACAGAGGCAGAGACAGTTGCTGATGCCCTGGTTAGAATTTTTACTAGGGTCGGGTTCCCTAAGGAGATCCTCTCCGACCAGGGAACCCAATTTACCGCTGTGCTCACTCAGCAGCTGTGGAAGATGTGCGGCATTAAACCGCTGCTTTGCTCACCTTATCATCCGCAGACTAACGGTCTCTGCGAGCGCTTTAACGGCACCCTCAAGCAAATGCTGAGGACCTTTACAGATACTTGAAGAGACTGGGAGAGGTTCCTGCCTCATCTGTTATTTTCCTACAGAGAGGTGCCCCAGGAATCTACTGGGTTCTCCCCCTTTGAGTTGCTTGAGTTGCTTCTCAGTCGACAAGGCATGCGACCACCAGCCGTTCGGGAGTTTTAATCCGCGTATTTTAGGAAATAAACAAACAGGGGTATACGGACAGGCAATTAGACGAAAAGGGGGAAAACAGACGAACCAGCAATCTTAGTCTATACAAATGGGTCTGTCACATACATGGATAATCCAACCAAATACAGCATTGCTAATTTTGTCCGACAACATCCAAATAGACACATCCGAATCCCGAGCTCCGCCAAGAACCACCACCACCCCACAAGGTTGCCCCCACAGACCTGTACTGACCTCCCACAGAACCTTAGTAGGGCAGGGAGTCAACTATGTAGACATGATGTGCCAAACCCTACTCTATTTAACCCCATTCTCCACTTGCATCAGAGATAATAATAATAATAATAATAATAATAATAATACACAACTGTGCTACTACGAGAACATGGAGGAGTAAGGCTTAGGCACCTAAGAGAATGGATTCAAAAAAATAACAAGCAGTCAGGGGAACTCAGATGCCCCTACTGATTGCAAGTGGACATTCTCCCATCCACGAAATTCTGAATGTTAGGACACTGCAAAACTAAAGGTTTCCCTGGCCTGGTGAGCTAGCTGGATATATTTTGTGTACTTGCATTGGTAGAAGATACCAATGTAATAACATTTTATAATGCATTTCAAGGTCGTTTATACATTTTGCAACTCCTAGAAGAGTGGAAAAGGCTTTCCGCCAGTCTTGGATAGGAAAATTTTGTCCAATATGCATCTCCCTCCTCAGCATATAAAAAGGGATTTGGGACTATTCAATATGATACAGGTCGATGAACGAGAAAGTAACCCTAAGTAATGTAGATTAAATATCCTTGGTTTGTCTTGTAAAAAAAATTATATATATATATATTTATTTTTTTTATATTTATTTACTTGCGCACGATCCCAAAACCCTACATATTTCAACAGCTGGAGGTTTTAAATATCACTCCAATGGCCATTAAAATGTAAGCTCACTCCCCGCGACGCAGCACTCGAGGATCCGGTCACAGGCTACACAAGCGACGACATCCAGGGTATGCTCCACTATTCCGGCGTTAGCCTCCACATGAAACAGACCGCTTCTAGGGACTTGAACTGCTTATCTTGTACAGCTCAGCCCTTTATTGGCAGCTGACTCACGGGTGCCTGACACTCTACTATCTGGTTATATATGTTTATGTTCAGTTTAATTTTTTGGTTACCCTGACGAACTCACAAAGTTCTAACAAGCATTTTACTGCCTACCACTTCGACTAGACGACGTTAGTTCATAACACGATCGCTCACAACCCCCCGCCTCTATACCACAATAACACCTGTGGGAAACAGAGGCGCAATACACCTTTGAGACTAAGGGCCCATTGCCACGTATACCCGCATAGCCCGCAAGAATTACACACTACCAAGGGCAATAGGACCCTACACGCTGACCGCCTACACGATGCCATACTCACATTTTTGGACCGGCTCCACTAGATTCCACCCCTCGTGATACCCGCTAATTATAATTGGCCTACTGACCTCATAGCGGGGACCCCGGACCCGCACGTAGACGATGTTGAATCCCACTAACGGGGATCAAACACCCGGCATGTAGGTTACAGACCATACACGAGACGGAACACCCATACGAGATAACCACGGTTTTTAACACCCTAGACACCGCGGCATGCCAGACAGACATACACCTTGTGCCATTCAAGCGTTGCTTCTAAACCCTGGAGTCATAGTGACTGACGAGAAATATTATCTAAAATGTGCGACACATCATGCCATCACCTAACATGTATTTGTTTGCTTTTGTATACGCTGTTGTGGTGTCCTGAACCTGTTATGTACCTACCCGCACAACGAAAAATAAAGAATTTATAAAAAAAAAAAATGTAAGCTCACCTGCCACGTCAAATCAAAACTTGCTAGGGGAGTCCTACTCTAACATTTCACCTTGTTTCTTTCAGCTCAAAGGCAAAATATCTAATGAGACAGAGAGGGGTATTTTTCTAATCCCCTACACACTTATTAACCCTTAATATGAAGCACATGGCTGTGTAGTAAAAAGCAAATACAAAATTAAGCCATGCGCGGAGTCTCCCATATAGTACACAGCCCCAATACATACAATAAAATCCAGGTTGATCAGGTTTTATAATAGCCGGAATAAGAGAGGACAATCTATTGGCCAGTAACTTTGCAAATCGTGTCAAAATTCGGTAAGCCTAAAGTTAGAGCTTTAATGTGTTGATCTTTATCCGACTTTGGTAGATTAATGATATGTGCTCACAGCATTTCTGACGGCAATAAGCCCGATTCCATTCCACTCCTCCGCATCTAGTTAGGTACAAACATGAGCAGGGCCAGATTAACATAGGGGCTGATGGAGCTGCAGCTCCAGGCCCAAGCCCATGGAATAGGCCCATTGATTTAAAAAAAAAAAAAAAAAAAAAAAAAATTTTTTTTTTTTTTTTACTACATACTACTCTTAGGGTTGCCAGGTATTTGTCATGTATTTCTTATGGTTGCCAGGTATTTCTCAGGTGTTTGAGGCTGCCTAGCCGGTGCAGGTATTGCAGTAATACCAGCAATACAAATGTCTGTCTCAGTATAAACATTAATATTCTGCAATACCAGCGCCGGCCAGTAGGGGTCGCTGTTTGTGTGGAGAGAGGCAGGGATAAAAAGTTACAGCATCTCCCTCCCTGCCGCTCTCTACACACTGATTCTCGAGGGAGCAGCTCTGCACAGAGAGTCCAGACAGCAGCTCCGAGCCTGCGAGACATGGGGACGGTGAGAGACTAGGGGACGCTGAGACATTGGGACACTGGGGAACATGGAGACCCTGAGACATTAGGGACACAGTGGCCCCTAGTCTCTCAGTGGCCCCATGTCTCCCAGCCAGTGTCGCTAGTGTCTCAGTGTCCCTGGTGTCTCTCAGTGTCCCTGGTGTCTCTCTGTGTCCCTGGTGTCTCTCAATGTCCCTAGTGTCTCTCAATGTCCCTAGTCTCCCAGAGTCCCCTAGTATCTCTCAGTGTCCCAATGTCTCTAAGTGTCACCTATTGTCCTAGGGACATCGGACCACTTTGAGACATGGGGACACAGACTCTAAGGGACACTGGGCGACATGGGGACACAGACACTAGGGGACACAGGGAGACATGGCACTCCCAGTGTCCCTAGTATCTCAATGTCTCCCAGTGTCCCTCAATGTCCATAGTGTGCCAGTGTCCCTAGTGTCTCAGTGTTTCCTAGTCTACCAAAGTCCCCTAGTCTCCCAGTGTCCCAATGTCTCAGTGTCCCCTAGTAGAACAAAATCTCAGGCACTCACTGTGATAGATTTAAGCAGGTTTATTGGACACTGCAACGTTTCGACCTGCACCCATGTCTTTATCAAGTCTCCAATGTCCCCTATGTATCACAGTGTCCCCTATGCATCAGAGTGTCTCAGTGCTCCATGTCTCCCAGTATCCCTCAATGTTCGTAGTGTCTCGGTGTCCCCTAGTCTCTCAGAATCCCCTAGTATAAAAGAAAGAAATCTCAGGCACTTACTGTGATAGATTTAAGCAGGTTTATTGGACACCACAACGTTTTGACCTGTACCCAGGTTTTTATCAAGTCTACAGTGTCCCCTATGTATCACAGTGTCCCCTCATGTCTCCCAGTGTTCCCAAGAGTCTCAGTGTCCCCAGGTCTCCCAGTGTTCCCTAGTATCTCAGTGTCCCCATGTCTCCCAATGTCTCTCAATGTCCCTTAGTGTCCTAGTGACATAGGGACACTGGGATACATGGGGACACAGACATGCCCCCTTTTTGTGTATGTTCGCCCCTTTCGGCAGTTCTGGCTACATGATTTGTGTCAGTGGCCCACCCTTTTACCCCATCCATAGGCTTAATGATTTACTGGACACTGCTGTTAGGGGTTATGGGTTTACTTGAAAGATGAAAGCGTGAGATTAGCATAGGGTATGTGTTTTCTTACAGCTATATCCTATGAGTTTCCCTCCAGCACCATCTCCATCAGATACATGACGCTTAGGAGGTAGGACTGTTTTAGTGTTTTTGGTCAATAAGATTTTGTAATTAGGCCCACCATAATTGTCAGCACCAGGCCCCCAGGGCTCTTAATCTGGCCCTGAACATGAGCACATTTAGGATAGTAACTGCCTAATATGCAGTCTGGGTCTGGGGTTCTATTGAACACCAGAGATGAGTGATCAATCACTTCCTGGGCAAAAATAGGTTTAATTAAACTCTGAACGTCCTGGGTGGAAAATTTGGGTATATTCAATGAATTTAGAAATCTAGATACTAAAAAGGATTTTTCCTTCAAATTATGGAGTTTAGAGTAGAAAGAAACAAAGGCTGAGGCAATCTGTGTAGAATTAAGAATCTGTTCCCCATCCTGGTCCCATAGAAATGCAATTTGTTTGGATCCTTGGATATGTTTTAGTGGTTTAGCCAGAAGAGCACCCGCTCTATTGCCTTGTGTGTAATAAACATAGAATATAAGCGGTTTGTTAAGAGTAATAAGCCTGCAGGCAGTTTTACAGTTTATGTACAGCATCCAGGTTCATTAACAGCTTTAAAAGGAAGTGTTGCTCTTGCAACCTAGATTTTTTGATGTATGAGGTATTTTTTTTAAAAATACCCCTCTGCTAATTGCTCTGTGTGGTAGGCAAACCGAATTAATGTTGGCATCTCCTGTGTCATTAATTTGTAAATAATTCTCTAATTCCTCCTGCACGTCGTTTACTATATCTGGGTCATTGAGGGGGTTTCTGTTCAATCTCCAAGTTTCTCTCCCTCTAGAAGCATACTGTTCAGTCAGGATGTGTGTAATAGGGGCACGTAGTCGTACCAACACTATACTGCAAAACCAGGAATCTCTTATTTGTATCTGCTATTATTGGTGATAAAAGAGAATGAGTAATGGGGGCGTGGCTAAGGCACGAACGAAGCTGGACGTGTGAGAGACTAGCTCCGTCGGACCGGGTACCTTAATAGCTTGTATCCATAGCATCAGACCGGATAAAAACGGCTGCCTCCACGGCTAAACACCGGCAGACCGCGATGTCGTCCAAACCAGCCAGAAAGCAGAGGCAGAAAGCCACGAATCTGCAGATCTCGGCCCTCTCAACATCGAGCAAGCTGCTCCAAGATGGCGCCGACGTGGTGCACTCACCAGCATCTGAATCAGAGGCAAGTGATGTAACTTCGGTATCTCGCCTCCAACACATTCCCCAAGCTGAAGGGGACATTAGGATCCTGCTGTCAGACCTCAAACACACTATGAGAGCTGACTTCCAAAAATTAGCTGCTGATATTAAAAGAGATGTGCAGGCTATTGGGGACCGCACGGCCCATCTGGAAAACAAGATGGAGGAGGTCATAGAAGCACATAATACCCTGGCTGATGCCTACTCCACATTTCAGTCTCAAATCCAACAGTTGGAGACAAACGTGGTGGATTTAGAAGATAGAGCCCGCAGAAACAACATCCACCTGCGCGGCATTTCTGAGGAGGTTAAACAACCGGATTTAAGAGGTTATGTCACCCAACTCTTTCAGGCACTGCTACCAGAGGCTTCTGAGCAGGAGTTACAGCTAGATAGAGTACACAGGCTGATGAAGCCCAGGGGCCTGCCAGCGGCAGTGCCCAGAGATATCATTGTAAGAGAGGCTGATGATGGCGGCGCGAGACGCACGGAATCTGGGAGAACGCTGTAAGGACATACAGCTATACACCGACTTGTCGCCAGCGACAATGGCTAAACGAAGAGCTTTTGGCCCTATCACCAAGGCACTTAGAGAGGCGGCCATACAGTATAAATGGGGCTTCCCGACACGCCTCATCGCACGGAGAAATGGAGTGGAGAGGGTGTTTCTCAACCCAGAAGACGGGAGGAACGGGCTAACACAGTGGAACATTCCATTGCCGCATCCAGAGTCGGCGGAAAAGAACGCCCAAGCCCATCCATCCCGAGTAGCTGGAGACTGGCACAGGATTGACGCAGCTAAGTGAACGGCACACCACAGACACTTATATTGTCATTAGTCCTTTCCATCTCTTTTAAATGAGAGTTTTTTGGATGCCGGGTCCTGTAAATGTAAAATGGGAGGCAGTTAGAAACCACATGATAACATAATGAGATGAGACGTTAAACTAAACACACTAAAAAAAAAAAAAAAAAATAATAATAAACACAAAAAAAAAAAAAAACAAAGGGAAAAAAAATAAAAATAAAAATAAAATAAAAAAAATAAAAAAAACCACACACGGGAAAATAACCGGGCATGTTTGACATATTCCCATAAGTTAACACTGTTAAAAGTATATAAGTATAAATGGACATGGAATGTAAGCCGAAATATGTAGGGAGCAAGTCCGCGATACATAAGTCATGTCCTTTCATTATCTTGACTTGGAGACTTACCATCTCTGTCTCGGTCTAAGGTTAAATCCATGGATAGGGAAGGTCCCCTATGACATGTTGTATCCAACAGATGGTACTACCCAATACTTCACCCCCCAGTGGCCCAAGCCAGGCCACTCAGACGTATGCAGTATACGTCACCAATTCTAATTGCCTACCGTGTGCTTGTCACGTGGTTTTCAGGCAACTGTATATATGTTTTTTCTGTTATTTTGTTCTTCAGTTCTTAAATCTTACTTTTGTTTTCTTTGTCTTGATTGAGGGAATCATAGTACGGACACATAAAGAGGCTTGCACTCAGAGCCCCAGGGAGATGGTAACTAATAGGGGGACTAAGTTAAAGGTGTATGAACTGCAATTCAGCAATACTGGACAGCATATTAGGTTGTATGTAATATAATGGTGCTGACGTTTCTGTCATTGAACACTAAAGGACTCAATTCCCCAAATAAAATTTAATTCCCCTCTATATCCCCTAGACTTTCACTCCTGTTTCTCTAAAAAGAAGCGGGGGGTGTCGATCCTTATCGGGAAAGATGTGGCGTTTGAACTAGTAAAAAAACGCACAGACAAACAGGGAAGATATTTAATTATACAATGTTTGCTGAATAACACCCCGTACACCTTAATTAACGTTTATGGCCCTCATACAGCACAAACCACATTTCTCCTTAATATTTTTAATGCACTGGACGAAGGCAGACTAGGGGATGTAGTAATAGGAGGGGACACGAATTTCATCTTGGATACCCAACTGGATACATCCTCTTCACACACAGTGAAAGCATCTACTGAGATCGGCAGGAAAACAACCTCGGGGCACCTCAATCAACTTCTATTAGAGCAGAATTTTATAGACCCATGGAGGGTAACACATCCGCAAGAAAAGGATTTCACATTTCACTCAGTGGCTCATAACTCGTACTCCCGAATAGGCCGCTTTTTGATACCTACCTCCTTGATTAGCAACGTTGTCAATACTAGTATAGGCCTGATAACATGGTCGGACCATGCGCCGATCATTCTCCACCTGAACGAACAATTCCCTGCTAAAGGGAGAGGAACTTGGCGGCTTAACGAAAGCCTGCTCAGTGACCCCCAAGTATTAGAAGACCTCCATAGAGAACTGGAAGTCTATTTTTTGACCAACTCTCAACCAAACACATCCACAGAAAGTTTGTGGTTAGCCCATAAGGCATATATCAGGGGGGTACTAATTAAGCATGCGAGCAGGGCCGAAGCCGTGCGCATAGCCAAGTATATAACCCTCACTAGCCGCCTCACAAAACTGAATACACTCAATAAAAAAAACACCCTTAAAGACACATCTTAGAGAGATTACAGACGTACGAGCGCAACTACAAGAACTGGAAGTGGCTAAAACAAATTTCTTTCTATGAAGACTTAAAGCAAAATTCTATGAGCAGGGAAACAGAGCAGGGAAAGTACTTGCATCTAGACTTAAAAAGCGTAGCCTAGCAACCAAAATAGCTTACGTTCACAATCCCCTGGGTCAGAAAGTTGTAAACCCTGATAAAATTGTACAGGAATTTGCTCAGTTCTACCGCACACTCTATAATCTTAAAGATGATAACCTGACATCCCAACCAACACAAGAACAGATAAATAAATTTCTAGAAACAATCCATTTACCTTCGCTGCCCACTGATAAGATCCCTGACCTGATTAAACCAATCTCAGTTGAGGAAGTTACACAAATGATCTCAGACTTACCCAACGCGAAATCACCAGGGCCCGATGGACTCTCCTCCATATACTATAAAACCTTCCAAACTGCTCTTTTTTTTAAATTCTTTATTTTTGTTGTGCACAATAGTAACATATGACTCTGGTGCGCCACAACAGCAACATCAGGACAAGCGTAAAAAAACATTTTCAATACAAGTTGTGACATAGGTTAGTCAGGCACATTTTTAAGTTATTAGGGTTAGTATTTAGTATTTTGACAGTGTATATTCTCGCTTGATTTCTAATGTGCTGGTAGGTACAAGATATAAACATGCGCTATATCGGCGTACTGTAAGAGTATCATACATGAGGAAGTGGCACGAGCATTCGCACATTTTACAGAATTATTCAGCTCAATTTAACGATTGCAGTATCAGGCTAAGACAAGAGTAAAACAAGTGTGCACAGTAACTACTTAGCAGTTTGGGGCTAATTACGTTAGTGTCGGCTCCATACGAGTAAGAAATAGTATCAAGGCTTGCCTTGCTATAACGGCTGTATGCAACCACTCGCGCCAAGGGAGATAGCCTATCCTACCTGTCGTATGTTAAGCAGGATTTAACACAGGCAGTTTCATACATATAAGCAGGCATTGTTTAAGAAAAAAAAAAAATAGCAGAATAACAAACAATCAATAACAGTGGTATGGCTTCTCATAAATTGCACATTTTGGGTTATTATTTACGATCAATAAAAGATTGAATCTATAGCTGGGAGTATGTTAGGGCTATTTTGGCTTGATAACATAAGGTAGTAGTGTGCAGGGGACTACCCGTGGGTAGTAACCTAGCGAGACAGGGTAGTGATCCCTGAAAAAAAAAAAAAAAAAAAAAAAAAAGAACTGATAAAGTTTAACCTATACCCATTGCATAGAGACTCTCACCACAAAATGGTAGGTAGTATGGGCCTCCCCGATCAACCACCCATCTCCCCCAGACCTTTGCACAGTCCAGCATTACAGTCTTAGGGATCCCATCTGTAGCTGCAGCTGGGTTCAGGGCTCCACGCTGCTTCCCTTTGCTCTGGGATCTGGCTTCCTGGGCAGAGGATGAGCTTCCACAGGAATGTCTCTTTAGAGCCTGCTGACCGAAGCTGTGTAGGAACTCCGCAGGACGGGGCTTTTGGCGGGAATAGGCCTGTTGCCTTCTCTTCCTCTGCGCTGTTGGTGCCTTAATCGGGCCTCTTTTAATGGGTTGTGGTACGGTGCGGTGTCCAGGAGGTCGGGTTGGGGCCACACGTTTCATCTTTGGCGTCTTCGCTTGAGGGTAGACCGCACTCCAGAACTGCGTCCAGAATCTCTCGAAGGCTTGAGCTATGCGGTCTTCTCCCTGTGGGTGCTTGGCTTCAGGCTTTCCTCCGGCGGCCATCTTGGAGCTCACGTGGCGGTGCAGCCGCTCCATGTGCCCTATCAGGGCTTGTGGATGTGAGCCAGTAGGTGCGCCAGCGGGGACCGGGATAACCCCCACCGGTCCAGAGGGGGGGGGGGGGGGGGAGGCTCGGGTTGGTTGTTGCCGCTTCCAACACGGAACCGGGTGAGCGGCCGTCTCACCTCGGCTCGTTCAGGCGTAGGCCGCAAGCCTCGGGCTGGTCTGTTCAGGTTCTGGGATGCTTATGTAGGGTATCACCAGGTAGTGCAGCATCCCCCGGTCTTGATTATTGCTGTTTGTCGCTTGGATATTGCAGGTAGTAGGGGTTTTTGCCCCAAAATCTGCTGCCAGTCGCAGGAGCTCCAGCTAGGCACGTCTGCTCTGCTTGGCTGGCAAGCTCCGCCCCCTCCAAACTGCTCTTACCCCACATTTAGTGTCTCTGTTTAACCAAGGCTTCACACAAGGTAAATTACCTGGCGAAATGCTACGAGCTCATATAGTTACACTACCTAAACCGGGTAAAAAACCCACAGCATGCGCTAACCTCCGCCCAATATCCCTATTGAATATTGACACCAAACTATATGAAAAAATCCTGGCAACTAGACTCAAACACTTACTCCCCACTCTAATCCACTATAACCAATCTGGCTTTGTCAAAGGCAGACAGGGCTCAGACAATTCTAGGCTTCTTCTTAACGTCCTGGAGGGTCTCAACACTAACAAACTGGGAGGACTGCTGCTTGCTTTGGATGCGTAAAAAGCCTTTGATAGGCTCAATTGGCTATACATGAAATCGGCACTAGACAAATTTGGCTTTCCTTCCGCATTCATAAAAGCGATTATGGCCTTATACACCTTCCCAGAAGCTAGTGTCACTAACGCAGGATTCATATCCCCACCCTTCCCAATTTCGAATGGAACGAGACAGGGTTGTCCTTTGTCCCCCCTGCTTTTCATAATATGTCTAGAACCTTTAGCTCAGATCATTAGGCAGAACCCGAACATTCACGGAGTCACTATCGACGAACATCAATACAAACTCTCACTGTTTGCCGATGATATTCTGCTGACGCTGACAAGGCCAGAGGTATCACTCCCAAACCTCATGCCCATCCTACAATCTTTTGGCTCTCTCTCCTATTACAAACTTAACACGGCTAAGACACAAGCTTTGCCAATTAACCTCCCTTTGGAGAACGCTGAGGTGTTAAAAAAGGCCTTCGATTTCGATTGGAGGACGGAGTCGGTAACCTATTTGGGAGTGCGAGTTGCCAAATCGATACATACTATATACAAACTAAACCATATTCCTCTCTTAGAAACCATCCGCAAAGACCTGAACTCCTGGAAAGACGTGATGCTCTCATGGGCAGGGAGAGTTAATGCAGTGAAAATGATGGCCCTACCTAAACTACTGTACTTATTTCGTATGTTGCCTGTAACTATTCCACAAAGTTTTTGTACAAAAGCCCAGTCCATCATTAATAGCTTTATATGGGGGAACAAACGTGCGAGAGTAGCGAGTCACACCCTGTATAAACCGTTCCAGATGGGAGGAATGGGGGTGCCGCAGGTGGCCATGTATCACTTGGCAGCCATACTATCCCAGGCAGTAAATCTCCATGCAGACAAGGGACAACTACTTTGGGTCGACATGGAACGCAAACAATGGCCTAAGGAGACACTCCTAGAGTACATGTGGTCCCCACCAGCTAAAAGGGGGAAGGCGCGCACGCTCCTTTCCACAACAAAACTGACGGTACACATATGGGATAAGTTTAGAGCAATTCAGACTAAGACTCCCAGATTTCATAGATTGGCGCCATTAAACGCTATGTCCACAGTGTTACCATGGCTCTCACTATCCACATGGGCAGAAGCAGGCATCACTAGTGTCTCCCAATTGTTTACTGGTACGGAAATCACTCCTTTTGCTGAGCTCCAACAGAAGTACAGCCTAGCTCCTAGATATGTGTTCCCTTACCTCCAAATTAAAAGTGCATTATTGGAGCATGTAGATAGGACCACAGAGGGCAAGGCTGGGGAATCTACTCAGCAATGCGATCTCCTTATGACATGTTGGAAATACCCCCTTAGGCATAAATTGCTCTCCAGGTGCTACAAAGCAATATCGAACTTCCCACTGTCCCCAAGCCTATCGTTTATGTCCCAATGGGAAAAAGAAAGTGGGACAACTCTTTTTCCCCACAAATGGCTAGCACTAGTTAATGCACTGACTGGGTATACCGCGTGCTACTCACATATTGAAGCTCACAGAAAGCTAATGTACCGATGGTATCTGACACCGGATAAACTTAGCAAAATATACCCAAACACTTCTGACCGATGTTGGAGGTGTCGAGCACAAAAAGGCACAACGCTCCACATATGGTGGGGATGCGACCTTATTCGACCATTGTGGTTGGAGGTTTCTAGGTTGCTTAGCAAAGTAGATATTCTCCCGCTGGAGTTTGGGACCTGCCTATGGTTGGACCTTCCCGCCAGCTGGACGAAGCAGGAGAAAGCATTGGCCGCACAGGTGATACTGGCAGCTAGAGCTCTTATAGCGCTCAATTGGAAATCAACCAATTGCCCGTCTGAAAAGTACCTCATGGACAAAATCCGACTAAATTTTGTATATGACATCTCATCGGCGATAACTGTGACCAAAAACATAAAATATCTAAAAACTGGGAACCTTGGTGTAGCCGCTTTCAGTTCCAGCCTCCATAAAACCTTCAATAGGCCTCAGATCCAGATCATGTACACACCTGAAACTAACAATCAAAAAAAAAAAAAAAAAAAAGGAACTTTAGGGCAGGGAGCTTCTTATTCCTCCTCCCCCCTTCCTGGTCGATACCATCGCCTAAGACAACAGCCATAGAAGTCCAAATAGCTGCTGGATAGCAAGCAGATATGGTTCTCCCTCATGTTAGATTGTTTTTTAAATGTATTCTATTTGCTTTTTCCGTTAGGTTTTAATTTGGGATGTTCAGGCGGAGCGACGCCTTGACACTTGCGTAATACATTACAGAGTGCCACATTTAGGGGGATATATAGGAGGCATTAATAGTGTAGGTGGAGAGCCTCGTCAAGTAGATAGCCGACACTTGAGACTACTTGACCCCCCTGAATGCCCAACAAGGTTAGGGTATACAGCAGGTACACGTATCACAGGACAAACAGACACGAGATAACCAGAGCATCGCCCCTGCATGCCTATAAGAGGCTGATAGCTACACTGCCTCAATGACGAGTTACACTTGAAGGTGGTAAAGAGGGGTATGGGTAACGCCCGTTCTAAATTGGGACGAGCAGAGACTACACTACGCCCAAACCACTGCATACATAGATAGGTGGTGATGAATATGAAATATGAATGTCACTGTGTTGTATCAGATCCTTCGTACTGTAACCCTGAACCCCCCACCCTACCCTTTTTTTTTTCTGTACCCCCACCCTTTCTATTTTATGATTGAAAAACAATAAACTCAACTAATAAAAAAAAAAAAAAGAGAATGAGTAACAAATAGAGACACCTCTTTTATTTTTAGCAAGCATGGTAACCATTTGCAAAATATTGGGAGTAAAACTTGGAAATTTTGACTCTCGCAAAATAAATTTCTTGGAATAAAGCAGTATCCACACAAACTGAGTTTGCTTCTTCAACTGCCTCTTCTCTGACTCCACATGCCTATCCATCCCATAGTGTAAGGCCAGTTAGGTCCAGGTTTCAAGTATACAGAAAACAGTTATTAGGTGGTCTATGTTAGTAAATGCTCCTAAGAGGCCAGGGTCTAAACTGATACCCTCACCCAACAGAAGGCAAGTATACACCTTTACTATGTTTAGAATCCATAGAGTATGAAGCCCCAGAATACCCAATTTCAACACCTCATTATGTACAGGTACATTTGCAGAAAGAAAAAAAAAAAAGAAAATTTTTTTTATATATATATATATATATATATATATATATATATATATATATATATATATATATATATATATATATATATATATATATATATATATATATATGAAGTTAAGGGAACAATGTACAATACAAAAATCATAAATAGAAGTTTCCCCCAGGAGACCAGACTCCCATACCCTTCTAGCAATTTATGGAATAGTAGACCACATTGCAAAGGTCAGGGAGTCACCCTGGGTTGCCCACTTGCTGCCACTCTTGACAAACTCTAGGGTCACTGGTCCGAGGGAGAATGAGAGTTTTGGGTTTAATGAAATGGAAACTTATTTCACCAGCAGCTGTGAACCCTCTGCTATGGAGGAGGCACTGTGAGGACTCCATTCTGCAGAATCAGCAACTTTATGGGTAATCCTGATCTGTAATAAATCTTGGCCTGTTTGAGAGCCATGGTGACACTCTAAAATTCTGTCCGCTTTTTGAGGATGGTTGATTAGAGGTCCATGAAGAGTAGAACACAGTTGTAGGTTGCAGGGAGGTCAGAAGGCGCTCTTGCAGCTTTCAGAAGCAGATTCTTTATAATGGGAGACTAGCTGGGTAGAGGCCTAGGCCTTGGCAATCTGTGCACCCGATCTAACAATAGACCTTTTAGCCACTCTGTTCAGCAGCAGGGCTTGAAATAAGGAGGGGATAACATTTAACTACTTTTTTCCCCTGGATTCGGGGATACTTCTCAGGCAAATTTTATTGCGCCTACAGAGGCCGCAACGTTTTCCAACACAGGTGTTGCCATGGAATTGTGTTCGGCCATAACCTCCTCTATCTTGACTTCGAGCCATCCGGGATGTTCTCCTAGGGTGTATATCCACCGTTCCTCTGCCACATTCAGCATGCTTTTGTCCAGCAGTCTCTTGACTGTGGCAGAGATAGTGGTCAACAGGTAGCCAAGTCAGGTGAGGTAGATGCAATTTTGGTTATCACAGAGTGGCATGGCCACATACACTGAAATCAGAATTGTGTGTAGTTTAAAATACATATGTAATGTTATGAAAAAAGATACCACAGGCATTAAGCACTGTGGCATATATGTATGGTGGCAATAGAGGGTTAAATTGTCCAGTTAGGGAAAGTATAGTGTAAGTTCATGACCCCTGGTCAGGTTGTTGGGCAGAGTGGGACAAGTAGATGGGCAGATTTGGTGACACGGCTGTTGCTGGGGACAAGAGCTGGCTGAGGATTGGTTTCCAGCCGTGAGCCAGCGAAGCCAGGTAAGAATAAAAGGTGGCAGCGTGAGCTGTTTGCAGGACAGGAGAAGCATGGACGGACCCCGCCCTCCCTCCCCTATTTGCTAACTTTCTTTATAATTAATTAATGTCGTGGTGTTTGGAAGCTTGGGGCAAAGTCATCCTCAGGTTCAAGTTCTGAGGGAGGATATGTGTTAAATGGTTGTATATAAAAGGCGGTCAGGTTAGCTATGATTGACTGGCAATTAAGTGATGGTGAAAGTGAAAAGTTATGGAAGTAAAGTGAAAACGTTGATGTGAATAGGTTACCGTTATCAAGTTATGGTGGTATGCCCCCCTTTCAAGCTTTAAATAAAACACCACGGCATAACCCACTGAAATAAAATAAAGTGTGTCTGTGTTTATTGTGTGGTCTAAATTATTTATGCAAAATATTGCCTTCCATACATAATAGAGATTCTTTGTTGAACTCATTTGAATATGACCACCCAGAATCCCATGCAGTAATAACAGCACTGCAAATGTTAGATTTCTGTAAGAAACGTCTTATGGCTTGTTTAGTGTGTGCGCAATCTGTATTCAACAATGTATTTACTATCTACTGACTTCAGCTTCAATCACTTCCCTCCACCTCCCCCCCACCATATTTTTATTGGTTTGTGCTCCACAAGCAACACCAAGCCTCAATAGCATGCTGATAAGTTGCATTAACAACAAAACAGCTGCCCACAAGTGGTTATCTTGCGTTGCACCTCTTCCATCCATGGATGGATGAATGAATGGATAACATATACATATTAATACACACACACGTCCAGAGACCTTGCACTCTAACTTTTTACAAATATATTACCCCAGTGCTCCTGTAACACAATTCATAGATAGTTGCAAGGTACCAGCACTCTGGGATTTTCCAATACTTCTTCTTTATTCTTAATTGGCATCCATAGTCAATGTTTCAGTTCCCCTTAGGAAATTTCATCAGGACAAAAATATACCGTATATCATATGTATATGTTCTTGTCCTGACGACAGTTCCTAAGGGGAACTGAAACATTGACTATGGATACTAATACAGAATAAAGAAGAACCCAGACCACTTCATCTCAGTGGAGTGGTCTCTGTGCCATGTTCCCCTTGTCGTGATTAATAAATACACATTTTGATTCCTAGCGCTGCAGTGTTCCTTTAGGAGACAATACATGGTATGTCACGATTCCGGGAACCAAACACGCTAACACACACACAGAAAAGGTGCAGTACCGGACCTTAGAGTGGCCGGGCTAAGCACACAAAGAATAGTCAGGAGACAAGCCGAGTAAGGGGAACCAGAAGACAGAATAACGAGAAACAAGCCGAGGTCAAAGGGTAGGAGAAAGTCACAAAGTTAGATAAACAAGCCAGAGAGTACGAAACCAGAAACACAAGTTCAGTAGCAGTACTAGCAAGCAAAGACCACAACAGGGCAGAGAGGAACAGGAAAGGTAAGTATATAAATCATTAGGTTAATTCTGATTGGCTAATTTCCAATCAGAATTAACAAATCACACGTGGGAGATATCTAGACCTCCCACTGTGAATGAGGCACTTTGCCTTTAACGCAGGGTCAGGTGGCTGACCCCGGCGTTTAGTGAAATGGGCAGTCTCCCAGTGTGCGGCGTCATGCATGCTGACGCTGGGGGACGTAGAGGAAGACGTGGGCGGCATCCGTGGCTGGGAGGATGCAGCCTGCCGAGCGCACGCCAGGGAGGGGACCGCGGACGGCTAGAGGGTGAGTGCCGCGAGCGGACTGCAGCCTCCCCTCGCAGCCGCCCGCGGGATCCTGACATGGTTGATTATATCATCCTTTGCAAAGCATCATATAAATAATACAAAAAACAATTTACTAAAAAGCACAATGCCATTTATTACATATTTATCTACTTAAAGCATTGTAATGCCTCAAACAATAGAAGAATGCTTTAATGCTACAATTAAAATGTTGTTTAAAAAAAACTTGTTATCCTTCAAACGGGCTATTGATGCGTGTGAGGTCTCGATCAGCTGCCATAATACTAAACAGCTTCAAGAAACAGCTTCTTCAAAGTCAGTCAATGTTTGGTCAGCTGGAAATGTGCCCGGGGACACTAACAAGTGCTCAAGTTACATATCTCATGGTATCTCAGCTTTCCAAATTGTAAACAAACAGAAAATAACAAAAATTTAGGTATACTTCATCACAAGTTAGGCCTAAGATATTGTATTAACTTCGGTCCACACAACACCACAAAAAGTTTCACTTTTTTCTGCCTCCATCGCAGCAGTTATTTTAGTATCACTAGAACTCTTGAATTCCCAGTAAAGTTCCCATATCCAAAATACAATTGAAAAACGTTCCCAGTAATGTTTATTCTAAGTCCCAGTACAGTTTCTTATGTACTCCGTAATTTTCTCATCTAAGTACAGTAGCACCAGAAGAGCTTGCACAAACATTAGTGTTTGCTCTCCTTGAGCTCATACCTGATACTATTCCTCCTCCAAATACATTTACCCTATTCTCCCTCCTCCCCCCCCTCCCAAATCGGTCTTGATAAAATTAATACTTGAAGCAACATGAGACCTTACCTATATTGGCTCTATACTAAGCCTGGACTCTCTTATTTATTGTGGATACCACCGTTATATCTATTACTGCTGGGAGAGCTCATTATCTTTGTATAATAGTATGGAACCGTCTACCAGCCAACACCCACCTAGTTACTCAACACTGACCTGCGGTTTTTATTTATTTAATTTTATTTACTGGCTTTGGATACATTTATGTGCAGTAGCACCATTTCACTATGCATATTGTTACAACTTTTACAGTTGGACTCTTTCCCCAAGGAGTACTGCTAACCTGTTTGATATATTGGAGTTAATTTCTCCCGTTTACTCTCAGAGTTTTGATTTTAGGGGCTTTGTGTGTTTGCTTGCTTGTCATATCCAGCTTGTAATCATTGCCAGACTTCCACAATAGTGTTTTTTCCCCCAAAAGTTCCCTTTGACTATTATAATAATTTGAGAACATTATTTTAATTTATATGCAACACCTAGTTAATGCATGTGTACTAACCATTTACTGCATAATGCTATATAACACAACACTGTTTAATGGTTCCTGGCAGATTGGTTTTAACTGACTAATTTGATAAACTGGTTATATTTTTAAAATCAAACCCATTTTTATTTTGTGCCCTCCATTTTTTCTTGCTAACATTCCACATTTCCCTCAATAGAGTACAGTCCCCTCATCCCCAGTTCAGAATCCATTTTACAATATAGAGTTGTCAACTTCCCCTATCCACCTCTATCTGCAGGCAGCTAATGAACATAGGAGCAGTACACTTCCTTGCTTCACGGATTGTTTCTCAATGACCAAAGTTTGCATCAGTAATAGTTGCAGTGTGCAGCAACTGAACATCTTAAATACACCAGTGGCCTTTTGCTGTGTCTCAAGCTTATAGGCATCAGCACACAATAACAATAGTGCTGTGATATTATAGTCAGAAATCCACATTGTACATCCTCACACATGCTCAGTGTTATTTACCAAAGTGAGAATTGTCAGGAATTCAAAAAGAATTTAAAATTGAAAGGTTTACTCCGAGCACCATGGTCACATGGAATCTGTATGTTCAGGATTTTGCTATGGAATTAACCCTTCTGCTGGAGGTGTAACAACTAGAGTTCCAAGCTGGCTAATATCAATTCTGTGCAACAAAATGACAGCTGATGCTCTAGGCCAATGTATGTCTATCCCAACAGCTTCCACCATCTGTAGATCTTGTTGCTAAATGGTTTGCCCCATTAAAGGGGCACTGGGCCAGGGTTCTACTGCCATCATCACCACTACACTCGGCTGTAGTGGTTATGAGGTTTGGAGTAACGCTTTAAAGCCAAAATATCCAAACTGGGGAAAAATTGTTGAGTCAGATATGCTTCCAGTTCAACTATGTTCCACTTTAAAACTCTACAACCCTCATTCACAAATCCATACAACTTCCCAATCTCTACTACCTTGTATTACATCCCACACGTTTACAAGTGGCATCTGAGTCCTAGGGACCAGGAACTCACTAGGACCCATTAGATTATTGGCATTGTGAGGAAGCCATGGGAAAGAAATGGTCGAATAGTCAAGATTGGGAGGAAATGGAAGCAGAATTGGTGAGAAATGGCAGAAAATGGGGTTAAGTCCGTTTTAGATTGAATACTAGGTATGATGAAGAAGATTGGACACTCAGCCTTTAAAAATAAATTACATTTTAAAAACAACACAATTGACGATTGCAAAACTAAAACGTAAAACATACAAAAACCAAAAATATTAGTACTACAGGTATCATGTTAAATCTGAATTAATACAGGAATTATCAGGACTCTAATTTCCACTTGACTTTTGCATAGAAATGTATGTGTGCCCAAGTTTAATCTAATGCTCTATCGAATCTAATGTGCACCACAATTTTTGAAACCTGGAAGCTAAAAAATTATTTGCTTTGACACAATGCATCTCTATGGAGAATGTTCAGCATGTTGAACATTGTGCAGCAAGAATCCAGGAAGCATCTCTAGTGGCCATTAGAGTGACTGCCATTGGAGGTGTCCTTTTGCAGTAATGTAAACACTGACTATTCTGAAATGCCTGCAGCGACAGGCTATAGACACAATAACTACTACATTAAGCTATAGTTGTTCTTGTGACTATAGTGTCCCTTTAGGATTTAAAAATAATGTTGGCCCCACTTGGATAATTTATCTATACACTGTAAGGCCAACAAATTCTGCATCACTAAACTAATCTATAACTCCAGTCAGTAGACAGGCCTGAGGCTTCAGAAAAGTTTGTCTTTGTTTAAACATCTAAACACATCTGTTAACCCACATGCAAAAACAACATTTAACTTAGGTGCCCTTGCCACCTCACAAACTGACTAAAATTGACTACATCAAAAGTATTACCACAACAGAACTATCCTATTGTAATCAAAAATAAATAAAAGAAAATCTTACCTAAATAGTTGATACGAAGCACATCTGGTTCATCCAATCCAAGAGAGCGCTTTCTTACATCCCATAGCAGGCTACTGCAACACCGTGACATAATCCAGGCACTGTGAATCCCTTACTGATCACTCTTCAAACTGCAACCAAATTAGCATAGCTAGATAAATGCCTGTTGTAATATGCAAGTATATTTGTAGATAACATTTTGCTAGCCAGCATAGCAGGATATTAGCAGACCTTATAGAATAACATGGCTGGGAACCCACAAGGATGCTAAACAGTAGATACAAATATAAGTTAAATGTATTCACTAAAGACAAACCAATAATGCTTTCAAAATCAAACAACAAAAACTTCAGCCCAGAGCGATGACTTGGGAAAAATAAATAAATAAATAAATAAAATTTAAAAAAAAATTACTTTAAAATGCTAGTTTATTAAAACTGCCTAACACACTAGTTAGAATTTGTGAAGGGAAAAACAAAAACCCAACATGTATACGGGTTATAATTAAAAGAAAAATAATGATAATGTGGCAGGAAGGTTCAACTGGCATTTCAGTTGGTAACGTTTCCTACAAGCGTCAACTGGCAAATATCAATGGCCACCCTCGTAGACATGGTGGCTTATGGAAATATCCAGCTGAGCTTCCAATGGTGACACAGACGGTGACAAGTTTTGGCATAGGCAATGCTGACAGGAGTTGTAAAATAAATAAGTAATTGTGGTGTCAAGTTCCGGTAAATTAAATGCAATTGTGCTATGCTTGATGAGAGCAAGCAACCTGTGCATTTATTTGACAGGTCTACTTCAACCAGAAATGAAAACATTTAAGGAAAGCAGTAATAAATACCCCCAAAAAGGTCATTTACCACTGCTAACATTGTGCCTGTTTTCTGTGATTTGTTTCAGCTTTGCATAGCGAGCTCAAGAATATACGATTACGCACACAGTAAAAGGGTTACTCACCAAACTCTGAATTTTAACAACTGAAATCGGATTTTTAAAACTCTAGCTTGTGCCCATCACTTGGATAATTTCTCCAATCAACTATATCAGCCCCAACTTTTTTGCATTCGGATTTAATTCACTTAAATTCTGAGTTTAGTGAATAACTCTAAGACAGTTATTTCCTTAAGTGTGCGTTGACGATAACAAAGCGAATGTCAAGTTTTATGCCAAAATACCTCAACAGAAGACATAAACTGCATCTTTTATTATTTTGGCCTAAAATCTGAGATTAGCATTGAATTCCTGACAATTCATTCCCACTTCAGTGTATATACCCCCTTTGTAGAGGAGAGGACTCAGCTACTGCAGAACCTCTTTAGGAACCAATCTATTTCTATAAACCAGTGAGAATGCTGCCAGCTCTCTCCAGTCCATCCAAGAGGTTCTGCAGCTGCTGCAATACTCCCAGCCCTGGCCTTTTCACAGCCAGCAGAGTACTAGGGGTCCTGGGTCTGCCACACTGGCCCCATCTCAGCCAGGCTGGCATACCCCCAGCAGCTTTGTGTGCCCCCCTCCCTGTTACCTTACCCTGTTATACAGCCCACCACTAGCCGTCTAGGGCGCTTTTGTTGCTGGCAGCC
Organism: Pelobates fuscus; assembly: GCF_036172605.1. Lineage (NCBI taxonomy): Eukaryota > Metazoa > Chordata > Amphibia > Anura > Pelobatidae > Pelobates > Pelobates fuscus. Next base: position 168,746,475 of record NC_086317.1, read on the forward strand.
TTGTCCTGGCTGTGCCCTGGTGGCTGGGCGTGCTGTGCCTGGCTGTGCCCTGGTGGCTGGGCGTGCTGTGCCTGGCTGTGCCCTGGTGGCTGGGCGTGCTGCGCCTGGCTGTGCCCTGGTGGCTGGGAGTGCTGCGCCTGGCAGTGTCAGCGCTCAGTGCGGGCACGGTGAAGCCGAGGAGGAGGACGTGGTGCCGGCCATGTACCCAGCCCGCTGCCCCGGCGGAGACTGCCCGTGATTAGTGACAGCAGCTGGCAGGGGGGACAGAAATAGCACAGAGCCCAGGATGGAAATGGAAGCGCTCGGCTTTAAGACGTCACAGCGACCTGCTCAGTGGGAGGGGCCAAGGCCCCAGGAGGGTAGGGAAGGGGCTGAACCACATACTCCCCAAAACAATGGCTGGGGAGGGGGTTAATAATAAACATTGTCACCACTTCCCCCTGTACCCAGACACCGGCCGCCAGGGAAATCTGCTTTCACAGACACTTCTTATTTACAGACAAGACATGCTGTTAAGATGCCTGGCTAACATATAATGTTAGGACAAAACAGAAATATTGTGTTATCTGTACAGGGATTCCTAAACAATGACATGCTGTAAATGTGTTTTGTTTTGTTTTTTTAATGTATTCATTCTGTGCAGGAATATGGGGTGGGGAGGTATTACGTTTTAGGTATAATTCTTTTTTTAATTTGTTTTTTTTTTACTAAAAGCTGAATGTGCTTCAAGATCAGGAACATTTATTTTTTTGCTGAATTTGCAGTTTGGATATTTAAATATTTTTTTTTAATGAGTTTTTCATAAAGATAAAATTCTCTTTTAGCGTACGCCTGCAGCAACCAAGGGCCATTACACCCCAAAATACAATATCACCATTGAGACATCCATGACTACTTTTCCTTTTTAGAAGTGTTTATGGAGCAAGCAATCTGTACGCGCCACGTTTCTGCTAGAAACAATGCGTACGCAGAGAAATATGCAGTTTTGTGTTGTGTTCTAGTTATAACTAGGCACATGTGACTTAGGGAACCCAGAATTCTGTTCCAGACTGCCTAATGTTAGTTCTGTACAAACATTACGCATGTCATTAGCATGCACTCCTGACAGTACAGTGAGTGCACCTGTAATATGAATCGCTCTCTCCCTCCCCTTCACTTAGTGTTAGAACATTGAGCCATCCCTCCATGTAGCCTTCATCCTTCTTCTTTACTTACTCTATTACATGCTTTCCTCCCTCCGTGCATCTCTTCCTCTTTAATCTTCACTTCCTCTATTAGGTGCCACCCTCCTTCCATACAGCCTTCCCTCCCCACATATGATTGGACCACAGTAAAAAAGGATGACATGCAGTGACGACAGAGAAGGCGTGGAACAGATTGGAAAAAACTTGACTGAGAGCTGTGTCGGACAGCCTGGCACCCCGACTGGGTGCCTCCGCCAATCGAGTACTATAAGCAACGCACCGGACACCATAAGCACTGTAGCCTTCTAGCCTCCGTAGCTTGGCTGGGGTCTCGCCATTTTCCATTCTCCCTGGACAAGGATCCAGCTTCCAGTGGGTGAACCTCTCCTCCTCCAGAGAGTATAGCAGGTATAGCTATAGCAATTCCATAAAAAAATTATTAGGTTATTAACAAAAGTGAGAATTGTCATGAATTCAAATTAATTTTACATTGTAGACAAAATTAGCCAAAATGGAAGCACAGCTTCATATGAATTCACTTTGAATTCCAAACAATTCTCACTTTAGTAAATATCACTGTGTGTGTTTTATATTCAATGATCACATCTCATGTGGTACAATTCAGCGTCTGGTTGAAATTCACAGGCACAAGCTCCATACAGAGTAAGCGATTTGCATAGTTATATATTTAACCAATTTCTATTTGCCTCACACTGATTTGTTCTAGTCTCATGCCTTCCAACTGTTCCGCTTTTGGGTTCCTGTCCCGACATCCCAATTTTGTTCCCCCATGTCCTGCATCCCGGAACACCAGGGAACCATGGAACAGTGGTCGGCTAGTACTGGGGCCCTAGGACCACGCAGAGAGCACTTTAGAAGTGCTCCCTGCATGGTCCTGGAATGTAGGTGCATTTATAAGTTCCAGAAACACTTGGGGCTTGAGCCCAACAGAAAACTAGCTTTCTTACCTCTGTAAGACTACATCTTTGTTTATCTCCCTTCAGGTCAATGGAGCTATCATAATCTCATTGCCTTCGTGCGAACATTGTCTTGGTGCACTATTTGACTCTGACCTTTCCTTCACCACTTACATAAAATTAATCACCAAATCCTGTTACTTTCACCTTAAAAATATTTCTCACAAGGGGGTGTGGCTTGACAGCAGACCTGAGTGGTCGTGTGTTTGATTGGCTCCACTTCTATACTGCTGAAATTTCTTCCACTCCAGACAACGGTAAACGAGACTCTATGATTCTCAACCACCATGGGCAGAAAAACATGGCGTGTGCGGCCCAAAAATGGCTGCTGACTTTGAGGAAAACTCAGACTCATCTTGGATTTTTTACCCCAACAAGGGCATAGGCAGCCTACTCCCTGCGAGGTCCCAACAGACTACTCCTAGCTTGTGTTAGAGGGATTGCCCAAAGGGGATTTGCCCTCCGCCCGCCTCATGTCGCTCCGCTTACTTTGCTTTGGTAGTGTCGTTGGTCTCACTGTGGATTCTGCAGGTTCGTCCTGGAGGCAGTCAGTGAGTGCGGGTACAGTTTGCGGTGAGGGCACTCATCGGTTCCTCGCCCCTCAGGCATGCACATGGCTGGGAGGCATCGGCCATCTTGTGGTGAGCCAACCCGTTTGCACTTCGCTGGAGGGTTGGTGCTGGAGCCGTGCAGTAGCCCTGGTTGTTGCCAGTGGGGAACGTGATATCCCCCACTGGTCCAAAGGGGGGGGGGGACAGCTATACACCGATCGGAGACCTGGGGAAGCGGCCGTCTCACCCCAGCTCAAGCTTGGGTAGGCCTCAGGCCTTCGTCCAGCGGTTCTGATGCCGTATCAGATCGAGAGTGGTACCATCGTGTTCAGTACCAGCTTGTGAGTAATTTGATTGCTGTTGTGGGTCAGTGCCCATTTGTGTCTCGGGATTAGCCTCAGTTTAGCCGTACAGACTCGGGAGCTCAGACAAAGCATGTCTGATCTGGCCAGTGGTCAGTCTCCGCCCCCCGATTATAGTGTCCCTTTAAATGTTTATCTCTAGCTCTAATAAATGATTTAGTTAACCACTGAAATTGTCTTTTTTTTTTTTATCATGCTAAATGTATTTGTCTTGGACTATCTTTCCTAATGAGTACTTTACGATGTCTCCACAGCTCTGACACATGATGCCTGAATCTCAGCATCACCATGGTCCACAGTGTCCATCCACCATTGTACTTACCTCCCTTAAGGAACAGGGCTACCTTCAGTACCACTATTGTCTAATTTGTAGCCTGGGAACCAGTTCAGATTGTCGTGACCCCGGTCAGGCTATCCTGGTAGTAAACAACAGACTCCTAAATGCAGGCAGGGCCGCATTCAGGGGAGTACAGCCGAGTACAGCCCTGACAGACTGCAGGTTGCTTGACCAGAATTTTTTTTATATTAATAATAATAATAAATTGCAGCTCTCATAAAGTTTGCTCTCACCCCATACAATCCCTCTGAGCATGGCTGATATTTTCGTATTGTGCATGTCCTGTGCTCTTGCCAGCCTCTTGGTCAACACCAGAGAAAAAAGGTATTAATTGGGGGTGGGTCCTGCTATGCTATAATGCACTGACGACTCTACTTACCCCCATGGTACTCCTGGATCGAGTGGGGATGTCCATAAGTGTGTCTGATGTCTCTGGTTTCCACACTGATTGAGAGCTGGCTCGGAGGCCTGGTGAGACTGGAGGGGTAGGGAGACGGCCGATCCCAGCCCCTGATCCGCCCAGCTGTTTGGGGCCATGTTCCCGGGGGGTTATCCCGGTCTACCCAGAGGGCATGTGGCACTACCGCAACTCAAGCAACAAGCACCCAGTCGCACTCAAAATGGCAGTCATTGCGTGCTACTCCAATTCAGGGAGAAGATATTCTGAGGCCCTGTCCCTCTGAAAAGGCTGGTTGAGTTCTTATGGGCAGTGGAGAAAATGCAGGTGGGAATCAGTGCAAAGAGCCAAGTCTAGCAACATACCCGATGGTCCGCGAGGCACAACTGTATGAAGGGCGGAAAACCCATTCTCCTCAGGGCCCGCACGACAAGACAACGCTGAGTGAAACACAGCAACTTAACTGGGACTCTGGCATCGAGTGCTGGAGCTGCTGACAGTGTGAAGGTTGGTATAAGCAGATTCTACAGACCCTATGTTGCTACAGCCACTGCTCCCAAATGTCCTCAGGCCTGAAGCAAAGTATACCACGCGGTGGCTTTGCTCAGCCTTACAGGGTATCAGCTAAGTGGAGAACGGGACTTTATTTCTGGCATCATGTCTGACCATAACATCTAATTCAAGCACCTGCTGAGTACCTGTTTTGTTCCTTTTAAACATTTTAATTTTATGTTCTCTATGTTCAGCTCAACTGACTTGTCATCAATATATACTTGGGGCAGGGATTGTTATGCCATATAATTATCAGATGCCCTTTGTAACGGCTACCCAGGTAGAGAAAGGGTATCTGACGTTGGAGACGTCCTTTTCCCTGCAAGCTGCTGTGGAGAAGTAAAGCTGGTATAATTCCATCCACGATATCCAGAGAGAGAGAGTCAGGTTCAGCTGAAAAAGAGCAGAGTAGTATTCCCAAATAATCCCCTTCCAAGAACGAGACAAGGCTACGTTTTGAAGGGTCAAGAAGAACTGAGGACTGGAACACCCAGCCTGCTATTTATTACAAAGGGGTACACACAAGACACACCCAGGGGGAGGTTGAAAATAACCAATCATATACATGGTACCACCCCCACGTCTCCTCCCCTCAGATAAACATATAACATAATTATAACATACAGTATTTTACCCAAGTTCTGGATGTACCCCCAAAACAGGGGGTACACCTTTAAGTCCAGCACCGCTTGATAGTTCTTGTTTAGGGGAACAACATGTCGAAATTTCAGCTCATTCATTTGAGGGGTTCGGGAGTTATGGGTCTTTGAAGTTTTGACCGACCGCACAGGTTTTCTAGCCGAAAAGAGTTCCACAAGTTTTGGCCCTGCGGTCGGTCTCCGTTCGCCTGCTAAAACTCCACGAAATTCTTGCCATCCACAACTATCTCGGTGTTCGCTGAAATCCCCATAGAAGATTAAGTATAACTACCGAACGGCCGGTTGTTCGGTAGTTCCAGCACAAAGTTACGGTTGTATGGAGGTCTCAGCAGTGCTTGCCTATTTGCGTATCCGTTTTTAGTTCCATGTGTTCACAGGCAAACACCGCTGTTCGTGCGCAAGATGGCCGCGAACACGTGTAAGTCCCGAAATGGCGCCCACCTATATTTTACACACGGAGTTCGTGCTGAACGATATGAACGGCTGGGAACAAGCTGGGAGGTAAAATATGCTTTAATTACACATCAAGGCAGTCCGGTGTTCGGTAGAAATATACTGATAAAGAACGAATCAAACTACCGAACAGAGGCTTTATAATGCAATTCACTGTCTTATTCCACAGGGCTCAGGGGATGATAAAGTTCTGTTACACACTTTAATTAGACACCTGAGATGTGCAGGCTTAACAAGTTTTTCATGGGGGTAGTGGCGTCACCCACCTTGGCATCTCACTGCTCTCAAGTTAGCCTGAACACCCTCCAAACACGCAATGTTATACCGCTTGTATTTTCTCTTTCATTTTTTTATTTCATATTATTTACTCATGCATGACCCAGATAGATCTCTACTCTGCCATTAGATAATCTTGTAATATTAATGAAAACCCACTCAGATCTACTTATACTGTAGTATGACCTGCTCATGTCATGTAGCCCATGGAGCAGCGTAGCTAAGGGGAGTGGGCCTTGACATTGCCAGGAGACAGGCAGCTAGTGTCAGTGGTTGGGGGGTTGGATTAAGGATATGGAATGGGGAGGAGTTATTAAGGGAGTATAAGTAGCGGCCATTTTAAGTCTAACGGCACTTTTAATCCAAAGTTACACTTACCTGTTTGTTGTAGCAGGATTTGTGTGGCTTTGTTTTCTTTTGTCTCCTCTGCAGGTGTCAGGAAGATGGAAGATTGGCTGGAAGGAGTCAGGGCTGCTGTGCAGGAGAGGGGTCTCGAGTGGCTGAGGGACCGTCTTGGAGATGCCCTGCCGTCCGGATCTGGAAGCTCCCAGGGTCAGAGGCCGGTTAGGAGGACGAGGCCCCCGCAGAGACTGAGCCCCAGCGTGGTTCCAGCTTCCCGGCGTCCGAGGAGCCCCTCCAGAGGTCGTCGGGGCGGCGGTGAGGCTGTTGGCGGGAAGGCCGCAAGTGGAATCGGCCGCGGGCGTCGTCGCAGTGTGGCCGCACGAACCGGCTGTCAGGCGAGGCTGGAGTTGCAAGCCGCAGGTTCGGGAACCGAATCGGAGACTGCCGAACGTTCAGGGAGCGAACGTGGAGGTAGGAGTATCGGTGATCGGACGGAAACTGCCGAACGTTCGGGAGATGAACGTGGAGGTAGGAGATCTGGCGAATGGGCGGAAACTGCCGAACGTTCGGGAGACGAATGTAGAGGTGCTGCTACTGCCGAACGTTCGTTTTCCGGACTGGGAGGTAAGACTACTGCCGAACGTTCGGGAGTTGAGCGTGGAGGTAGCTCTACTGCAGGCCGTTCGGCTGCCGAACGTGGAGGCAGCAAAACTGCCGAACGTTCGGTTCTTGTGTCCTCTTTTACAGGAAGGGAAGGAGAAGTGTCTGATGGTGCCAGGAGTTCGAGAAAGCTGCCGTTGCAGGCACGTGCCAGCGGTACGGCAGGCTTGGCAGCAGGTTCTGGGAACGCTGAAAGTGCTGTCGGAGGAACAGGAGCCACGGCTGCGCATCGCCCGGGTGAGTCGCCCTCCAACGCTACTGCCCCCTCAGTTGCTAGCCCACGGGTTACCCCAGGGGTCGGTCCCGGTACTGGCATGGTTGGTGACAGCAGGGTGGCAGGTGGTAGGCAGGGGACTGCTAGGGCTCGGAGGGGACTGGACAGATTCAGCACTGCGAGACGCCATGGTCCCCAGTCAGCGGGCGGGAGCGCAGCGCTTCGCCGGGATCTCCCCTGCGACTGGGCCGGGGGCGTAGACAGGCTGGTCAGGAAGGCGGGGACATGTCCGTGGGAAGCGCCAGCGAGGGACAGCGCTGGAGACCGGTGCCCGCCAAGGGGCTAGCGCGCAAGGCTGGAGCGCAAGGGGCTAGGAGACACAGGTCTCGGAGCGGCCACCGGAGGGGAACGGAGGCAGACGACAGGGACCTCTGCGGGGAGGTCCACACCCGGGGGCGGCGTAGGGTGCCCCCTGTCAGGAATAGGGGACGGATGCAGCGGGACGATAGTTCCATGAGTGGGAATTCCTCGGAGGGATGGCGGACTGCGGCGCAGGCTCTTACCCCTCGAGGGCGGACGAATAGAGGGGAGTTGAGTGACTGGTCCCAGGAGGAGGAAGGGCAGGGCAGGGTTTCCACGGCCAGCCTACCCAAGATGTCTTCTTCTCCTTGCAGGTATCGCAGACGGTCACCCGCAAAGGGGGTGCGACCCTACGCAGCGAGGACTTCCAGACGGTCGCCGGCAGGCGAGGCGGACCGGGCTGCAAGAAAGGAGTCGTCAAGGTCGCCCGCGGACCGGGTGAGACCCAGCGCCACGGGCCCATGGCCCGTAGCAGCAGAACGCTTAGGGCAGGACGTACGCAGCCGGACGGCAACCCCACGGCCTTCGGCGGCAGGGGGTGCGGAAAGTGAGGCACTGTCATTTCAGCAGTCGGGGGAGCTGTTAGCGGGCATTAGACAGTTAATTGATTCCTGGGGTGAGGGAAAAAGGAAGGACGGGGACTGTAGTCAGGTTTGGGCTCTGCAAGGGAAGGTCACCGGGTCTAGTCCAGTGGGGGTTTCCGGGGCCGGGGGTGGTGTAGACGGGGACGGGGGTGCGACCCCCGCGGCGGAGACTTCCGGTGTAGCGACCGAGGGGGAGAATTTCCTTGGGGGGGTCCCGGAGGCTGCGAGGCAAAACGTTCATGTTTTGTTTGCAGGTCCTTTAGGCTGTCACCTCAAGTCCGAGGTGAAGGAGAGGATCTGGAAAGGGGAGTTCGTGGAGCTCTTTTCGCTTCTCCCCCTTGAGGAATACATTGACCTCAAGGAGGAGGATAAAAAAGACGCAAAAAAGGAGGAGGAAGAAAAGAAACGGCGGTACAGGAAGATCCCCAAAACGTTTGGGAACTGGCTCAGGGCTTTTTGCATCTTGGCCAGCGTGATGGGCGAGAAGGCGGCGGAGCGCTGTTCGCAGCTCTTCTGTTACCTGGACGGGGTTTGGGAAGCATATAGGACGTACGGGGGCCTAGCATGGTGGCGGTACGACGAGCAATTTCGTCAGCGACTGGCCGCTAATCCGGGGGTGCGGTGGGACCAGATGGACCTACTGCTCTGGATCAAACTGATGATGGCGCAAAAAGCGTCCCCCTTTCAGTCGGGGGCCGGCACGGGCGCTTCTACCGCCGTGTCGGCCAACCAGAAAGGGGCTACTGTTGGTCATACAATGAGGGGCAGTGTAAGTGGGGGGCCACCTGTCGCTTTAAGCACGAGTGCTCAGGGTGTGGAGGCACTCACGGCCTCCACAGGTGCTTTAAGAAGGGGAAGTCAGCCTCCGCAGCGGGCGGTGGTTCGGCCACGTCCCCTGCCACTGGGAGCAACGCCAGTGAAGGTCGGCGTGATGCTGCCCTGGCTAAAGCAATACGCTAACAGGGAAGATGCTGGGTTGCTGGAAGAGGGTTTTTCCAAGGGGTTTGTAATACCGTTTCGGGACCGGGACGTGGTGCAACGGCTTCGCAACCTGAAGTCGGCCGGGGAATTTCCAGGGGTGGTTAGGGAGAAGTTGCTTAAGGAGGTACAGTTGGGCAGGGTGGCGGGGCCGTTCAGTGAGCCCCCCTTACCTAACCTGAGGGTCTCACCGTTGGGGGTGGTTCCTAAGAAGGAGCCCGGCAAGTACCGCCTGATACATCACCTGTCCTACCCCAAGGGGTCGTCGGTTAACGACGACATCGACAAGGCCCTTTGTTCGGTCTCGTACGCTTCGTTCGACCAGGCGGTGAGTCTGGTGCAGCGAGCGGGACGGGGGGCGTAGTTGGCTAAGGCGGACGTTGAGGCGGCTTTTCGCCTTCTACCTATCCATCCGCAGTGCCATCACCTGCTGGGTTGTCACTTTGAAGGGGCATACTATGTGGACTTATGTTTACCCATGGGGTGCTCGATATCGTGCGCATACTTTGAGAAGTTTAGCACGTTCCTGGAATGGGTGGTGAAGTTGGAAGCGGGCACTAGGATGGTAGTCCATTACCTGGACGACTTCCTATGCGTCGGGCCTCCCGGATCGGAGGAGTGCAGGAGGGGATTGAGGACTTTGGAATGGGTGGCGCATGTTATTGGAGTCCCCCTGGCGGGTGACAAAACGGTTGGTCCTACGACGTGCTTGAGCTTCTTGGGCTTGGAGATCGACTCGATTAGAGGGGAGTGTAGGCTGCCACAGGATAAGTTCGTGGCGCTGCGGCAGGCAGTGTCGGAGGTACGTGGAGCTAAGAAGGTCACGCTCCGGGCGCTGCAGTCACTGCTGGGCCGGCTAAACTTCGCCTGTCGGGTGATCCCAGTCGGCAGGGTCTTTAACAGCTTCCTAGCCCGGGCGACAGGGGGGGTGGTGTTCCCGCACCACCTTATTCGGGTCTCGGCGGCGATGAAGGCCGATCTAGAGGTCTGGGCGGAATTCTTACGGGAGTTTAATGGGAAGGTGTTCTTCCGGGAGCCGGCGGCTTCGTCCCAAGAGTTGGAGCTTTTCACGGACGCTTCAGGTAGCGTTGGGTTCGGGGCCTACTTCTCCGGGCAATGGTGCGCGGGGACCTGGCCCGAGGAGTGGAGGGTCAGCCCGCTGATCTGCAACTTGGCGTTCCTGGAGTTATTCCCGTTAGTCGTAGCACTGTCACTGTGGGGTCCGCAGTTGAGGGACAAGAAGGTTGTATTCTTTTCGGACAATATGGCAGTAGTTGACGCAGTGAATGGGCTGTCAGCGTCCTCTATCCCGGTGGTACGGCTTCTCCACCGTTTTGTATTGTTTTGTATGCGTTTTAATATTGTTTTTCGGGCCCGGCACGTGCCTGGACTGTTGAATGTGATTGCCGATGCGTTATCTCGTTCACAGTGGGAGAGGTTTCGGCAGGCGGCACCTGGCGCGCAGGAGGAGGGGATGTCTTGCCCGGAAGAGATGTGGCGGCTCGGGACATCATGCTTGGCGGACTGATCAGGGATTCCCTCGCGGGAGGCCCGGTTGGACACGCTGTTGTGGCTCGTGTGTAGGTCAGTTACCGCAGGGGCTTCAGCAGCGGTGATAGGACGAAAGCTGGCAGCGCTAGCTTTCTTGTTCAAATTTAATGGTTGGGAGGACGCCACGAAACACTTTCTGGTGAGGCAGGCGCTAAAAGGTCTAAGGAAGGGGAAAGTGTCGGTGGACTCCAGGAGGCCGGTGTCTTTTGAGTTGCTACAACGGATAGTGGGGGTCTTGCCTGGTGTGTGTTTTTCGGGTTACGAAATTAAGTTGTTCTCCGTGGTTTTTAGTTTCGCCTTTTTTGGGGCGTTTCGGGTCAGCGAGCTGGTCAGCAGCAACCGCCAAGGGGCGGGGGGGCTTCAGGCAGCGGATGTGGAGGTGTGGAGTGGCAAGGTGGTGATCAATCTGAGGCGGTCCAAAACGGACACGATGGGTAAAGGGACCTTGGTTACGTTGGGGGAGCTCCCAGGTGGGGGCACGTGCACGTTTAAGTGCGCCACGGCCTTCCAGGTGGTCCGGGCGCCGGCCGGTGGTTCATATTTTCGGCACGAGGATGGTTCTTCCCTGTCGAAGTTCCAGTTCCTCAAGGTTCTGCGGAAGGCGTTGGACAAGTTGGGAGTGGACCCAAGGCAGTTTGGGACTCATTCCTTTTGGATTGGCGCGGCTACGGAAGCGGCGAGGCTGGGGTTGGGTGATGATCGGGTGAAAAAGATCGGCAGGTGGGAATCCCTGAGGTTCAGGTCTTAAGTTAGGCCAGACAAGTTGGTGTGAGGCCTATGGGGGGGCCGAAGGGGGATTGTTACGTAAATGTTGTGTCGTGGTTGGAATTGTGTATTATGTCTTACAGGTTGGACGGCATGGGTGGTCGGCCACTCGTATATTTATTGGGCACATCGGGGTCTACAGCTGGGCTTTCCAAGTTCCGTGGTGCAGCTCCGGTGGTTTGGATACCGGGGGTGGGGTTGGAATGCTATATGTGGGGAAGTATTTCACAAAATTTTGTTGGGTTAGGTTCCGGATATTGTGGTGCTGCATGAAGGAGGCAATGACGTGGGGTCTTTGCCGCAGAAGGTGTTGATTGAAAGTATGAAGAGGGATGTGGACAGGTTACAGGAGCTAGTACCAGGGGTTATGGTAGTGTGGTCGGAAATGGTTCCGAGGTTTTACTGGCGGCACGCGCGGAACCCCTCTGCAGTGGCGAAAAGTAAGGGTAAGGTTAACAAAATCATGGCGGCGTATGTGAAGCGTTTGGGGGGGGTTGTGATTAGGCACAGAGAGTTGGAGGATATGCTTCCAGGCTACTACAGGCGGGATGGGGTTCACCTCTCAGAAGTGGGCTTAGATTTTCTACTGCTAGGTTTCCAGGAGGGCCTCCAGCGGGCAATCTTTTCCCTGGGGGGGGGGGGTCGCTCAGGAACTCGAGGAGTCGAGCTCTGAGCTGTGGCGGGGGATGGAGAGTAAAGTTGGGGGGAGAAAAGAGTGAGATGGGGGAAAGTTTGGAGTTCAGGGCTAATAGGTAGGCCTTTGGACTGGTTTGGTAGGTTCGAGCTCGTAGGTAGCTCCGAACCAGGGTGTGTAGGGGGGTCTCGGTATGCCCCTACACTGGTGGTGCCCTTTGGTGGCAATGGATGGTGCCCTTGGTGGCAATGGTTGATGCCTTTCGGTGGCAATGGTCATGTTTCAATGTTAAGCTAATATGTTACAATGTTGGGGTATTATGTTTATTATGTTACGTTGGGGTGGGTCATTGTCTAGGGGTTAAATTGTAAAATAATGTGGTAAACTGTGCAGGCCAACGTGGGCCTGATGTGGACAATGACCTTTATAATTTATGTTAATAATAAATAAAAGCTGTGATATATTTTTGCCAAAACCCTGGTGTCAGTGTAATTTATTTAATAAGTATTTGGTGGGGAGTTTTGTGCATATGCCGACAAGGCGACTGTGCACATGTCATGTAGCCCATGGAGCAGCGTAGCTAAGGGGAGTGGGCCTTGACATTGCCAGGAGACAGGCAGCTAGTGTCAGTGGTTGGGGGGTTGGATTAAGGATATGGAATGGGGAGGAGTTATTAAGGGAGTATAAGTAGCGGCCATTTTAAGTCTAACGGCACTTTTAATCCAAAGTTACACTTTGTCAGGCCTTAAGCCTCCCGATGTCTCCTCATGCTTCCGGGTTTGACGGAGCTTAGCCACACCCCCATTGCCGCGGTCAGCTATTTAATGCGACCGCACCAGCTGATAGACGCTGGATTATTGAAACGCGTACCGCGCCAAACTCACCGGCTCACATACCTCGGTGAGACGACCACTCGCTACTAGACCGGACTGGAGGAATATTCAAGTCCCCAACATCTCTCTTCATCACAGACAACTACCAGCACTCTCGGCAACCATTCACTGAAGCAACCGCCTCTGAGGAGAGCTGGGGACACAATCCCTCTACTTCCAGAAGTTAAGTAATTTACAGTCTCTGAGTTAAGAGCTAACAATGTTAAAGCTTTATTTCAACTTACTAAAGTCTGCTATCAAGTTCTCCAGCAAGCCTGATACAGCTTTCCTCAAATCAAGTATTATTCAAGTTCAGCTCTACCTGACTTGCTACAGATAATCTTATTTCTTCATACTAAAGTCTGCTATCAAGTTATTCAGCAATCCTGCTACAGCTTTCCTCAAATCAAGTATTATTCAAGTTCAGCTGTACCTGGCTTGCTACAGATAATCTTATTTCTTCATACTGAAGTCTTCTATCAAGTTGTTCAGCAATCCTGCTACAGCTTTCCTCAAATCAAGTATTATTCAAGTTCAGCTGTACCTGTCTTGCTACAGATAATCTTATTTCTTCATACTGAAGTCTTCTATCAAGTTGTTCAGCAATCCTGCTACAGCTTTCCTCAAATCAAGTATTATTCAAGTTCAGCTGTACCTGTCTTGCTACAGATAATCTTATTTCTTCATACTAAAGTCTTCTATCAAGTTGTTCAGCAAGCCTGCTACAGCATCCCCCAAAAACAAGTATTATTTAAGTTATACTGCACCAGTCTTGCTGCTGATAATTCCAATGTATATAATCTCTTATAATTTGAACTGTTAACAAGAATAACGGATGCTAATGAATTCTGAACCTTGTCAATGCTAAATGAAACAAACCGTTTATTATTTAGAGAAACAGTAACTGTAATTCTGGAACTGAAGTCTCAGTTCCATCTAAGTGTCTTAATAAAAGATCAAAGTCCTAACAAATCTGCAGTTGTGTTCCACATCATTTACTGTGAACGTGAGAGAATAATCCAGCCTTTGTAATTGTCAGGGTACTCACCTGTGAGACAGACGGCAAGACGTGGTCGCTCCTGGAATTCCCAACAGGGGACTTGAACCGGGGTACTTGTCTATCCCAGTCCTGCTCTCTACCTCTGAGCCACAGCGGCTTTACCTGAGACTTCTGATTCCGGCCTTGTTCATTCTGGCTTGGCTACTACACCGGGGGCTGCACCATGACTTGCCTGCTTCTCACCTGACTCTGATCTCCATTAGCAGGGTATTTAAACCCAGCCTCGCCCTGCTCTCATTGTCAAGTCTTTGATCTTTGTTCCTGTGTCGTACCAGTGTTCCTGTTTATTCTGCTTCGTGTATTTGACCTCGGCTTGTGACTACGTTTATTCTACCTCTGGCATCCTTTGACCTCGGCTATCCCTCGACTATCCTGCTGGTTCTGTCCTTGCCTGTCCTGCGAATTTGGTACTGCATCCTGCTCAGCCCCCGTGCACAGACCCACAGGCCAGGTGAATTCTTACCTGACCACCTCGGCCTGTGGCTATCCGCAAGGGTGAGCGTCATATCTGCGCTACAGACTCCCAACTCAGGTAAGACCCTGACAAAAGACTTGACCAATATGGAGTCCGCAGAAATGTGCTCACCCTCACTCCAGCAAGTGTCCAGCCTGGCCCAGATTGTTTCGGAGTTGCAGCAGGAACTTTTTTCTCTTAAAGGCGCAGTACATCCAGCTCCGGAACCCTTTGTCATCATGCCCGACAGATTTGATGGTAACTACACGTCCTTCCAGTCATTCAGGATGGATTGCGAGGTATTGTTCTCTTTAAAGCCTCGAACTTACGCCACGGATTTCATCAGGGTCAGAGCGGCTATCAACCTGTTGTCTGGACGCATTAAAGTTTGGGCTTACCAAATGTTGCAGAGGAAGAGTCCTGTCCTTGTCAGCTGGGAGTCCTTTATTATTGCTTTGGACTCACAGTGCAGGACCACTAAGCCCAAGCCAGCTCCACCTACTAAAAAATCGCGGAGTCTACGTCACCACACCCCGGTGATACCCTCTTATGATCCAGTTCCCAGGAGAACTCCAGAGGTATCCTGTGTTCAACTTGATCCTGAGGAACCTATGCAAATTGGACGTGTCCACTGCAAAGTCACACCGGGGGAGAGGGACCGAAGGAGAAGCCATGGTCTGTGTTTTTACTGTGGAGAAGGTGGACACTTCATCACGCTTTGTCCTGTTCGCCCTCCTAGACCTCCTGCTCCAGAGTCGTCTGCCTTTACTACCAAAGTTGCTTCCTGTATTACCACCACTACTTCCTGCCCACTTGAAAAGGATTTACCTAAGGATTGTGTCATTGCTTCTAATGGCACTACGGTCTGTAAAAAAGACCTGGAAGTGTTCGAAAAAGCACTGCTAGCTGCGAGCACTGTCCCTCCCGAAGTTGTGGAAGTTTTTGTCACCCCTACCCGGAACCTAGACCGATCGTCAGCTGTACCAGAAGCTGGTACTGGGAAATCCCGAGCTAATCAGGGATCCCATACTGAGGACTTTCACTATGGGGACTCGACGGATTCTGAGAGTGACTCTGGTGAGACGGATTATTTCAATGAGGAGCCTACCTGCGCCCAGAGGTCGTTTTTGAAGGGGGAGGTACTGTCAGGGTACTCACCTGTGAGACAGACGGCAAGACGTGGTCGCTCCTGGAATTCCCAACAGGGGACTTGAACCGGGGTACTTGTCTATCCCAGTCCTGCTCTCTACCTCTGAGCCACAGCGGCTTTACCTGAGACTTCTGATTCCGGCCTTGTTCATTCTGGCTTGGCTACTACACCGGGGGCTGCACCATGACTTGCCTGCTTCTCACCTGACTCTGATCTCCATTAGCAGGGTATTTAAACCCAGCCTCGCCCTGCTCTCATTGTCAAGTCTTTGATCTTTGTTCCTGTGTCGTACCAGTGTTCCTGTTTATTCTGCTTCGTGTATTTGACCTCGGCTTGTGACTACGTTTATTCTACCTCTGGCATCCTTTGACCTCGGCTATCCCTCGACTATCCTGCTGGTTCTGTCCTTGCCTGTCCTGCGAATTTGGTACTGCATCCTGCTCAGCCCCCGTGCACAGACCCACAGGCCAGGTGAATTCTTACCTGACCACCTCGGCCTGTGGCTATCCGCAAGGGTGAGCGTCATATCTGCGCTACAGACTCCCAACTCAGGTAAGACCCTGACAGTAATGGAACCAGCAGATTTCAATTCTAAAGTATTGTTGCTGAATCAACGAGTCGATTCACTTAACCAAGGTGTGCAAGACCTGCAGGTTACAAATGAAAGAATTCTCACTTATGTCAAAGACTTACAGACACATACTCCTCATACTGTTCTGCACTCAATTAGCGATCCTGCTGTATGTAACCCTGAAAAATTCTATGGTGATCGTTCCAAATATAAGGAGTTTTTTTATTCCTGCAAATTATTGATTGCTTTAAAACCTAGATCTTATCCCACAGAAAGATCTAAGGTTTTTTCAGTTATCTCATTTCTGAGAGGTGAACCTATGTCCTGGGCCCATTCCTTTTTGGACAATGATGACCCCATCTTAGATTCACTGGAGGAATTCCTTAAAGCCATGTCTCTTCTCTATGAAGATCCATACAAACAAAATACTGCTGAATTAACAATTAGTACCTTGCTACAAAACCATAGACCCGTTGAAGATTATATTGTTGAGTTTAAAAGATGGGCAGTAGAAACGCAATGGAATGACATCGCATTGCGCAACCAATTTCGAATCGGCTTATCTGAAGCTGTAAATGATGAACTATCTAGAATAGAACTCCCTACTACTTTGAATGCTCTGATTCATCTATCGATCAGCATTGACAGAAGGCTTAGAGAAAGAAAGGCCGAAAAGGCTCTCTCAACTTCAACTGGGAAAAAATCATTTCATCCTCCAAAGCCTTCTGACAACCCATCCTTACCAATCGAACCTATGGAAATAGGGGTAATAAGAAGTCCCCTCACTCCTGAAGAGAAAAATCGAAGACGTATATTAAACCTCTGCATGTATTGTGCCTCTCAAGTTCATTTGGTCTCTGATTGTCCTTTATTGAAACGGATAAAGGGCAGTAGGCAGACTCATGCCTCTTCCATCCTAAGTGCACTCCCCTCTACAGCAAATACTCAAATGTCCCCTATCATTCTCATATTACAGTGGGACAATAAAAGAATTATGACCAAGGCTGTCATCGATTCCGGTGCAAATGGAGTATTCATCGACTCAGCCTTTGTAACAAAGAATAAAATTCCTTGTATTCGTAAAAGAACTTCTGTTCCTGTTAGAGTGATTGACGGGTCCCTCATTTCATCGGGACCAATACTTCATGAAACCATCCCTCTAAAAGTAACCACCAATCATACTCATACTGAAAATCTTATATTTGATGTTATCTCATCACCGTTTTTTCCAGGGCCGGACTGGGAACTAAAAGCAGCCCTGGAAAAAAATTCTATACCAGCCCAATAATGCGTCGCGCCAGCATAGTGTGCTGATATAGAGGGTGAAAAAATAACTTTAAATTGAAAACTATTACTCCAGCGAAAGAACGCATATAGGGCTTCAAAATAAACAAAGGAGCGCTTTTATTTTAAGCAGACATTCATTTGCATGTAATCAATGTTTCTGTACAACTAAATTAGCCTATTAGCCTATACATTTTAGTACTGAGATTGAAATGGTGAATGTATGCGGTTGCACAACTGAAAAGAAAAATTAAGTTATCTTGCTCATTTTGAAGTCCTATGGGTACGCTCTTCACTTTGAATATGTTATTGTGCATGAGTATGCAACTAGCAACAAGACTGGGCCAATACGTGCTCATTACAAATATGTATATATTAATGACATTTATATGTGTATTATGCATATATAAATGTATATTAATATACATACATGTATATTACACACATCAATATACATGCATATATATATATATATATATATATATGTGTGTGTGTATTACTGTCAGGATCACATCAATTACGTCTATTACTTTTACCTTGTTTAGTGTATCGTCTCCTTTTTGTCTCTTACAGCGACCCTTGTGTTTCTTTTACTTCATCCCAGTCCCTGTGTGTTTCTTTTTACCCTTCTCCAGCCTCTGTATGTCTCTTTCCCCCAGCCCCTTTGTCTCTTTCTCCCTTTCCAAATCTCATCTGTGTGTCTCTTTCTAACTCCAGACTCTGTGTGCCTCTTTCTCTTCTCCCAGCCACTCTGTGTCTCTTTTCCCCCAGCCCAGTGTTTCCTCCCACAAATCTTGTGTTACTTTGTTCCCCTTCCCTTCTGTATGTCTTTGTTCCCCCAACAAACCTTCTGTGTCTCTGTCTCCCCTCTCCTCCATGTGTCTGTCTTCCCACTCTCCTCCCTGTGTCTCTCTTCCCAGTCTCCACCCGTGTCTCTCTCTCTTACCCCTCTGTCTCTTTGCCCCCTTCCCCTGTCTCTATTACCCCTCTGTCTCTTTGTCCCTCCATCCCCTGTGTCTCTCTATTACCCCTCTGTCTCTTTTTACCCCCTTCCCTGGTGTCTCTCTATTACCCCTTTGTCTCTGTGTCCCCCATTCCCCTGTGTCTCTCTATTACTCTTTGTCCCCCCATCTCCTGTGTCTCTCTATTACCCCTCTCTTTGACCCCCCCATATCCTGTGTCTCTCTATTACCCCTCTCTTTGTCCCCCATTCCCCTGTGTCTCTCCATTACCCCTCTCTTTGTCCACCCATCCCTGTGTCTCTCCATTACCCCTCTCTTCCCCCCATTCCCTGTGTCTCTCTATTACCCCTCTCTTTGTCCCCCTTCCCCCATGTCTCACCATTACCCCTCTCTTTGTCCCCTCTCCCCCTGTGTCTCTCCATTACCCCTCTCTTTGTCCCCCTTCCCATGTCTCTCCATTATCCCTCTCTTTGTCCCCCTTCCCATGTCTCTCCATTACCCCTCTCTTTGTCCCCCTTCCCCTGTCTCTCCATTACCCCTCTCTTTGTCCCCCTTACCATGTCTCTCCATTACCCCTCTCTTTGTCCCCCTTACCATGGCTCTCCATTACCCCTCTCTTTGTCCCCCTTCCCCTGTCTCTCCATTACCCCTCTCTTTGTCCCCCTTACCATGTCTCTCCATTACCCCTCTCTTTGTCCCCCTTACCATGGCTCTCCATTACCCCTCTCTTTGTCCCCCTTCCCCTGTCTCTCCATTACCCCTATCTTTGTCCCCCTTCCCCTGTCTCTCCATTACCCCTCTCTTTGTCCCCCTTCCCCTGTCTCTCCATTACCCCTCTCTTTGTCCCCCTTCCCCTGTCTCTCCATTACCCCTCTCTTTGTCCCCCTTCCCCTGTCTCTCCATTACCCCTCTCTTTGTTCCCCTTCCCCTGTCTCTCCATTACCCCTCTCTTTGTCCCCCCCTTTCCCTGAGTTTTTACTTCTCTGTTTGTGTCCCTGCTGTCTGCCCATTGTCACAGGAGGACTGAGGGAGGGGGCGGAGCTAACTACCAAGCTCCCTCGCGGTTCCCATAATTCCTAGCACAGCCACATCATAGAGTAATCCCTACTCTATGATGTGGCTGTGCTAGGAATTATGGGAACCGCGAGGGAGCTTGGTAGTTAGCTCCGCCCCCTCCCTCAGTCCTCCTGTGCTGACAGCTATGCTGCTGTCAGTATCAGTGAGTGTGCTGCTGCATCGCTTAGGCGGCCGCCCGGCACACTCACTGATACTGACAGCAGCATAGCTGTCAGCAGAGGAGATGGGGCCGCCGGCCGCAAGGTAAGTATACACCCTCAGAGTGTGCCACCGGACTGGCCACCCGGCGGCACCCACATGCGGCCAGCGGCCGCGATATTCTTAAAAACGGCTGCAGGGCTCCCTCTCTATAGGGAGTAAGAGCTCTGCAGCCCCCAGGTGCCGCGGCCCACCGGGAAATTTCCCGGTATCCCGGTGGGCCAGTCCGGCCCTGGTTTTTTCCTATTATATTAGGGATCAACTGGTTAAGGAACCACAACCCTCAAATCTCTTGGTCCCCCTTTTCTCTTACCTTTAACTCCGATTATTGCAAGAAAACATGCTTGCAACATATTCCAATCCTTCAGCCTACTAAAGAACCAGCTATAACCTCGTGTTATTCGGACACCGAACTCGAGCCTCCTCCTCATACAGTCGTTGGAACTTTATCTTCCCTTCTCGACGACATAAAAGGACTCAGTAAAGATACTCTTAATCTTCCTACATCAGTTAAACTATCGAAGAAAGACGGTCTCTACTATTTCAAAGACCGAATTTATGTACCTCCTGCTTTCAGAAATCAAGTGCTCAATTTTATTCATGATTCTAACCTGGCAGATCATCCAGGTATAAAAAAGACCCTTGAATTGTCCAAGAGATATTATTGGTGGCCTCATCAAGACAAAACCGTTAAATCATATGTTAAAACCTGTTCAATCTGCCAAAGATCCAAACACCCCCTCCCCTCCCCTGCCCTCCCCTCCCCTGCTCACCTTCCAGCCCAGCCAGCCTTCCTGAAGCTCTTCTTGCGGCCGCAGGGGAAGCTCTTCTGGCGGCCGCTGGGGGAGCAGGCTGTTCTGTCTCTGCTCCCCCTCCCTCGCGCGCAGCTTAATGAGACCGGGGCCGGAATATGACGTCATATTCCGGCGCCGGTCTCTTTCTAGCGCGCGAGGGAGGGGGAGCAGAGACAGAACAGCCTGCTCCCCCAGCGGCCGCCAGAAGAGCTTCCCCTGCGGCCGCAAGGAGAGCTTCCCCTGCGGCCGCCATCCAAGCTCTCCATGCGGCCGCAGGACACCCACATTTCTCCACGGCCCCAGGTGCCGACGGCCCACCGGGAAATTTCCCGGTATCCCGGTGGGCCAGTCCGGCCCTGCTGGTGGTGCCCTTTGGTGGCAATGGATGGTGCCCTTGGTGGCAATGGTTGATGCCCTTCGGTGGCAATGGTCATGTTTCAATGTTAAGCTAATATGTTACAATGTTGGGGTATTATGTTTATTATGTTACGTTGGGGTGGGTCATTGTCTAGGGGTTAAATTGTAAAATAATGTGGTAAACTGTACAGGCCAACGTGGGCCTGATGTGGACAATGACCTTTATAATTTATGTTAATAATAAATAAAAGCTGTGATATATTTTTGCCAAAACCCTGGTGTCAGTGTCATTTATTTAATAAGTATTTGGTGGGGAGTTTTGTGCATATGCCGACAAGGCGACTGTGCACATGTCATGTATTTTGTTTACAATGATCTTCTCGAACTCTTAAAAATGTGCCATTGTCTCCATGCCATGCTTAAGTTTTCCTCTGTTTTGACATTAACATGCTTGTGTTCACTGTCGTGGCTTTACAAGCCTCTCTGTAATAAAGTGCACAACAAATATAAATAAATAAAATTAAGTAAAGGAATTAATTATGTGGCATTTGGGAGTTGTCATGATTCCCCCCCAGCAATCCCTCTGCTTCTGATATGCATGTGCCATTGTGTGGGAGCTCTCTGATATTGGTGGGGGGCTGGGGTGGCTGTCCCTTTGGCACCCTATCAAAACAGTGCCTTGGGACAACTGCCGACCTCTTTTCTCCCCTCTCTACGCCGTTGTAGGAAGCCAATTTCAGGTCCCAACTGTTTGGCAAAATTGTTGATCTTTTCATTGACACTTTTAGTCATTCCAACTACCTATTTTGGGGTTCCTGTTCCTCTGTCTCAATTTAATCACAATTTCAGAACGGTCTTGTAGGTCAGCACATCGCCAACACATCATTGGACGCATTTGTGCTGTGCGGTGGTGATGGTCCTGTATGTGAGGCTGTCTGTAATGCTAAGCTGACACACCCCTTCTGTTGTTGTGCCTGCCCACTTTCTGGGTGAGTTTTTCATTATGATCATCACCAGTAATGCAAGTTTTGCAACACCCTGGCTGCCCCCTCTAAAGACACACCCATCTATCCCATTCCGTACTGCTATATACTTTGAAAGTCTTCACTGCCATCTAGTGGACATAATTTTTCCTAATTTTATATAGAAATAGATTCCTTTTGCAGTTACTTGCACATGTAAATCTTTTATTTATGCATAATAATACTGCTCTGCCAATACTGACTGTATTTTTTGTATTGTTTCTAATGTGTTCCGTTCTCTAACTATTTTTCATGTAAAGGATTGTATGGATTTTGCTTCATGGGCTCTGCTCCTATTGGCATATTAGTTACTTTAAACAAAACTAATAAGAGTGAACATACCAATAAACACAAGGTATTATTAAACCGGGAACGATATTTGGATCAAGCAGAAAGTTCCCTTTGGTGTTCTGGCAATTGGTTACACTCTTTATTTCAATGTAAGTTTTTATTTATTTTTTTGATTATTTTAAATAATATTTTTACAACACAAGAGCATCAAACATGGCATATATTGTGATGCACGTGTCACAATTTAAAGGAACATACACAGCACCATAACCATTACAGTTCACGGTAGTGGTTATGGTGCCAGGAGTACCCGGATGCCCGCTTTCAGTCAAAAGTTAAACTTTTAAGAATTGTTTGATAATCGAGTCCTGTCACGCACCTGAGGCTGTCTCTCCTGCTGCCTAAAGCACCTGTTACTGAGCTAAGCCCAGCCATGCAAGACAGAGCTAATTGACTGCCACTCTGCCAGGTCTTAGTTCAATGGTGCTAACAGAAGTCCCTTGCAGGAGCTAACGGCAGTATAGGAGTAAAACCCGGCCACATGATGCAGAAACCAATAATAAAGCATTGAATACAATGCTTTCCTTCTGGAAAGCTTGGATGCACAGATGGCACTCGCCACACATCTGCAACTGGTCCACCAGAGACACCATATCCCGTTGTAGTCTGCTTCTACCAGTCTATGCAGAAAGAGCCTGTGGTGGAATCTCAGTAAAAATAAATTTACTAGGACAAGATTGCCACATGGTATGTGCATTTGCATATGTTGATGTACCAGTTAAGTCAGTTACACGTAGCTAAGATACAATCAGTAGTGTAAGGAGCATAAGTAGGAATACAGGATATACAAGTATTTCCCCTCCTCCATTGTGCTGGGCAAGCCATGTGGTCAAACAGGATTTTAGTCTCTATTCGGTTGATTAGATAAGAGTATGTGTAGGTTGAACTGATTATGTATGATCAGGACTCAGACTTTGCTGTTTTTTGGTGACATTAGTCCCTCTGAGTCCCGGTCGGTGAATCGAATAAAGAATCCCTTCCTGAAGAAACCTGTGTCCATCTCTCTGTGCTTGGCTTCCGTCAGTTTCTCCGGTATCATTTGGTGCATTGGGCCGGGAAGCTCATCGTTCAACGGTAGCTGAGAAGCAGAGGCGTGAGACGGTCTATCTTTGCCCACGTTCTCTACGGCTGCACCCCTGAACTTCTGCGTGGACCTCCTTTCGTCTCGGCGCCACTGGTCTGTTGTCCAGGAGATCATTGGCCTCTACGTAGTAAGTGCTGGGGTGCCCCCGTCGATGAGTGTGAACCCAGGTTCAGGAACGAGGAGGTAAGACGACCGCTGTTTTAGACGGCGGACCCACTAGGGGTATTGGATACCGATTGTGCGGTAGGCCCATAAGGGGTTATTTGGAATCTGCCCCTCCAGTGGAGGGAAGGAGCGAAGGCGCACCGCTCAATTAAACGCCCTTTAGTAATCCAGTTTAATTTTGGTTTGGAGTCAGGCGGGGTTCTGGTGTAAATAGCCCTAGCCGGACACCGGTGTCTTGTCTAGACTAGCGTTCTAGGGTGTATATTTTGTTCGCTAGGTCGGAGGGACCGGGAGACTAAGCGGCGTCTGGGTAAATTCGGTCCGCTAGATCTCAACCTATCTTGGCTAAGTGGGAAGGCGTGTAAATTTGGAACCCACTAGATTTTTGATAGAGTAAGTAGACTAAAAGGGTGCTGTTGTAAATTCCGCCCACTAGTTCGCTATATGTGGTGCTTGGGCAGTGTGGCTAACCAAAATGGATGTAGATAGTTTTAGGTAGTCCATCAAGGTACTGGCCAATAGATTAGTTGGGAATTGTATATGTGTTAAAGATTGTTTTTAGTAGCGTGTATATCTTGCTAGATAGCGTGAGCTCTGCCGTCTAGCGAGAGTGTGAATAGTGTGTAACTGTATTATAGCGCACGGTACCATAACCATGTATAATTACTGATACTGTAAATAAGTACTAATAATTGTCATCTATGTTGCATGTTTTAACACCATAACCACTACTAATTGTACTGTGACTTTAAATTGTACTTTAACCTATGCTAACCGTACTGTAACTACTGTTTGTAAAGACGATGTTACTGGGGTATGTTATAGACGGGTAATTCAAATATAGGGAATTATAGCGTGGGTGACTGTATAGTTTCGCCAAAGGGCACAGTATTAGTTACTTAGTGACTGGTGTAACAGCTGTGTGTGTACGGGAATTCCCTGAGTGTTTTGTTGTGTGCGTTTCACTTAGTAACTGTACCACGTGGTGCTGTTGCCGAGGGAACGGGTGTGACCGTTGGTAGAGTGTTTGTATAGTTTCTGTTGGAAACGACGCTCCATTGTTAAGTATGGACGCGTCGGATTCAACGATTTTGGATCCCTTAGGATGTATGATAAAGAATTTTAAAAAGGGATATACAGTATGTGATTTTGGGGTAAAGATGTCTCCAGCACACTTGATTACATTGTGTAGTAGGGAATGGCCTACTTTGGTTGCCGCATGGCCGCCACGTGGCAGTTTGGATCCTAATCTGGTACAGCGTGTACACGTGGCTGTATCAGGTAGGCCTGAACTTTAGGCCAGTTTCCATATATTGATTGTTGGAGGCAGGCCGTAAAAGACACGCCAAAATGGATCCGAGTATGCCACGAGGAACAATGTCGCCTCATGGTGGCCAGGACTCGCTTGTCCACTAAGGCCGTAATTACGCCCATTTTGGACACGCCTCCTGAGTCTGAGATCCCTATGCCGCCCCCTTACTCCTCCTCCACCGGAAGAGGAAGAGGAGGTGCTGCTGGAAACGCTCCTCCCCTTGCCCCGTTGTCCCCACCTACTTCCTCCTCTAGCTCAGAGCCCAGCCCTCTTGTTTTAAACCCTCCCCTCTCAGTACCTACCTCTGTCAACTCCACCTACCCAGATTTGGCGCCATTTCTAGTTCCTGGTCAGGCTCCCCCTAGCCCGGCCCGGAATATTTTATTCACCAACCTTCCCCATAGTAAAGCTTCCCCATCCCCATGCCTTACTACCCCTCGACTGGAACCCCTAGCTGATGCACCTCAACGAAGCCCCATACTAACCCGACAACTGACCGGTACCCTCCAACCCCGACATTATCAAATGCCACTTCAATTGACTCCTGGTTCGACACACCTTAACGATGACGGCCAGATACAATACGCTGACCCAGTTTTTGTCTACGTCCCTTTCACGACTACCGATCTCTTTAACTGGAAGACCCATAACTCCTCTTACACTGAGAAGCCTCAAGCCATGACTGATCTGTTCACCTCGATAGTCCAGACACACAATCCCACTTGGGCTGATTGCCAGCAATTATTAATGACATTATTTAATAACGAGGAAAGGATAAATCAAGCGGCAATTAAAGCGCTGGAAGAAGAGGCCCGTGCACGAAATCAAGCCAACACAGCAGCATGGGCCGCAACTCATTATCCGAACACCGATCCAGAGTGGAATGTCAATGGCGCAGACATGGTTCATTTAAAAGCTTATAGAGACGCTATTATTGCTGGCATGAAAGCCGGAGGAAAGAAGGCGATCAGCATGTCTAAGACAGCTGAGGTGTTACAGAAAAGTGATGAATCGCCCAGTGTCTTTTATGACCGATTATTAGAGGCATACCGCTTGTATACCCCCTTTAATCCGGAGGCCCCTGAGAATTCCCGGATGGTTAACTCTGCCTTTGTCAGCCAAACCTACGGAGATATAAAGCGCAAGCTACAAAAGTTAGAAGGGTTCGTAGGGATGTCCATAACCCAACTAATGGAGGTAGCGAATAAGGTGTATATGAACAGGGAAACAGTGACGAAGAAAGAGAAAGAGCGCAAGATGCGTAGAAAGGCAGATATGCTAGCGGTAGCAATCGCAGGCGTAGATAGAAGGGAAAAGGAAGTATATAGGGGAACAGATAGAGGCGATAGTAAGTGGAATGGGGAACCCCTGAGTAGAAATCAGTGTGCATACTGTAGGGAAGAAGGGCATTGGAGAAGTGAGTGGGAACAGTATGAGAGAGACAGACCTAGGGCAGGATATGGTAATTATAGAGGCAGAGCGAGAGGTAGAGGAGGTCCCGGAGGGAGTAATGGTAGCAATAGAGGAAGTGTTAGAGAAGACAGATACTATCCCGCGTTGCAGAGATCCCGCGATAGAGAAGATAGGGACTTTGTAGGATTGGCTGACACGGTCATGGAGGACTATTGATACCGACCGGGCTCCATCCCCCTTGGCCGAGCGGAGCCTATGGTCGATGTATCAATAGGGGGAAAAAGGAGTGCATTCATGATCGATACTGGTGCTGAACATTCGGTGGTGACTGACCTAGTTGCTCCTCCATCTGGAAGAACTATCACCGTAATAGGAGCAACTGGAAGGAGTGCTGCTAAACCGGTTCTTAAAAGTCGACTCTGTACATTGGGAGGCCACGTAGTAAAACATCAATTCCTTTATATGCCTGAATGTCCAGTCCAACTGTTAGGACGTGATTTGTTGTCAAAACTACAAGCGCAGATAATGTTTCTACCAAATGGAACAACATCTTTAAAGTTCAATGGACCTTCAGGTATAATGACAATATCTGTACCAAAGGAAGAAGAGTGGCGACTTTATACAGCATTGACTAGCCAAAACCCTAAGAGTGATGAATCCTTGTTTAATATACCAGGAGTGTGGGCAGAGAACAACCCACCAGGACTTGCTCGCAATATCCCACCAATTCGAATCGAACTGAAACTTGGGGTCTATCCAGTGAGCTTAAGGCAATATCATATCCCACAAAATGCCAAGAAGAATATACAATCGTATTTGGATAAGTTCATACGGTATGGTATCCTAAAATTCTGTACTTCCCCCTGGAACACCCCATTGCTGCCTGTTCAAAAGCCCGGTACAGATGAGTATCGCCCTGTGCAGGACTTGAGAGCAGTCAATGAGGCGGTCGTAAGTATACACCCAGTTGTGCCCAATCCATATAACCTGCTTGCTTTAATTCCGGGCGGGGCTACCTATTTCACTGTCTTAGATCTCAAAGATGCCTTCTTTTCCCTTCGAATTGCTGCGGAAAGCCAGTGTATCTTCGCATTCCAATGGGAAAATGCTGTAACGGGCTCGAAACGCCAGATGACTTGGACAAGACTGCCCCAAGGGTTTAAAAATTCACCCACCCTATTTGGATCAGCTTTAAGTCAAGACTTACTGGATTTCAAGTCCATCCCAGGAGAGTGTGTACTATTGCAATATGTAGATGATTTGTTGATAGCGGCAGTTACAAGAGAAATATGTCAGCAAGCAACACATGATCTACTACACATTCTCTGGAAGGCAGGATACAAGGTGTCCAGGAAGAAAGCTCAGTTGTGTCAGCCAACTGTCAAGTATCTGGGATTCCATATCTCTGAAGGTCAAAGGATAATGGGGCCAGAGAGAAAAGAAGCTGTATGCCAAATACCAATACCCAAGAATAGAAGACAAGTGCGGGAATTCTTGGGAAGCAGCAGGGCAGCAGGCTTCTGTAGGATATGGATTCCCAGTTATGCAATATTGGCGAAACCTCTTTATGCAGCTATAAAAGGTACAGAACACGATCCCTTCCTGTGGACCCCTGAACAGCAAAAGGCATTTGAAGATGTGAAGAAGGCTTTGATGAGTGCCCCAGCATTAGGTCTACCTGATCATACACGTCCATTCTACTTATATGTACACGAGCAAAGAAGAATGGCTGTGGGAGTATTGACACAGTACTTGGGATCATGGCAAAGACCTGTTGCATATATGTCAAAACAACTGGATGCAGTGGCCAGTGGTCTTCCACCTTGTCTAAGAGCCGTAGCTGCCGCCGCCTTGGTGGTAGCTGAAGCCGATAAACTCACTCTGGGTCAAGAGCTCTACGTGCGAGTCCCGCACGCAGTACAAACGTTGCTAGACTATAAAGGCAATCATTGGTTTAGTAATAGCCGCATGACTAAGTATCAAGCTATGTTGTGTGAAAACCCAAGAGTGCATTTAGAGACTGTTAAATACCTTGAATCCAGCTACCCTTTTGCCACAACCTACTGAGAGTCAACATAATTGCCTGGAGGTGATGGATGAAGCGTTCTCAAGTAGACCGGACCTTCGTGATTTTCCTATCCAGAACCCTGATGTCCAGTATTATACGGACGGCAGTAGTTATGTGAAAGAAGGGATTCGCTATGCAGGATATGCAGTGACTACCATAGACAAGGTGATAGAAGCTCGGCCATTGTCAAAAGGAACATGGGCACAGAAGGCGGAATTAATTGCACTAACACGAGCGTTACAATTGGCAGAAGGTTTAACCCCTTAAGGACACATGACATGTGTGACATGTCATGATTCCCTTTTATTCCAGAAGTTTGGTCCTTAAGGGGTTAAGAGTGAACATCTACACGGACTCCAAGTATGCGTTTTTAACCACTCATGCCCATGGAGCTTTGTATAAAGAAAGAGGACTATTGAATTCAGAGGGTAAAGAAATTAAGTACGCAGCTGAAATATTACAACTACTGGTAGCCGTGTGGGAACCGAAAGAAGTTGGTATTATACATTGTCGGGCGCATCTGAAAGGAGATGGTGATGTAACCAAAGGAAATCGGATGGCAGATAATGCAGCTAAGCGTGCCGCTGAATCAGGAAGACAGGAATATGTGGAACATATAGCTGCTCTTATACCGACTCCACTGTCTCAATGGACTCCAGTTTATACAGCTCAAGAAGAAGAGTGGTTAAAGACAGAAGCTGGGAAATACCTGGAGAACAAATGGTATCAGTTAGAAGATGGAAGAATAGTCATTCCAGCATCACTAGCTGTAGAAATTGTCCAGAACAATCACAACGGGACACATTCTGGAAGAGATAGTATGGAAGAATCTCTCAGAAAACATTTCTACATACCAAGATTGTCCAACTTGACTCAAGCCATTGTACGAAGATGTGTAATATGTGCTAAGAATAACGCAAAGCAAGGACCAGTGAAACCACCGGGAGTCCAGTATATGGGGGGACTCCCTATGTCCGATCTTCAAATAGACTATACGGTAATGCCTAAATCCGGTGGACATCGCTACCTACTAGTAGTTGTGTGTACCTACTCAGGTTGGGTAGAAGCATGTCCCACTCGTACAGAGAAAGCAGGAGAAGTTGTGCGATTCCTGTTGCGAGAAATAATACCCCGATATGGACTACCATGTTCTATAGGATCGGATAATGGTCCAGCCTTTGTTCACCAGTGCCTACAACAACTGACTCATATGCTTGGTATTAAGTGGAAGCTTCATACGGCATATAGACCTCAGAGTTCTGGGAAAGTGGAAAGGATGAACAGAACTATTAAGAACCAATTGGCAAAGATGTGTCAAGAAACTCAGCTTAAGTGGAATGTTCTTTTGCCTATAGCTCTGTTACGTATTCGTAGTACACCTACCAGAAGGATGGGTCTCTCACCTTTTGAAATCATGTATGGGCGTCCACCTCCCGTACTTGGTAACTTAAGGGGGGATTTGAGTCAGTTGGGAGAAGGAAATACCCCGCAGCAGGTTGTAGAGTTGGGTAAAACTATAGAGGAGGTACAGAAATGGGTACAAGATAGATTACTTGTGAATATTTATCCCCCTGTTCATAGCTATCATCCAGGAGATCAAGTGTGGATTAAAGAGTGGAACAGTATACCGTTAGGGCCTAAGTGGAGGGGTCCTTATGTTGTTCTTTTGTCTACCCCTACAGCAATAAAGGTGGCTGAAGTGACTCCGTGGATTCATCACTCCAGGGTTAAACTAGCAGCAGTAGATTCTTGGCAAGCTACACCAGATCCAGAGAATCCCTGCAAGATCCGGTTAAAGCGCATGACTCAGTCGGAGTAACGAGGAGATATTGGGATTACAAGTGTGTTTAAAGAGATCAGTAAGTGAGTGTTTTGTCGGCCATAATAAAGCCAGACCACTCACCCACGTGACATAGCCAGGGTGTCTCGAAGGGACCTCTGTGAAGGGAAGAGAGGACCTGCAGAACTCCATTCCTTGCAGCCCTTACATCCTGGAAGCTGAGGTGCCATCGCACGGACGAAGACTGAGGATGAAGACGTCGAAAGAAGTGTTTTTGATA
Source organism: Pelobates fuscus (assembly GCF_036172605.1). Taxonomy (NCBI): domain Eukaryota; kingdom Metazoa; phylum Chordata; class Amphibia; order Anura; family Pelobatidae; genus Pelobates; species Pelobates fuscus. Next base: position 168,776,565 of record NC_086317.1, read on the forward strand.
ATGTGTATTTTTATGTTTTTTATTATTCAGGAAGGTACCGACACACCTAGCTGTGAGGTTTGCATTAAGACTACTATAACAGGTAATCATATTTCCCAGACCCTAATTTGGCATTCACAATATGAATGTAAAGGATATGTATCAAGGTGTAGATACTTAGGTATAGAGTATAGTAAAATGGAAAGAGAAAAAATCAGCGCTAGATTGCCACACAAGAAAATAATAATAGTAAGGCTGCAATCCTTAAAGGGGAGTCCCCTATAATCCCCTAATGATAAGAAATGATGCAAAATAGAACAAAAAAAGGTTGCGCCTAAAATATACAGTAAAACATATAAGAGTGTATAATAAATAATATAAAATAATACAATTTAATATTAAATATTAAATGAAATATAAATGGATAATTGGCAATAGTCCAAAGCACTTATCATAAGTCCATAATGGTAGATGCTGTGTATAAGAACAGGGATCCTGAGGCGTAAAATGGGGTGTGTCTTCACAAAGGTGTCCTTGAAATCCAGTGAAGTAATATGTGAAGAAAAAAGCAAGAGGAACTCCAATGGCACAGTATATAGATGAATAAAATGGTAAATAAAATAAAAATAAAAGTAGTCTTACTCACACTTTTCAGAGCTAGAACCTAGCTCTGATATAACGCACGTGAAGTGGAATAATCCCCACTCAAGGATATGCGGAGTAATATTGATTGGCGAGTATCTGGCTCAGATTCAACGTCCAAGTTGGTATTATTCGACCCAGGGAGATAAAATAAAGTATATAGTGCTCTCTGTATAGTAATTAAAATGTATAAAAAGAGAATAAATATACTACTCACAGTATATAGAGCAGGCTTGTACTGCTCAATGTAGGCGCTTGGGTGGTATCATCCCCACCTAAGTATTCTTTAGGCTTCTCGTCAGGTAGATAGTATATGTATAGTCCGGTGAAAAAGAAATCAAAATGGCTATAAAATGTTTTATGCCAAAGTATTTTCTTTATTGTAAAATAATAAAATTAATATCTAAACGCGTTTCGCCGCAAGGGCTTCTTCAAGTAGATAATAGTAAAAATCTACTTGAAGAAGCCCTTGCGGCGAAACGCGTTTAGATATTAATTTTATTATTTTACAATAAAGAAAATACTTTGGCATAAAACATTTTATAGCCATTTTGATTTCTTTTTCACCGGACTATACATATACTATCTACCTGACGAGAAGCCTAAAGAATCCTTAGGTGGGGATGATACCACCCAAGCGCCTACATTGAACAGTACAAGCCTGCTCTATATACTGTGAGTAGTATATTTATTCTCTTTTTATACATTGTAATTACTATACAGAGAGCACTATATACTTTATTTTATCTCCCTGGGTCGAATAATACCAACTTGGACGTTGAATCTGAGCCAGATACTCGCCAATCAATATTACTCCGCATATCCTTGAGTGGGGATTATTCCACTTCACGTGCGTTATATCAGAGCTAGGTTCTAGCTCTGAAAAGTGTGAGTAAGACTACTTTTATTTTTATTTTATTTACCATTTTATTCATCTATATACTGTGCCATTGGAGTTCCTCTTGCTTTTTTCTTCACATATTACTTCACTGGATTTCAAGGACACCTTTGTGAAGACACACCCCATTTTACGCCTCAGGATCCCTGTTCTTATACACGGCATCTACCATTATGGACTTATGATAAGTGCTTTGGACTATTGCCAATTATCCATTTATATTTCATTTAATATTTAATATTAAATTGTATTATTTTATATTATTTATTATACACTCTTATATGTTTTACTGTATATTTTAGGCGCAACCTTTTTTTGTTCTATTTTGCATCATAGAGTATAGTGTATGCCATTTAGGAGTAGGCGAACCTAAGTGCTTCAATCCAGAGTATCAACCCCGTACGATTTGGTTGACCCTCCGGAATGGAGACTCACAGGGGACCCTAATAAATAAAACAGTATTAGAAACCGTACATTCTTCGGGTGTTCTGCTATTTGATGCATGTAAGGCGATATCAAGTGGTAGAAAACCGTGGAATGTATGCGGGGATCTTAAGTGGGAGAGAACGTATGGGTCTAACGATAAGTATATTTGTCCCAGTAGTAAAAATAAGTACGTAAGTCCAAAATGACCAGATAGGGATTATAATTATTGCCCATATTGGTATTTTGTGGGGTGGGCAACTTGGGGACAGACAGTAGATAAGGATATGATTGTTACTAAGTTGCCTACCAAACCGTATTGTAAGTCTATGGAATGTAACCCAGTCCATATACTTATAAATAATCCTGAACAGTTTATAGATAGGTTCGGTAACTTATTTGGGTTTCAGATATATGGGACGGGTTTAGATCCTGGGACAATATTATTTATAGGGATAGAGACCGATACCGTAGCATCCCAAACTCATCAGGTTTTCCATTCTTTTTATGAAGAGATGAGTGTAGAAAATAATATCCCCCATAATGCTAAGAACCTGTTTATTGATCTAGCCGAGAGTATTGCTGGTAGTCTTAATGTGACCAACTGCTATGTGTGTGGAGGTACTAATATGGGAGACCAATGGCCCTGGGAAGCAAAGGAGGTAATGTCCGGTTCTGAGACAATTGAACAAATAATATCTTCTCAAGCCGATTATCAAATGAGTGTTAGAGGTAAATCTGAGTGGCGATTAAAGACCTCCATTATAGGTTATGTTTGCATAGCAAGAAAAGGAATAATGTTTAACACATCTGTAGGAGAACTAACTTGTCTAGGGCAAAAAGCTTATGATGATACTACAAAGAATACAACCTGGTGGTCGGCTTCAAATGTCTCAGAACCACCTAACTCGTTTGCAAGATATGCCAATTTAAAGGACGTGTGGTTTGATTTATCTATTACATCTAGTTGGAAAGCCCCAGCAAATTTGTACTGGATCTGTGGTAAGAAGGTCTATTCGGAGTTACCACAGGACTGGGAAGGTGCATGTGTGTTAGGTATGCTCAAACCATCCTTCTTCTTGTTGCCTATTGAAACAGGAGAGACTTTGGGAGTTAAAGTATATGATGTGAATCATAGGAAGAAAAGGGGACCCTTAGAGATAGGTACCTGGGAAGATAATGAATGGCCTCCCCAGCGTATCATAGATTATTATGGGCCAGCCACTTGGGCAGAAGATGGTACTTTCGGTTATAGAACCCCAATATATATGCTCAACCGCATTATAAGGTTACAGGCAGTGGTTGAGATAATTACTAATGAGACATCACAAGCGCTCAATCTCCTAGCGAAGCATAATACTAGGATGAGGACAGCCGTTTACCAAAATAGATTAGCCTTGGATTACCTATTGGCAGTAGAGGGAGGTGTATGTGGGAAGTTTAACCTAAGCAATTGTTGTCTTCAAATAGATGATGAAGGGCAAGCAATAGCTGAGCTTACTAGCCATATGGTTAAACTAGCGCATGTGCCTACCGAGGTATGGAAAGGGTATAATCCAAGTAGTTGGTTTGGTAATTGGTATGAGCAGTTTGGAGGACTTAAGGCATTGGTAGGTGGAGTCATGCTAATTTTGATGCTGTGCCTTCTCCTACCATGTCTGATTCCTTTGGTAGTTAGGTCTGTGCAGAGCATTATAGAAAATATAGCAGAGAGAAAGGCTGCTGCACAAATAATGGCCATATATAGATATGAGGCTCTAAATCAGGGAGAACTAGTACAGGAAGAGGAGTGTTGAGGGATTCATGTCATTAGTCGCAAAGTCTGGTCTGGTTCATAGCAACCCGAGGTGTAAGCAAACTATGGTTAAGTGATGCATCTGGAATTGTGAAATATCAGAAGCATCAAAGGGGGGAATGTGGTGGAATCTCAGTAAAAATAAATTTACTAGGACAAGATTGCCACATGGTATGTGCATTTGCATATGTTGATGTACCAGTTAAGTCAGTTACACGTAGCTAAGATACAATCAGTAGTGTAAGGAGCATAAGTAGGAATACAGGATATACGAGTATTTCCCCATCTCCATTGTGCTGGGCAAGCCATGTGGTCAAACAGGATTTTAGTCTCTATTCGGTTGATTAGATAAGAGTATGTGTAGGTTGAACTGATTATGGGAGGAGCTACATGCCTATATAAGGGACCTACACTGTATGATCAGGACTCAGACTTTGCTGTTTTTTGGTGACATTAGTCCCTCTGAGTCCCGGTCGGTGAATCGAATAAAGAATCTCTTCCTTCCTGAAGAAACCTGTGTCCATCTCTCTGTGCTTGGCTTCCGTCAGTTTCTCCGGTATCAAGCCAAAATATTAAATCTGTGCAACTGAATTCACAGATCTCTTACTCCTTTAAGCAGACATGATGCCTTCCTCCCCAGGTGACTAAAGAATATTACTGATTAAGCATTTACAAGGCCAGGGGTTTTGTATACGAAAATCAGATGGGATCATTTTAAAAATGAAGACATTTGTGTTACTCCTCACCCCCCACCATTCCCATTAATTCTACCCCCTTATTTCATTATATTTTCTACCTTTCTTTACCACCTATCTGTCCACTGAAATTAATGATTTGGGAGGAAATAGGGAGTTTTGAAGAAAAAACTTAATTTCACAGGCAGAGTCACTCAATTCAACTCACAAGAATATGACAGGACCATTCAGTCTCTGTTCTAGGTGCAGTGTACCAAAAGCCAAAAGTAACTTCACTTAATCCATAAAGCCTGGGTGCAACTGTGATGGGAATCCAGCATGGTCAAAATTTAGTAGGCCGAAATCTCCACATGGCATATGCTAATTAGTATCTGGTTACAAACAGTTGGATGAGTCATCAGTGTACGGAAGGGGATAGAAAATTCCTTTGTCTTCAACAAGCCATGTGGTCTGCCATATAAGGTGATCCTGAATATCCTGGGTGCTGATTGGTCTGAGGAATATAGGAGGGGTTATACTGTATGGGAGGGGATATGCTGTTAACAAAAGTCCTGTAAACAATGTATTGCTCTCTCAGATATTTTTGGAACAGGAGTTCATCTGAGACCCGATCGGTACGTGAATAAAGGCCTTTTACTTCCTGAAGACCTGTGTCCATATCTCTATGTGTGGCTTCTGCGGTTTGTTCCTGTTACTTCCCCTGTAACATGACTTGGTGCATAAAATCCGGAAACCTAATCGCATGGAGGCCTGTGTAGAGATTTGAGACGGTTATCTTTTACCAACTTCTCTATGCTGCACCCCTGGACTTCTACTGCGTGGACCTCTTTTCGTCTCGGCGTCACTGGCCTTTTGTCCAGGAGATCATCGGCTTCTGCGCAGTGAGTACCGGGGTGCCCCATCATTGAGTGTGAACCCAGGTCCAGAAACTAAAAGGTAAGATTAATACCGTTAGAGCGGTAGGCCCACAAGGGGTTTGTATTTGGAATTGGTTATATAGAATCTGCCCTGTCCTTCGGGATGGAAGAAGCAAAGGCGCACTGCTTATGTTGACATTAGACGCTCTGTAGTCAGCCCGTCTAATACTGCGGTTTTGGGTCAGACTGAATTCTGGTGTAAATAGTTCATGTCGGATACCGGTGTCCTGTCTTGACTAGCGTATCTAGGGTGTAAATTTTGGTCGCTAGGTCCAGGGGGCCGGGAGACTAGCAGACTCTGTTGTACATTATCATTTGCTAGATCTCACCCTATCTTGGCTAAGTGGTAAGGCGTGTATATTTAACCACTAGACTATTGATAGCGTAAATAGACTAAATGAGTCCTGTTATACATTCCGCTCATTAGTTCGCTATATTGGTGATTGGGCAGCGTAGACTAACCGAATCTTTGGTGTAAATAGATCGATAGTTCTCGAGGTGCTGGCCAATTAGAATAGTTGGGATTATTGTAAATGCTGTTAGATATACTGTAGTTGGTGAGTTGGTGAATTGGTTAAAGTGTATGTCCTGCTAGAAAGCTTGAGCTCTGCCGTCTAGTGGGAGTGTAAATTGTGTGTATAACTGTAAAATAGTGCACGGTACCATAACCACTGACATGTATTATAATTACTGACATTGTGTATTGTATAGAACTACTAGAAAACTGTTTGTTTTGTGTTATATGTGTAACACCATAACTGTTACTAATTGGCCTGTGATTTAAAAACTGTACCATAACTGTACCATAACTACTTTATAATACCATAAACACTTTATAATATCATAACCACTTTGTAATACCATAACCACTTTGTAATACCATAACTACTTTATAATACCATAACCACTTTATAATACCATAACCACTTTGTAATACCATAACTACTTTATAATAACATAACCACTTTATAATACCATAACCACTTTATAATATCATAACCACTTTGTAATACCATAACCAGTTTGTAATACCATAACTACTTTATAATACCATAACCACTTTATAATACCATAACCACTTTGTAATACCATAACTACTTTATAATACCATAACCACTTTATAATACCATAACCACTTTATAATATCATAACCACTTTGTAATACCATAACTACTTTATAATACCATAACCACTTTATAATATCATAACCACTTTGTAATACCATAACTACTTTATAATACCAAAACCACTTTATAATATCATAACCACTTTGTAATACCATAACCATTTTATAATACCATAACTACTTCAAAAATACCATAACTACTGGGGGGCGTGGCCGGCAGAGCACTGAACCAGACGTCTATCTGTGGAGCTCCGACAGGAAACCACAGAAAAAGAAGAAAAAGCCGTAAAAAAACAAATTTAACTCACAGCACGAGACCCACGAACCCCCAGAGAACGAAATGGGGCGCAAGAATCGACAAAGAATGCGACCCGAGCCCCCACGTATGCCTGATATCAGGCTCTCCTTCAGCAGGCCTGAACCGCGGCTGCAGCCCAAGATGGCGCCCGAGGCCCACACAGACCCAGAAGCCTCGGAAGACTCTCAGGAGGGAGAGGAATCGACCCCCTCATCCGCACAAGGGGAGACCCCCCACACCTCGGAGTCGGAAGAAGACTCATCCCCATCCACTAAAGGGGACATTAAGAACCTGCTCACAGACCTGAGAAAGATCTGGAAGGCAGATCTGGCAGAGGCACAAAATGAAATGGGGATTATACACCAAAAAGTGAAAGAGGTGGAGGAGAGAGAAACCGCCAGAGACAGCCACGTACAAAGCAACAGCAGCCAGATAGCGGAACTCACCGCTCAGGTACGCAAGATGCAAAGGGCAATGACACTGCTCGAAACAAGACACAGACAAAGGAACATCCGTATCAGGGGTATCCCAGAGTCTGTCGAGGGGGAGCAATTATTGGAGTTCGCCAGGAACTCGATCGCAGCTTTGGGAATCAAAAGCGAAGCAACCTCTCCCGCTATAAAAGCAGCATTCAGAGTGAAAAAGTCCGCTGCAGCACCCAGCGACGCCCCGAGAGATACAATCGCTCTCACAAGAGACATAGCGGTACAAACCGCGATCATGGCCAAATCCAGGGAATTACAAACCATACACTACGAAAACACTACACTGGCGATATACAGTGATCTCCCTTTCGCAGTATTGGTAGAGAAGAGGAAACTGGCACCCATAGCGAAGAGACTCAGAGACAATTCCGTGAAATACAGATGGGGAGCGGACGGGTCACTCTTGGCAATGTCGGGAACAGGACAGGTCACCCTCACTTCCTCCGAGGAACCAGAACCATTCCTCCGCAGCCTTAATGCACTAGCAGACAGACAACAACAAACGCTACCGGAGCCTACACCAAAGAAACGAGCTGACCCCAAGGGGCACGACAAACTGACCCCAATGGCTCAGGGCCACACTGTACCACGGTGGAGACTGGAAACTGCAGTAGTAAAGACCCTTCCACTACAAAAATTACGGGGCTCGAGGAACACTACCTGAAGAGTACCAGCGCGGACCTTACCGCGAGGACGGCAAAACAAGCCTATTATCAAAGCTGAGAGACCGAAGACGCAACTAAAATCTAGAGAAACTTTACTCTAACCCTAGACATTACAAGCTAAACTAGCATAATTTAACCTAGTATCATATATCCTTAACGTATAATTGTTGTTTGACTATATGTGATAAGGACCCATACCCAGCATTGCCAATGTTTATATTTTACTATACTTTACTTTACACTACCTATATATTGGTCACGTTGTAAGATTTATGTGCAAAAGCAAATAAAATACAAATTTAAAAAAAATACCATAACTACTTTATAATACCATAACTACTTCAAAGTACCATAACCACTGATATTACATTAACAACACTAAAATTACTGTTTAACATTGTATGTGTAACCCCTTAACTATTAATAATTGATAATGTAACTAACACCATAATTATCTAACTGTACAATTATTACTAACCATACCATAACCATTGACTGTAGCGACAAAATTGTTGGAATGTTATGTGATCAGTTAGTTTATGTGGATTAATAGTGTGGATAATTGTATGGTTTGAATAATAGTTACTTTGATAAGTGTATAGTCTTGGGTGGGTTTTTGATTTAATATCGTGTGTGCGACGTTGTGATATTGTTGAGTGTGTGAGGATCCTGTGCGTGTATGTTTGGCCTAGTAACTGTGTTACGTGGTGCTGTTGCCAGGGAAAAGGGTGTGACTGCTGGGAGTGTGTTTGTTGTGTTTCTCTGAATTCGACGCTCCGTTGCTAAGTATGGGTGCGTCTGATTCAAAGATCGTTGATCCCTTGTCATGTATGCTAAACAATTTTGCAAAGGGATATAATGTTTGTGATTTTGGGGTAAAATTATCCCCAAAGCGTCTGACTACATTGTGTAGCAGAAAATGGCCTATTTTGGTGACCTCATGGCCTCCACGTGGTAGTCTTGATCCAAATCTAGTGCAGCGTGTACATGTGGCTGTATCTAGTAGGCCTGAATTTTACAATCAGTTTCCGTACATTGAAAGTTGGAAACAGGTTGTGGAAGGATTGCCCAAATGGATTAAAGTATGCCACGAGGAGCAATGTCGCCTCATGGTGGCCTGTCCATCAGGGCCGCAACTCCGCCCATTTTAGATACGCCCACCGAGTCTGAGCTTCCTCTACCACCCCCTTACTCCTCCTCCAAGGCTAGAGGAGGTGTTGCTGGTGTTGCCAGTGTTGCCACTCCCCCTACCCTAGTGTTTCCTCCCACTCATTCATCCAGCTCAGAGCCCAGCCCACTTGCCTTAAGCCCTCCTCCTCCGGTACCTGCCTCCATTAGTCCTGCATATCTGGATTTGACGTCATTTCTGGTTCCTGGTCAGGCTCCTCCCAGCCCGGCCCGGAATATTCTCTTAACTGACCTTTCATTTAGTAAAAATCAGTTGTCCCCATCTCCTTATCTCACTACCCCTAGACCGGAATTTAATACTAAACAACCTCATCGAAGCCCTGTATTAACCCGACAGATGACTGGTACCCTCCAACCCCGACATTACCAAATGCCTCTCTGACTTACACCGGGCCCAACACACGTTGACGATAATGGTCAATTGCAACATGCAGACCCTGTATTTGTTTATGTTCCCTTCACTACAACTGATTTATTTAATTGGAAGACATATAACTCTTCATATACCGATAAGCCTCAAGCCATGACAGATTTGGTTGCCTCAATCATACAAACCCACAATCCTACTTGGGCTGATTGCCAGCAATTACTATTGACTTTATTTAACAATGAGGAAAGGATTAATCAAGCAGCTATTAAAGCGCTTGAGGAAGCGGCCCGTGTTCAGAACCAGACCCATCCGGTTGCATGGGCTGCAGCCCATTACCCGAATGTGGATCCAAACTGGAATATTAATGGCGCTGATATGCCCCATTTAAGAGCTTATAGGGAAGCCATTATTGCTGGCATCAAGGCAGGAGGGGAAAAGGCAATCAATATGTCAAAGACGGCTGAGGTGTTGCTGAAGATTGATGAGTCACCTAGAGCCTTTTATGAAAGATTACTGGAGGCATACAGATTGTATACGCCTTTTAATCCAGAGGCTCCTGAGAATTCCCGAATGGTTAACCTTTGTCAGCCAGGCCCAAGGTGATATTAAGAGGAAATTACAAAAGTTAGAGGGATTTGTAGGGATGTCTATATCACAGTTGATGGAGATTGCGAATAAAGTATACATGAATAGAGAAACAGAGACAAAGAGGGAAGAAGAACGTAAAATGAGGAAGAAGGCAGATATGCTAGCGGTAGCTATTGCAAGTGTAGAGAGACATGGAAGAGAGGTGAATAGAGGAGTTGAAAATAGGTTGAGTAGGGGACCACTAAGCAGGAATCAGTGTGCATACTGTAGAGAGGAAGGATATTGGAGGAATGAATGCCCACAGAGAGAGCATTATGAAAATGATCGACAAGAAGACAGAAGAGTGCGGGGAGGTTATGGTGGTAACTATAGAGGAAGAGGAAGAGGAAGTTTTGGAGGAAATATTGGGAATAATAGAGGAAGTGTTCAAGGGGAGAGATATTATCCACCCACGCAGAGACCTAGAGAAAGAGAAGATAGAGATTTTGTGGGTCTGGCTGACACTGTTATGGAGGACTATTGATACCGACCGGGCTCCATCCCCTTGGCCGAGCGGAGCCTATGGTCGATGTAGCAATAGCGGGAAAGAGAAGCCCTTTTATGATTGATACTGGGGCTGAACATTCCGTGGTGACCAAATTAGTAGCTCCTCCTTCAGGAAAAACCATAACAGTAATAGGAGCAATTGGGAAGAACACTGCTAGACCGGTTCTTAAGAGTCGCACTTGCATTCTGGGAGGCCATTTGGTCAAGCACCAATTTCTATATATGCCTGAGTGTCCAATCCAACTTTTAGGATGAGATCTATTATCAAAGCTTCAAGCTCAGATAACTTTTCTACCTAATGGATCAACGTCTCTGAAGTTTAATAAATCACCTGGCATAATAGCGGTATTGGTGCCAAAAGAAGAAAAATTGCGTTTCTATTCTGTAATGACAAATGCGAACCAAAAGAGTGATGGATCTGTATTTGACATTCCAGGAGTATGGGCAGAAAATAATCCTCCAGGACTTGCTCGTAACATCCCACTGATACATACTGAGTTAAAGCTCGGGGTGTATCCTGTTAGCCTTTGTATGTTGTTCTTTTATCTACCCCAACAGCTGTAAAGGTGGCAGAGGTGACTCTGTGGATTCATCACTCCAGGGTTAAATCAGCGGCAGACTCTTGGCAAGCCACTCCAGACCCTTAAAATCCTTGTAAGATCCGGTTGAAGCGGGTGACTCAGTTGGAGTGAGTGATGGGACATCGTGGTTGAAAGTAACATCCGAGATCAGCAAGTAGGTGTTTTGACGGCCATAATAAAGCCTGACCACCTACCTACATTTCATAGCCAGAGTGTCTCGAAGGGACCTATGTGGAGGAAAGTGAGGATCAGAAGAACGCCAATCCTTGCAGCCCTCACAATCGGGAAGCTGAGGTGCCGTCGCACGGTTGAAGAATAAAGATGAGGACCACAAGAATAATGTGTTTTATTATGTGTCTTAGTATTTTTATGATTTTTCAGGAGGGTAAGGGTAAAGATATTCCAGGCTGTGTTAGTTGTATTAAGACTACGAAAACAGGTAACCAGATATCCCAGACCCTAATTTGGCACTCACACTATGAATATAAAGGATATGTGTCTAGGTGTAGATATTTAGATATTGATTACAGTGTGTGTCACTTAGCAGTAGGAGAGTCTAAATGTTTTGATCCCCAATTCCAACCCCGTACAATTTGGTTGGTAATTCGGAATAGTAACTCCCAGGGGACATTAATAAATAGGACTGTGATAAGTACCATACATTCCACAGGTATTCTACTATTTGTTGCATGTTGTCAGGGTACCTGAAGTCTCTACCTCGGAGGAGGTTAGACTTTCTAACGGCCGTCCTCTCAGGGGGACTGATTCACCCAATAATCACAGCTCTCATAACCGTTTACACGCCGGCCGCGATAGCCCCGCTTCCTTTGATGACGCGGCGCTCAGGAGCCGACGTCATGACGGCAATCACGCCCCGACCTGTCAATCTAGTTCCGAACAACGAATCAGGGCTCGGCAGGGGCAGAGTCATCAATCAAAGAGCTAGGTATAAAATAGGGATGTGTGTAATGGTTCATTGCCCTGTCGTGGTTCTAGCTTGTCTGGTCACTCAGTGCTCTTATTACTATTGTCTCTTTGGTTCTGACTCGGCTTGTACTTTAGTTCCTGCTTATCTCTCGTGTCCTTTGACCTCGGCTCGTCTCTCGCTTACCTGTTCTCTCGTTCCCTCGACCTCGGCTTGTCTCTGACCATTCTTTGCTTTCTCCTTACGTTAGTCCGGCCATTCTAAGGTCCGGTATACGTACCTAGCTCCTGTTTGTATTCTGCGTGTTGGATCCCTGTCCCGATCCTGACATTACGACAGGGCCAATGGATCCTGCAGGTACAAACGCTCAGATTGGTTCTCCTGACTCGAGATTTGAAGCCATGGACCATAGAATGGACCAGATGGCTCTGGCGCTGCAAGCATTACTATCCCATCCTAGTAATGAATCAGAGGAGATGCGTACACCACCCATCTCTCTTGTTAATACAGGCCTAGAGGTAGCCACAGTGGGAGCCTCTTCCCATGTTACTTACCCGTTACGCTATGGCGGTTCTCCGGATACCTGTCGAGGTTTCCTAAACCAGATAGGGATTCATTTTGAATTACAACCCCGCGCCTACCCTACAGACAGGGCGAAGGTTGGATTCATAATCTCGTTACTCATTGACAAAGCTCTTAGATGGGCTAACCCTCTGTGGGAAAATGATAATCCAGTAGTCTATAATTATAATGCATTTGTCACTACTTTTAAGAGGACTTTTGACCCTCCAGAAAGAAAGGCCAGTGCAGCTAGACTACTATTACGTCTTAGACAGCATAGCCTAACCCTTGTGGATTATGCGTTAGAGTTCAGATCCTTGGCGGCAGAGGTCAAGTGGAATGAACAGGCCTATATGGACGTATTTCTGAACGGTTTATCAGATGAGATCTTAGACGAGGTTGCCACAAGAGATCTTCCTGAAAATTTGGAAGAATTAATTTCATTTATTTCTCGAATAGATGAACGCATGAGACAGAGGCAGAACACTCGAGATAGAACTCATAGACCTTCCTTAAGACTAGCTCCCGCATTTCAGAATTCTGAATCTACAACTCTAGCTCTCCCAGAACCTATGCAAATAGGTAACACTCGTCTCTCAGAAAGTGAAAGACAATACAGGAGAAGGGAGGGTCTGTGTATGTATTGTGGAGTAAGAGGTCACCTACGCCTAAATTGCCCTAACCGTCCGGGAAACGCTCGCACCTAAGTTTCTCAAGAGGACAGGCCTTGGGTGTTTCTATCTTATCCTCTACATATGATTACAAGGATCATAGGCTTCTGTTACCTGTTTCTTTAGCTTGGGAAAAGGGAGTACTTAATGCTATGGCATTAATAGATTCCGGAGCAGCTGAAAGCTTTATTGACCAAGCCTTTGTCACGAACCACTCTATCCCATCTCAGCTAAGGGATACACCCTTGGCCGTTGAGGCCATAGATGGTAGACCATTATCAGACCCTGTTATTTTTCGTGAGACTATACCAGTTAAGTTAACCATTGGTATTTTACACGAGGAGGGTATATCTCTCATGCTTATCTCATCTCCTTCAGTTCCAATAGTCTTGGGGTACCCCTGGCTTAAGAAGCATAACCCTATTATTGATTGGGAACAAGGTGAGATAGTCTCCTGGGGTCAGGGTTGCCAGAGAGGTTGTTTACAGAAAATCTCACCGGTTTGCGTAGTTGACACACCAAGTAACTCTAACCAGCCCACAGATTTACGGATACCATCTCAGTACCTGGATTTAAAGGTCTTTGATAAAAAGAGGGCTGATACTTTACCCCCACACAGGTCCTTTGACTGTAAGATTAGACTCCTGCCTGGTACTATGCCTCCGAGGGGTACTGTATATCCTCTATCCACTAAGGAGAACTTAGTCTTAGAGGAATACATACGGGAGAACCTAGACAAGGGATTTATTAGGAGATCCTCTTCTAATGCCCTTCGGCCTTTGCAATGCTCCTGCTGTATTCCAGGACCTAATTAATGAGGTTCTTAGGGAATTTCAACATGAATGTGTTATAGTCTATTTGGATGATATACTAATACACTCTAGAGAGCCTGAGACTCACCACAAACAAGTCAGAAGGGTATTGCGTAAGCTTCTACAACATGGTTTGTACTGCAAATTGGAGAAGTGTAGCTTTGACCAATCTCAGATAAACTTTCTTGGTTACGTTATTTCTGGAGACGGGTTTAGGATGGACCCGGTTAAACTCCAATCAATTTTGGATTGGCCATTGCCCAAGGGACTCAAGGCCATTCAGAGGTTTATCGGATTCTCCAATTATTATAGGCACTTCATTAAGGGGTACTCTTCTATTATTGCTCTTATTACCAATATGACTAGACAGGGTGCTGATACCAAGACCTGGTCTTCTGAGGCGCTTGTTGCTTTCAGTACACTCAAGGAACAGTTTGCCTCAGCACCAATATTAGTTCATCCTGACACCTCCTTGCCTTTTTAACTCAAGGTAGACGCCTCAGAGACGGGTATAGGCGCTATCTTGTCCCAAAGGCTAGGTTTGAATAAACCGCTGCACCCATGTGGTTTTTTTTCCAAGAAATTGTCTGGGCCTGAAAGCAGATATGATATTGGTGACAGGGAACTATTAGCGGTCATTATGGCTTTAAAGGAATGGAGACATTTGTTGGAAGGGCTTTACACCCGGTTACTATTTTGACGGATCACAAGAATTTGTCCTATATAGGGGAAGCCAAGCGCTTGTCTGCCAGGCTTTGTTCCTTACTCATTTCAACTACGTGCTCACTTATAGACCTGGTTCTAAGAACTCTAAGGCTGATGGATTGTCCCGCCAACATGAACCTTCTACTATGTCTGATATGGTTTTTTCTTCTGTAGTTCCCAAGTGTAATATTGTTGCCAACACAAGCATCAAGATTCACTCCCCGTTGCTTGCTGAGATCAAGAAAGTACAGCATCTGGCTCCCAGAATTGTTCCTGGGGATCGGTACTTCGTTCCTCCTGAACTCCAACTGGAACTGTTGCAGTGTTTTCATAACAGTAAATTTGCCGGACACCCTGGCATACGCAAGTCGTGTTCTCTGATTTCTAAAGATTTCTGGTGGCCTTCGTTACGTAAGGATGTTAAGGACTTCGTCGGGGCATGTGAGGTCTGTATGAGGACTAAACAACCTCATACGCTTCCATGTGGGCTTTTGCACCCCCTAGAAATTCCCGAGAAACCATGGTCTTGTTTGGCTATGGACTTCATTGTCGATTTGCCTGTTTCTAAAAAACATACTGTTATCCTCACGGTGATTGACAGGTTTACTAAAATGGCTCATTTTGTACCCCTGCCTAAATTGCCCTCTTCTCCCGAATTGGCTGAGATTTTCGCGAGGGAGATTTTTCGTTTACATGGTATTCCTTCTGAAATTGTTTCTGATAGAGGGTCCCAATTTGTTTCCTGGTTTTGGAGGTCCTTCTGTTCTCAATTGGGCATCAAATTGAATTTTTCTTCTGCCTATCATCCCCAGTCCAACGGAGCTGCCGAACGCACCAACCAAAAGGTTGAACAATTTTTGCGTTGTTTTGTTTCTGAACACCAGGACGATTGGGTCGGTCTGATTCCTTGGGCGGAGTTTGCGCACAACAATCTCGTTTGCGATTCTACTCGTTCTAGCCCCTTCTTCATGAATTATGGCTTTCATCCTTCCGTTCTTCCGTCGGTTTCCCCTTCCCAAGGGATACCGTCGGTTGATGTTCATGTTGCCAATCTGAGGAAGTTGTGGGATCAGACTCGACGTATTCTTCTTCATAATTCCACGGTGTCCAAACGACACGCTGACAAACGCAGACGGGTGGCTCCGTTTTTTTCCCCGGGTGATAGGGTATGGCTGAGTTCCAGAAACATCCGCTTGAAGGTTCCCTCCATGAAATTTGCTCCTCGTTACATAGGTCCTTACAGGGTTCTGTCTCGTATTAACCCGGTTGAGTATCGTCTGGCTCTTCCGCCTGCCCTGCGCATCCCAAATTCCTTTCATGTTTCCTTATTAAAACCTTTGGTTTGTAACAGATTTTCCTCCGCTGTGTCCTCCCCTCGTTCTGTCCAGGTTGAGGGTCAGGAGGAGTATGAAGTCAAGTCCATTCTCGATTCTCGGGTTTCTCGGGGGAGGGTGCAATATCTTGTTGACTGGAAAGGTTATGGTCCTGAGGAAAGGTCTTGGGTGGTCCGGGAAGATGTGCATGCCCCTCGTCTCCTCAGGGCATTTCATGCTCGTTTTCCATCTCGCCCCGGTTCCTTCCGCCCGGTGGGCGTTTCTGAGAGGGGGGGTACTGTCAGGGTACCTGAAGTCTCTACCTCGGAGGAGGTTAGACTTTCTAACGGCCGCCCTCTCAGGGGGACTGATTCACCCAATCCTCACAGCTCTCATAACCGTTTACACGCCGGCCGCGATAGCACCGCTTCCTTTTATGTCGCGGCACTCAGGAGCCGGCGTCATGACGGCAATCACGTCCCGACCTGTCAATCTAGTTCCGAACAACGAATCAGGGCTCGGCAGGGGCAGAGTCATCAATCAAAGAGCTAGGTATAAAATAGGGATGTGTGTAATGGTTCATTGCCCTGTCGTGGTTCTAGCTTGTCTGGTCACTCAGTGCTCTTATTACTATTGTCTCTTTGGTTCTGACTCGGCTTGTACTTTCGTTCCTGCTTATCTCTCGTGTCCTTTGACCTCGGCTCGTCTCTCGCTTACCTGTTCTCTCGTTCCCTCGACCTCGGCTTGTCTCTGACCATTCTTTGCTTTCTCCTTACGTTAGTCAGGCCATTCTAAGGTCCGGTATACGTACCTAGCTCCTGTTTGTATTCTGCGTGTTGGATCCCTGTCCCGATCCTGACACATGTAAGGCGATTTCGAGTAGTGGAAAACCTTGGAATGTATATGGTAATCTTAAATGGGAACGGACTTATGGGTTCAATGATAAATATTTATGTCCCTAGTAAAAGATCTACTGATCCTGATTGCCCAAATAGAGATTTTAATTTCTGTCCATATTGGTCTTGTGTGGGATGGGCAACCTGGGGTAAATTAGTAGACCAAGATATAATTATCCAAATGTTGCCCACTGTACTGTATTGTAAAGCTATGGAGTGTAACCCTGTGCATATGACCATTTCCAATCCACAGCACTTCATTGATAAGTTTGGGAATCTCTTTGGGTTTCAAAATACATGGTACAGGAGTAGATCCAGGGACCGTGATATATGTAGGTCTTGAAATGAAGACAGTAGCAACCCAGACTCATCAGGTTTTTCATTCCTTCTATGAGGACATGAGTATTGAGGATACAATTCCCCATAATGTTAAGAACCTATTTATTAATTTGGCTGAGAGTATTGCAGGTAGTCTTAATATAACTAACTGCTTTGTATGTGGAGGTACTAATATGGGAGACCAATGGCTATGGGAGACAAAGGAGATTTTGTACCCTGGTTCTGAGACAGATGAACAACAGATGCCTTCTCAGTCTGATCATCGAGTAAGTACTAGAGGTAAATCAGAATGGCTTTAAAAGACATCTATTATAGGTCACGTATATTTAGCTAGAAGAGGGCCAATGTATAATACACCTGTTGGCGAATTAACATGTTTGGGACAGAAGGCCTACAATGCCGATACTAAAGATACTACTTGGTGGTCGGCTTCAAATGTTCCTGTTACTTCCCCTGTAACACAACCAAACCTGGGGCGAGCACCAAGGCCCAAGACGTAGTTTGTAGTCACTAAAGAACTTCTGTTCTAGGTCCACTCCAAACCATGGTTCCCAAACGTTATATAGTAGGATAGGTAGGCATTAATTTCCCCATAGTAAAAATCTATGTAAATTTATATAGGGTTAGGGTTACGTGTAGGGTTAGGGGTAGGAGTAGGGTTTCGGAAGTGCCGAACCGAACTGAAGTGCAGAATTGCCGAAGTCAAGAATTTCGGAAGTGCTGAACCGAACTAAATTTTTTGCCCATGCACATCCCTAATAAATAGCTTTGTTAGTTGATTAGGTGAGGTCGCATTATGAGTAGTGACTATACATAGATTAGGGTTCAGAGACTCTCCCAGAGATGCACTTTGGAATACCAGAAGGGTTGAATAAGGGGATAGGGATGTGGAGATAGGAATTGGCTACTCTTAATTTAAATGATTTTTCTAAACACTAAATATGCATTTTCATATTTGTTTGTTATGTGTATTCATTGGTGTGCTGCATCCTGTTATCCTGATTATATCTTTTTTATTGGGGGGAGGGGCAACCGTATATTCAGGTGTAACAGGATTTCAGCTAAGCCCAAAATCTACACGTGTCGTATCTGTATCTAAGTTACATGTAGCCAAGTTACAGTAATCAAATGTAACGAGCATGGGCAAGACCTGAAACCACATTCCATTCTCTCCTAGTCCCATATTGCCTATCCATACAAGGTAATTCTGTGTATACTGTTTACTGATTGGTGTAAGGGTACAGTTGGGGGGATGTATAGTCTATAAAAAGCCTGTAATTCAAAACTGCAGTGCTCAGACCTGGAACACGGGTCAGCTGAGACCCGACCTGTTAAAATAAACCTGTTTGCTTCCTGAATTGACCTGTGTCCGGACTGTCTGTGCGTGGCTTCATCAGTGTTTTCCCGTAACATTTCTGGTGCGTTGTCCAGGAAGCCATCGCGGAGATCACCGAGACAGTGATATTTCACCAATCTCTCTATGGTTTCACCCCTCGACCGTTACTGCGTGGACCTCCTTTCATTAAAGGCGCCACTAAGCTTCTTCGTCCAGTGGGTATTGGGGTGTCCCATCAATGAATTTCAATCCCAGGTCCCCAGCAACCAAAGGAGAAATTAGTAATGGTAAGAAGTTTTGATATATTTGGTATACCTGTAGCCTGGCCTTTCCCTCTGGAAAGAAGAGAGACCTGATCATCACTCTCTATCTGGTAGCTAAAGTCTGGTCTGTAAAGAGACTGTTCAGCTTATGTCTGGTTTGTAAAAACATTGTTTCACTAAATCCTAGTTTTTAAAGTTAATGTCCAGCTAAATCCTGGTTTGTAAATACTGTTTAACGGACTACTAAATTAAATAGTGTTTGACTAAAATACGGGTTTGTAGTAATATTGGGTGGTTGGGTGGTTAAGACGTTGGTCTATTGGATAGTTAATTGTATAGCTCTTTGTTGGCTTTGACTTTGTTCTGTATGTGTGAGACATCATTAATATAACAAAGCAAGTCGTGTGTGTGTGTGTTTTTGGCCGGGCAACTGCGCCACGTTACTGATAAGGGGCTTTGTGTGCCAATTGTAACTTTAAATATTTAGTTATTTTGAACCAGACTATCTGTTGAAACAATGGGTACTTCTGATTCTAAAATTGCTGATCCGTAAACACGTATGTTGAGAAATTTTACTAAGGATTAAGGGGTAAGCTATTCATGATTATGCTGTAATGCTATCCCCCAAAAGATTGACTACTCTGTGTAGCAGTGTTTTGGTAACAAAGTGTCCCTCCTGTGGTAGTTTTGATCCCGATTTAGTACAACGGGTTCATACTGTTATTACCAGTATGCCGGGACATTACGACTAATTCCCATATATAGACTGTTGGCAAAAAAAAAAAAAACCTAAATGGATTAAGTTGTGCCACCAGGAACAATGTCGCATCATGGTTACCCAAACGTGTTTGTCTACTAAGGCCCCTACTCCACCTGTTTTGGAACCTGTATCTGATCTCCCCTTACCACCCCCCTATTCATCCTCTCGAGTCCAAATTAATGTAACTGATAGTTTCACTTCCTCAGCCCCAGTGTCCCGCCTACCCACTCACCCATTTTAGATACCAGCCCACTTGTCTTGGACACACCTTTTTCTGTGCCTATCCCTATTGATTTTTTGTATCCTGAAATCGCGCCCTTTTTGGTTGTCGGACAGGCTCCTCCCAGCCTTGTCCGAGATATTACGCTCCCTAGACTGACTACCGATATGCCTGACTTGCCTTCCTCTATCCACCTAGCGACCCCACAAACGGAAGCTGTTAAAAAATGATACCCTACTAATGTACGTAGTCCTGTTCTAACCCGTCCAACCACTGCTAACCTCCAACCCCAGCATTTACAGATGCCCCTTCGACTTACCCCTGGTCCAACCCATATTGATGGTAATGGTTACTTGCAGTCCGGATACCCTGTATTTGTGTATGTTCCCTTCACCACTACTGACCTGTTTAATTGGAAAACCCATAACTCCTCGTATACGGATAAACCATAAGCTATGACAGATCTGGTCACTTCCATTATTTAAACCCATAACCCTACATGGGCAGATTGTCAGCAATTATTGTTAACCTTATTTAATTCTGAGGAAAGGACACATGTTAGTCAAGCGGCCATTAAGTCTCTTGAAGAAACTGCTCGCACCCAAATTGCATGAGGTCATACAAAAATCTGATGAATCTCCTAGCATGTTCTATGAGAAATTGAGTCATACCGACTGTATATCCCTTTTAACCCTGAAATTTTGCGTATGGTCAATACAGTATTTGTCAGCCAAGCCCAGGGTGATTGTAGCGGAATGGACATTTGCAAGTTAATTTTATTCACTATATTGGCTGTCCGTATCTCACCCCCCCTGTTATTTTGTGTGTTTTGTCGATTATTTTGTGTGGTTCTTCTTTGGCCGTTCGGTAGACTTCATACGAACAGAATCCATTAGTCTCCCGAACAAGGACCACCCCTGTGCCACATTAGAACGTTAACACCAACCACTTAAGTGCGAAACCGCAAGGGAAACAATTAATGAATGCTCTCCTGGGGGGCCACCATTTCGTATAAACAAACACATGGCTGGGAGAATGGCGACCATCTTGTCCCCTGAACAAGGGCAGCTGTACTTGGTCGTCGAGTGCCTGGAACTATTTTTGGCTTGGTGAATACCGGTAAACTGTCGACCGCTGCCTGTTAATGTTCCCGACCAGTGGCGTCGCTAGGGGGGGCAGAGGGGGCCATGGCCCACCCTACATCATGTTGTGCCCCCCCTTGAACACTCCCAAATGCCAGCAACCTGCTGGCCATGTGTTTAGATTATATTCCCTTGGGCTGTAACAGTCTGTGACAGCCCGAGGGAATGCAGGACAGTGCAGCTCAGCTGGAGGCTGGGGGCTGTCTGTGGCCGGAGAGAGCACTGACAGGCTCCCTGGCACAGGCCCCGCCCCCAAACGAAGCCCCGCCTCCCACACATAAGCCCCACCCCCACCGTTAAGCAGCAGCCCATGCTGCTGCTGCAAAGGCCAGAAGATGGCTGAACCCCAGCAACAGGTAGGCTTGATGTGTGTGTGTCTGGACTCAGCAGTCTGTGTGTGTGTGTGTGTGTATGGACTCAGCAGTCTGTGTGTGTGTGTGTGTATGGACTCAGCAGTCTGTGTGTGTGTGTGTGTGTGTGTGTGGACTCAGCAGTCTGTGTGTGTGTGTGTGTGTGTGTGTCTGGACTCAGCTGTGTGTGTGTGTGTGTATGGACTCAGCAGTCTGTGTGTGTGTGTGTGGACTCAGCAGTCTCTGTGTGTGTGTGTGTGTGTGTGTGTCTGGACTCAGCAGTCTGTATGTGTGTGTGTGTATGGACTCAGCAGTCTGTGTGTGTGTGTCTGGACTCAGCTGTGTGTGTGTGTGTGTGTGTGTGTGTGGACGTCTGGACTCAGCAGTCTGTATGTGTGTGTGTATGGACTCAGCAGTCTGTATGTGTGTGTGTATGGACTCAGCAGTCTGGGTGTGTGTGTGTGTGTGTGTGTGTATGGACTCAGCAGTGTGTTTGTGTGTGTGTATGGACTCAGCAGTGTGTGTGTGTGTGTGTGTGTGTGTGTGGACTCAGCAGTCTGTGTGTGTGTGTGTGTGTGAGTGTATGGACTCAGCAGTCTGTGTGTGTGTGTGTGTGTGTGGACTCAGCAGTCTCTGTGTGTGTGTGTGTGTGTGTGTGTGTGTGTGTCTGGACTCAGCAGTCTGTATGTGTGTGTGTGTGTATGGACTCAGCAGTCTGTGTGTGTGTGTGTGTGTGTGTGTCTGGACTCAGCTGTGTGTGTGTGTGTGTCTGGACGTCTGGACTCAGCAGTCTGTATGTGTGTGTGTATGGACTCAGCAGTCTGGGTGTGTGTGTGTGTGTGTATGGAATCAGCAGTGTGTGTGTGTGTGTATGGACTCAGCAGTGTGTGTGTGTGTGTGTGTGGACTCAGCAGTCTGTGTGTGTGTGTGTGTGTGTGTGTGTGTGAGTGTATGGACTCAGCAGTCTGTATGTGTGTGTGTGTATGGACTCAGCAGTCTGTGTGTGTGTGTGTATGGACTCAGCAGTCTGTGTGTGTGTGTGTGTGTGTGTGTCTGGACTCAGCTGTGTGTGTGTTTGTATGTGTCTGGACGTCTGGACTCAGCAGTCTGTATGTGTGTGTGTATGGACTCAGCAGTCTGTGTGTGTGTATGGACTCAGCAGTCTGTATGTGTGTGTGTGTATGGACTCAGCAGTCTGTGTGTGTGTGTGTGTGTGTGTGTGTGTGTGTGTATGGACTCAGCAGTCTGTGTGTGTGTGTGTGTGTGTATGGACTCAGCAGTCTGTGTGTGTGTGTGTGTGTGTATGGATTCAGCAGTCTGTGTGTGTGTGTGTATGGATTCAGCAGTCTGTGTGTGTGTGTGTGTGTGTGTGTATGGATTCAGCAGTCTGTGTGTGTGTGTGTCTGTGTGTGTGTATGGACTCAGCAGTCTGTGTTTGTGTATGGACTCAGCAGTCTGTATGTCTGTGTGTGTGTGTGTATGGACTCAGCAGTCTGTGTGTACATGTATAAATCAGCCTGTGTGCATTCAGCAACACCTGTGTGCATTCAGAAATCTGTGTGTGTGTGTGTGTGTATGTACTCAGCAGTCTATCAAGAATTAAACATTTTATTCCTGTGAGTTGTTGTGTAGGAAGGGCCCCAGTGCACTGCTTTGCCCGGGGGCCCTTAACGCTGTTAAGATGGTACTGCTTGTGTGTGTCAGTGAGCTTCTATTTAGTGAGCATGTGTGTGTCAGTGAGCTTGTGTGTGTCCCTGAACTTCTTTGTAGTGAGCCTTGTGTTTATACAAGTGAGTTTGTCTGTAGTAAGCTTGTGTGTGAGTCAGAGAGTTTTGTCTGTCAGTAAGCCTATTTGCGCATGTCAGTGAGCTTGTGTGCTTACTGTACAATATATACATAGTGACTTGTAGAAATGGCATACATTTTTTTCCAGGGCTGCTTTGGATTCTCTGCCAGCGAGTTTGGCTCTTCTAGCGAGTGCGCTTTACAGCTGAATCATCTGTGTGAGCTGCCGCACACTTTAGCCCTGTTACACACGTCTGGGAGCTGCTGTTGACAGGTACTAGTAGTCTAGAGATTGGGACATGGGGTATATGCTCAGCTATCTGTATAATACTATAGTGCTGTTCTCTGTATAATACAGATCTGTGTGTGTATAATATCCCGGGATATTCAGTGTTCCTATATAGTGCTGCTCTCTGTCTTGGGATATTATACACAAACAGACCTGAATTATACAGAGAGCAGCACTATACAGGGAGCACTGACTGTCCTGGGATATTATAGACACAGCCATGTATTATACAGAAAGCAGCACTATACAGGGAGCACTGACTGTCCCAATTTATTATACACACAACCCTGTATTATACAGAGAGCAGCACTATACAGGGAGCACTGACTGTCCCAATTTATTATACACACAACCCTGTATTATACAGAGAGCAGCACTATACAGGGAGCATTGACCATCCCAATTTATTATACACACAACCCTGTATTATACAGAGAGCACTGACTGTCCAGGGATATTATACACAGACAGTATAGCTGTGTTGCAAAATGTCCTTGGAATTTTTTTTCAAATGTTGGCAACTATGGCACTGTATCAAAGGAAATGCGTTTTTTTTTTATAATCCCTGGTGGAAAATAATGAATCCTCCACCAGGGATTATAAAAAAAAAGCCAACACATTTTATCGGGGGCGGGGCTTAACATGCGGCAGGGGCGGGGTCAAACTGTGGCGAGGGCGGGGTTGAATGTGCCCCCCTACTTTTGTCCCTGGCCCACCCTGTGCCCCCCCTAAAAATGAATCCTAGAGACGCCACTGTTCCCGACCACCTACATATACGGCGTTCGGGAGTTATAAAGTACCGAACAGGGGGAGCATTCGTATTATGACAGTAAGAGATTCCCTTGTATGGTTTTCACACAGGAACCTCACAAACAGAGACCGGCCAGGGCACCTATTCTCCTGGAAATATTTTCGGCTACCACCTCGTGTCTGGACGGTCAAATCATCCACACGAATGCGTTCCTGTTCTACCAAACCGATATCAGTGATTCTTGGATATGTTGGTCAGTTGGATCGGGGCTATCAGGGAATGTACTTTTTGTGGGGTTCCTATGTATGGTTGGGGGACTTTTGGGGTATGGAATATTTGGGGGATTTTTGTGCTTGAGAGATAATTAAATTGTTGGTGTTTACACGCACAAAGGATCCTGGGATTGAAACCCTTGCATTTCCGACTGTGGAAGCTGAGGTGCCATCGCACGGTCGAAAAATTATAGGATGACTTCTGCTATAATGTGTTGTTTTCTCGTTTGTTTTATTGTTTTAATGACATGTATGCAGTGGGTGGAATCTGATCCAACAGGTTGTGGTAAATGCATTAAGACAACTAGAACTGGCAATCAGATATCCAAAACCCTCATCTGGCATTCATATTATGTGTGCAAAGGATCTGTGTCTAAATGCAGATACTTAGACACTGATTATAGTGTCTGCAAGCCAGTTTCAGGTGAACCAAAATGTTTTGATCCCCAACTCCAACCTTGTACAATTTGGTTGCTTCTCCGAAATGCACATTTTCAGGAGACTTTAATAAATAAGACTCTAATTAGTACTACCACATCCCTGGGCATCCTACTTTTTGATGCATGTAAATCAATTTCAGGTAGTGGGAAAACGCTTGAATAGATGTGACACTTTGGATTGGGAATGGACCTACGGGTTCAATGATAAGTACTTGTGTTCCAGTAAAAGACCCATAGATCCTGATTGTCAGATTAGGGATTTCAACTTCTGCCCATGCTGGTCGTGTGTAGGTTGGGAAAACTGGAGAAGACTGTAGATCAAGGCCTAAAGATGTAAAGGCTACCTACCACCCCCCAATGGAGTGTAACCTTGTTTACCTTATTATTTCAAATTCCCACCAGTTCATCAGTAAGTCTTGAAATCTTTATGGCTTCTAGATATATGGTATGGGGACAGACCCAGGGGCCATACTATATATAGGACTCGTAACAGAGACCTTAAGTGCTCAAACTCACCAGGTATTTCACTCATTCTATGAAGAGATGAGCACTGAAGTTGGAATCCCTCATATAGTCAAAAACGTGTTTATTGATCTGGCAGAGAGTATTGCAAGTAGCTTCAATGTAACCAACTGTTTTGTTTGTGGAGGTACTAATATGGGAAATCAGTGGCCATGGGAGGTGTAATAAGTGGGGGGACTGATTAACAGCCAAACGGTATGCCAATGAAGTGTTATTGTGTTCTAATACAGGGATTCAAGCCCCATTCTACCCGTAGGCAATAATGGAGTCCTCTGTAAAGCACGTGGCCTTTCACCTGGCAAAACTAGTTGGTTTGTTGATAAACTCCTCC
This sequence comes from Pelobates fuscus, assembly GCF_036172605.1. Classification (NCBI taxonomy): domain Eukaryota; kingdom Metazoa; phylum Chordata; class Amphibia; order Anura; family Pelobatidae; genus Pelobates; species Pelobates fuscus. The sequence continues at coordinate 168,802,444 of NC_086317.1, forward strand.
TCCATTCCCTTCCAGTGCAATCCCCCTTCCCTCAGGAGGCACTCTAAGGGATTGAGGGAGGTGTGTCGAGCAGAAGGAAGGGCTAACCTGTTAAAAGCCCTGTGAATAGCACTTTCTCTCTCTCTTTGAATTCACCCTCCTCACTCTCTCTCTCTCTCTCTCTTTCTATTCCCTCTCCCCACTATACACACCCTCTCTCTCTTACTCTCAGCTGGTGATCAATGGAGTGGTAACTGTATCAGGTGTCTATGCCTGTTTTACTATGTTAGTTTAGCCTACTTTCCATTCAATCAATGACTAATTTTGGTAGCAACATTTACTAGCCTATTTCAAATGTATATGTATTGTTTGTTTGATTAGCCTCTTAATAAATATTATTGCATTGCCGAAAGCAAGGAGTGTGGACTCTGACTTTACACTCGGTTTTTAAGTTATTATTTTAAATTATTATTTTTAGTTATTAATGTTATTATTAAATCCAAGTTTACTCCAACTTGCGAGTTAAAGTTTATTACAGGAGGCAAGAGAAGTATGGTACCCAGATACTGGAATTAGTGATAAATAATTGCCTTTCCACTTTACAAACCCAGCCAACTTACAGGATAAAATCAGAATGGCTACTAAAACCTTCCATAATTGGCCATGTGGAAGTATAGACCATTAGCCCAGAGAGAGGTAACATGCAATCCAGTATTCAAACCCTGATAAAGTTTATACAGGGGCCCCAGGACCAAGCTAAAAGTTCTGTTCGTCTCTCCTGTCTTGTGATTACCGGATCGGTATTAGCAATCTCTGATAAGTGATGCATCTGAGTACTTAGTACCAGAAGCATCAAAGGGGGGAATGTCACAGGATTTCAGCTAAGCCCAAAATCTACACGTGTCGTATCTGTATCTGTATCTAAGTTACACGTAGCCAAGTTACAGTAATTAAATATAATGAGCATGTGCAAGACCTGAAGCCACATTCCATTCTCTCCTAGTCCCATATTGCCTATCCATATAAGGTAATTCTGTGTATACTGTTTACTGATTGGTGTAAGGGTACAGTTGGGGGATTTATAGTCTATATAAAAAGCCTGTAATTCAAAACTCCAGTGCTCAGACCTGGACATGAGACCCGGCTGGTTAAAATAAACCTGTTTGCTTCCTGAATATACCTGTGTTTGGACTCTCTGTGCATGGTTTCATCACTGTTTTCCCATAACACAGGGATTTTTAACTCACATAAATGTTATAATGCACGTTGATTAAATAAGTCCCTTTAAATGTTAATGAGCTGGTGAATCTTAAGCTCTCTCAATTGCTCTCAGACCTAAAGAATTTTAATTGGTTGATAGCTGACCTTTTTTTTTTAACTAAATTACACACAGCAAAAAATTAGAAAAGGAAGTGACCTGAGTCAATTTTTCTCTTGTTTATTCATGTTCTTATTTATACACCCTTTAATTCAGTGTACTCTTGGTTCCCGGCCTTACTCAGTATACCATTCCTGATCTAAAAATGTAAACAAAAAATTGGAGTAACATTTGTAGCATATCTGTAATATGTCAGGCTTTATTCAATATGTCTATATTAACATACATATTTATGTATCGCCATCCATAAATAATAAATAAAATAAAAAAATCAGTTTTGCTGTGGTCACTTGTAATTGATGTTAAAGATTTTCAATAGTGTGCTCTAATTGTACTTGTCTGACTATTCTTCTGGTTCCTTTCACTCCAAGCTAAATTTCTTATGACTCTAATGAATAGTATGGTAATTTAACTATCAAATGATGCTGCAACTATTAAATCTGTTCTGGATTCACAGATCGCTTACTCCTTTAAGCAGCCATGATCCCTCATGGTCCACTCTTTTATATTCTTCCCAGATTTCAATTGGATTAATAATGTATCTCTACACCGCGTGTTATTACAAATAATGGATTGTTTCTTTCATAATCCTGTTTAAAGGTTTGGTTCGCTAATGGCTCAGTGATACTTTTACATCCTATTATATGATTTGGATTTGGCCTGTTGGCCTTTAACATTTTCTCCTTTCCGCTTCTTCAACTCCACCTCTCTCACCCAACCCACACACCCATATGCGCTCTCACGATTCCATTAACTTTCCCTCTTAGTCCTCTACCTGTGATAGAAAGTAACCAATAGTTCCATGTATTAAGCAAACAATGAATTATCCACCTTCATCCCCAGCGACAGGCCAGTTTCCCAGTTAAACCCAGGTTTCATTATGTTGACCAACGATGTCCACTTTTAAAAATGAATTGGTTTAATATTTTATACTAGCATATATACGGTCAAGCATACATTCCATCAATAAATAAGCTGTAGATATAGGCGTACCCTTACAAGTTGAACATATACTGCTGCATCTGACATTCTCACCCTTAGCAGTGGAAATCTAAAATAGAATAGAAACATAGAATGTGACAGCAGATAAGAACCATTCAACCCATCTAGTCTGCCCAATTTTCTAAATATTTTCATTAGTCCCTGGCCTTATCTTATAGCTAGGATAGCCTTATCCCACTCATGCTTAAACTCCTTCACTGTGTCTACCACTTCAGCTGGAAGACTATTCAATGCATCCACTACCCTATCAGTTAAGTAATACTTACATATTGATATTATTTTTAAGCCTTACAGATATATAACATGGAAGCTTGTAGTAGTCACCTGTACTACTATTTGGTTACCTTGATTAGAATATAAGTCTAGACAGAATCATCCCCATATCAATGGCAACCCAGTTGACACGTCTTCTCAGTAGTTGGTGTGTTTCCATGGAAAAAAAGACAGTCACCAATGTGTATTTCGTGCGGCAAACTAATTCCCTTTAACCTTTCTGTCTCTGCTCCTTATAAACTGTCAAATTCTACTCTATGTTCTTTCTCCATTGGTTTTCTGTGATGCTAGATGACCTAAACTCATTCTGTACACAAGAGTACCTGGGACTTGCATTTGCCATGTATTGTTAGATATATAAGAAATGTGTTACATCAATACATACTATTCAATTGAAACAATGAAAAGAATGCTCTGCATATATAGTATATTTTGGTCGCTTTGGTATTCTACATGTTCTTTTCTGTTTCTATGGTATTGCTCAAAACATCAGTGTTAAATTGGGGGTCTCAAAAATATGTTACATAATACCATGCTGGGTGGACCAGATCATATAATATGTATTAAAGCAACACTCCAAATAAAACTGAAGCACTTTAGCTTACTGAAGTGGTTTCTGTGTGAAGAGTGTGTTCTCTATTATTTATTTTGCTATCAATTAACCTTGCTACACCCATCCACCTATCAGTCAGACAACCGGTCTTGTTACTTATTGGTTTGTTTAGTTCAACAAGTCACACAACCAGTCTTGTTACATCCTGGTTAGTGAACCTAAACTCAAGAGGCAGCAATTGCCCAGAGCACCTGCCTTGCAAAGATTTATTAAGCTGCATTGGGAAAGCTGTGATTGGACAGCCACATGAAGTCTGGGCTGGGAAAGAAGGGGACAGCTTGCAAAGGCTGCAGACCACAGGGGGTGGGGCCGGGCAACCAACCTGAGAAGCGTCCATCTCCCGTTGCTCCGTGCTCGGGCCCTTGCAAAGGGCAAATTTTATGATTACTAAACAAATCTGCACCCATGCCACTAAGTGGTTCAGGTGGGGGAACACCTAAGCTTTCTAATGATACCTGCACCAATGCTGGGTGCACTGGAAGGTTGGAGCCGTAACACTTTTGGGCCTACCTGGGCACATGGCCCAGAAGCCTGCAGCTAGCTGTCTCGGAGGGGCTGAGAGCTTCCGCACTGCCATGAGGAGCTGCAATATGTGCACGGGAGCAGTGAGAGGCGGTTCGCTCAACTCTACTCTCCATGTTCAGTGTAAATTTTTAAAATTGCCCGAGCCCCACGTGTAGCTACGGAACTGCCGCCGGTGCAGTTGCACCGGGGCCCGCACGGATGGGGCCCATTGGCCCACGCACTTAGGGCAACCCGATGGCCCCTATATCTTCATGGGCACGGTCAGCGATGTGACTGTGTAATAACGCGACAGGGCCACTTTAAAAATAAAATGCAGCCGCAACGCAAGTGCTGCTGGGAGGAAGTGATGGCCGGTCACTTCCTCCCAGCTCACTCTGCGCAGGAGGAGAGCCAGCATGGAGGCCTTGAAGAGGGAGAGCCACGCTGACTCCCATCAGCCCCATGAAAAATGAGCTGTGTGTGTCAGTGTGTATGTCTGTCTGTCAGTATCTGCATATATGTATGTCTGTCAGTATGTATATATGTATGTATGCCAGTATCAGTGTATGCCAGTATCAGTGTATGTCTGTATGAATGTATGTCTGTGTGTATGTATGGATGTCAGTGTATGTATGCATGTATGTCAGTATGCATGTCTGTCTGTATGCATGTATGTCTGTCAGTATGGATGTATGTATGCCAGTATCAATGCATGTCTGTATTAATGTATATATGTATGTATGCCAGTATGAATGTATGTCTGTGTGTCTGTATGTCCTTATGCGTGTGTGTGTGTGTGTGTGTCTGTATGTATGTTAGTATGTGTCTGTCTGTCAATATGTATGCCTGTGTGTCTGTATATGTATGTATGCAAAGAAGAAAGAATGACCCTGTGATTCTTTCTTCTTTGCATATTATTCTGGGATTGCTGGTCCTGATCCAGAGCACCCGTGGCCGCTGGGAAAGAGTGCGGTTCCCTCTATCTACTCTGCTTAATTGTATATGTGTGTATGTCTCAGTATGTGTGTGTCAGTATGTATGCCTATATGCGTGTATGTCTGTTTCAGTAGGTGTGTCTGTTAGTATGTATCTTTGTGTGTGTATATGTGTCCTTTTGTATCAGTGAGTGTGTTTGTGTCTGTGTGTGTGTGTATTCCTGTGGGTGTATTCCTGTGGGCGGCTTGGTGGTGGGCTCCCGGGGGCCCAGACCCGGAGCTGAGTTAGGGGCCCCAAAATTTCTGATGGTGGCCCTGTATACAACCTAGAAATTTTGACTTGGGGTGTCTTGGGAAAATACTGAAATATTAAGGGCACCTTGAACCTAAAATGTTTGGAAACCACTGGATTAAGCAATGGAAACAAAACATAGCTCACGTAGCGTAACAGCAATGTAACCAAACCACTTATTATTATTGGTATTTATATAGCTCCACCTTATTCCACAGCGCTTTACAATATTAGAAAAGAATGAAATTTAAATAAATGAGACAATTATAAAGTCTTACATGAACAATAGGTTGATGAGGATCCTGCTCAGACAAGCTTACAATCTAGAGACACTTAAAATAGATGAAGTGATCTGGTTGCCTATAGTGTCATTTTCTCTCTGTGCCCCTAACCTGGCTTGTCCTTGCACTCAGGTAAGCCTCTGACATAGGGACCCCAGCTCTGCTTGAGTTGTGCGCAGGTCTGCTTTCCACACCTGTCTCATTTCCAGCAGGAGATCTTTAATATCCCGTTTTGTTGCTGGCGACGAGTCTTCATCCGATTCTGACTCATTGTCGGAACTGGGTTTCAGAGGAGAGGCGGGAGCCTCTTCCTCGTCTCGGGGTGCTTCGGAGGCCTCCTCCTCACTCGGCTCCGCTGGCGCCATCTTAGGTACAACTTGTGGGGTAGGCCTGTCGAATGACAGCCTGATATCAGGCAGTTTTGGTACCTCTGGGATGTGGAATTTTCAATTTTTCTGCCCCATGTCGGTTGTGTGGGGGTGTTGAGGTTTGAGGCTTGTGGAAGCTTTTTAATTTCAGTTGTCTGCTGTTTCTCAGTTTCTTTTTGCGGTGCTCCTCAAAAGCACGTCTGTCTAGTTGGCTTGGTAGCCACACCCCCTGTAACTGAGGCTTTATTGTCTCTTTTATACAAGTTTTCCCACAAGATTACCACCCATGTGGACCTTGTTGGGCACCGAAATGTACATTTAACAGACAATAATATTCAGTCACAAAGTTAAACACTCCCATTCATTACTGTTAATTCCTCCCCTCTGCTTGGGAGATAATTGAGTTAATTATTGTATCAACTCAATTATCTCCAAGCGAAAAAAATAATACACTTTTTACACATTTCTCGTAACATTAAAATTAAACATTCAATTCCCATAAAACTATATTTTCTAAACAGGCATAATTATGGGAACAACATATAAAAAATCATGCGAATCGGGTCAGGGGTTCGGGAAATAGATGGAAGTCACTTTTGCACGCACGCACTTTTGCACCGACTGCACGCACATTTTCATGCCCAAAACAGTTCCAGAGAATTAGACTGTGCGTCCGGTCTATTTCCAATGTTAGATTTAGTTCAAATAGACGAACGGCAACCGTTCGTGCAAACCGTCAATGTTAAAGTGCTGTTCGAATTGTCGAACAATGTTCGACTCCAGTCGAAGCGTCGAAGTCTGGAGAAGGTAAAGTTCCGCGGTGTTTGTGCCGTCGCTATCCGATTTGAGTTCCATGAACTCGACGACCAAACACCGCTGAACGCATTTGACTGAATTAAAATGGCCGCCACCACGTGTTCGTTTGTCGAATGGCGGCCACTTCTACAACTTCGGCTGCATCCGAAGTGCCACTTCAAAAGTGCAGAACTGTACCAGTACCATTTAAAGGGGCAGAAACAGTGCTCCAAAATACAATAGGCACAAATAGAGTTTTTAAAGGGCAATACACCCCAAGGGGCCATAGTCACAGGGCAAGAGGCTGGCAAGAAGGCCTCTCCAAAAGCCAGTGGCGAAGGGTAGTTCGTCACAGGGCTGTAGTAGGGGGATATGGGTTAAAGAAGAGTATGGGGGCTGTAGTGGGGACTAAAGGACTGTAGTAGGGTGTGGGGGCTGTAGTAGGGTGTGGGGGCTGTAGTAGGGTGTAGGAGCTGTAGTAGGGTGTAGGGGCTACAATTAAGGGTTGTAGTCTAAGTTGTCTAAGGAGAGATGCTATGTTTAACTTGCTATGTCTTTCAGATTTCCTTACAAAAGAGTTGATATACACGATACTCAATGGGCATTCCATTGTATCATTCACCTGTCATTCCATAGAAAAGAGCTATAATATATAGTCTATGGGCATTCTCTTTAATCATTCACCATTGTCATTCTATAGAAAGCAATGATAATCCCACTTAATCTCAATTTAAAAAATTGCCACTGAACTCGTAGAGTAAGCCTGCAAAAGATTTACCTGATATGTTTCACGGTTCAGATTCCAAGTCACATATTGCTTCCAATTATATTCTATGGGCATTCCATTATATCATTTACCTGCCATTCCAATGAAAAGGGCTATAATCCCAGTTACTTTTAATTTTATAATCTACTGCTGTACTTGGGGAACACCTGTGGTGAAGCATAATTTGCTATGTAACACAGAGTTGCCTGTAATGAAGTTTATATTTTACTTCCCATTATAGTCTATGGGCATTCTCTTTAGTTATTCACCATTCTCATTCCATAGTACACATTATTAATCCCACCTAATCGCAATATAAAAAAATTGACACTGAATCTGGAGAGTATTGTAGCAAAAGATTTATTTCATATGTCTAATAGTTTCATCTCTAATTGAAATATTTTGTTTCCATTATTCTCTATGGGCATTCCTTTTACTTCCATTATTCTCTATGGGCATTCCACTGCCTTTTTAAAGTCTATGGGCATTCCAATCTACCATTCCTTTTAGTACGTCCCCTTGAATGTCCGAGGCCTCACTCTCCGGGTTTGAGGTGAGGTCCTGGAGTGAAATGTCCCTGATTCTAAGAGCCCTGTGGGGCCGGTCTGCACGATCCTTCGTAGTAGCGGTGACTGGAGGTGAAACACATCTGCAACATGTGTGTTGCCGGAGTTTGGTGAGTCTTGAGGCAATTCACGCCTGACAGGGGCTGAAGTGGCACAGGGGAGATGCAGGAGTAAAGCGGTCTGTGGATTCTTGGTGGGGGGGGGGGGGTCCAGTAGGCTGTGACATGGACTGCACTGACTTGGGACTGGCTTGGGGGTATAGCGGGGGTCTTAGTACCCTGGGGTACTTTTTGCTGAAGAGGAAGAAAAGGAGGTGTACTGCACTTATGTCCTGCAGCAGAGATGTGCTTCTGCTTGGGAGTGGGGGTACTTTGGTGGGTGATGGAATGAGGGAATTGAAATGTGTTGTTTTATCTTTTATTTATTTATTTAAATGTTTTTTTTTTTTTACATTTTCCTAATGTCTGGCCGTACGTGCCTGGTTCAAGGTCCTTGGGGGCACTGGGGTCTAGTCCCGTATATGCTCGAGCATGGGTCTTCACATAATGGGCATAACTCCTTTTTCTGTAACCCCTCCATGTTGAGGATTGGACATCATAATTTTTTTTCTTCCACTCTATTTATTTTTTACAGAGCTTTGTTTTAGCCAACTATCATAGTAATGATGCATTTTCTATGTATATGCATTCTCTTATTTGATGTTACCTGGAAGCACAAAGTCATGCATATCATTATTGCTTCAGCACAATGTCCTATTTCGCCTACTCAGGCTATGTTCTACTACGCTATGAAGTGTTTTATGTTTTAGTCTCACATCAGTTTAATACTATTGCATGACTGCGTTACCATGTCATAATGTGCTGTGTTTCTCATTTACACGTGTTTAATTTTGATGTTCGCCTTATCTCGTGCATAGATAGAATTAACTTTAACAAGGGCCATTCCTAAACTTTGAATGTAGCTGGCCTACTTGCGTAGGTCTTATTAGGTGATGTTATAACGCAACCAGTTAAGTTTTCTTAAGCAGACCTACGCAGTCTGACCAATATATCATTATGTTTACAATTGATACCTGCAGAAAATTACTCTTGTATGTACCGTTAATTGAATGCTAACATTTTTCACACACACTGGCTTTGAACCATTATACCTTAGTATTACATGTTTCCCTACTACAAACAGCATATCTTAGATGTATACTTGTTAGAGCCACTCTAAACCCTGATCTATGCTGATTAATACTAAATTCTTACTATACGCATGCATGGTCACATACATTTGTATTGGAAAACTATGGTTATTAAGACCTGCTAACATGCTTCTGCCTACTGATCAATATGCCATTACATTGACGCATGATGCCACCAGGTTATCTTTAGGCTTCATTCTTGAATGTTGAATTTGTATAACTATACGATCCAACCAGATGCAGTCACATATGTTTCCGCAGTATAAGTTACTATGCCTGACTGTGCCAGTTTGCTATTCTGTTATGATCCTCTGCTGACCTAATAGGCCTCTGCGCAGGAAAACGCATGTTTCTCACCTTCTTTGAACTGTGCCTGATTTTATTTTGCGCTCAAAAATACAATAAAAAGATTTAAAACAAAGGCTGCAGACAAGAGATCTGCTTTGTTTGCAAGCTGTTATTAAGATAAACCCCAAAGAAAAGAACCCACAATTAAATACACGCATGTTGTCATTGGGGATATATCTACTAAACAGTGATTTATTGTATTTGGGCAGGTGAGTGTCCCTTTAACCCATGTATGCATTGCATAGAAAAGCATTGTTGTACCACAAAGTTGAACTGTTCTTCTCAAGGTATCCTTAAGTAAAATACCCTGGGTACATCTTCACATGGCTGCTAAATATTACAATACTGCAATAAACACAAATGACAGACAAAGGTTGTTTTTTTTTTTAGAAAAAAAAGTCTTGCTATTTATAAAGCATGTACACATGGCTTAATACGACAAAATCCTCTCATGTGTAACATCAGAAAAGTGCTGCATTCCCCCACAATCTGAACTTAAACCCAGCTTCCTTGATAAAAAAAAAAGCTCCAGGTGTTTTAACCATTTTCTACTAATGGTGTCCTCCACAAACTCCCAGAATTAAAGGCTTAACCCTTGTTTACTATCACCTTCAAAATTTGAAAACATTCAAACTTTCTTTAGTGTTTAGGGATAGTCATGTTTGAGATTCGGGGAGATGAAATGGTCAGCCCTGTCTCTTCAGTCTTCCACAGGTCACACGGGTGATAGATCCAGGATTTCAGACTACAATGTACCGGCTCAGAACCAATAAGACTGCCGAGTTTGTCAGCAGAGCCTGAAATACGGGACCGGAGGCAGAATTTTCAACCATCATGATTGTACCTATCATGATAACAACAAAAATAGACAGGCATGAATTAATCCAGGATAATAAAACAGTTTTAAAAATGAATGTACAGGAGAGATTGTAGACATAGTTAGTAAAAGATGTCATGTCATAGATGGATTCAGTCCAACTCAGTCAGATTCTACTTCTGATTCTGTTCACTTTTTTATCACCGTGTATTGTATTACCTATCCAAACTTGCACCCACCTTCCTGTTATATTGGTTATTAACCAACCATCCGGAGCACTATTATTTCTTTGTGTGTGCTAGGTCTGTTTTTTTAACCTGTTATTGTACGGCTTTCCAGTGTAGTATGGGCAGCTATATCTGATCATTTTTCTGTCACTTGACCCATATAATTCTGTATGACCATACCATTAGCAACTAAGACACACTGCTCTTCACTTCCTTAAAACCTGCAGAGGTGTTAACCAAACACAGAATTTTTGCAAATTAAACCCAATTCTAAACTAACTGATATGAAAAAAATCCCCAACTTAGCTATAGTTGCACCATGGCTATGTAAACGTACATTTTGCCTGTAGCTTACCCTTGGATAGCAAAATTGCACGTTTCAACCCCTTCGGTGGATGCACTACACCTGTTTATTGTTCTCTTGAAAGTCTGCAGACGAGGTCGGCTCTTTGCCTGGACTTTTAACGAAACGACGAGTGGGACCAGATGTTCCTTAATCCTATTCAACATCTGATATATGTGCCAACCATTATTTGCCTGTGTTTATTCCAACAATTGACCTTTATCCCAAGTTGTAATTTTTTGTTATTCGTTGTTAATTTTGAAAATATCTAAAAAAAAACATTTTGCCATTTGGAATGAATTCACCAAACCTTTGTGTTTCGTGAATAGTGCTGATTAATATGTTGGCGCATTACAAATACCAGTAGTAAATAAAAAAAATAAACGCTGCTTGAATCCTGAGGTAGAGTAGGGCATATACAGTATACACCTTAGTTCAGTATCCTCTGATCTCCTGATTTTTATTTGACACTGTGATCAGACTCCTCATATATTCTAGCCCTACAATAATGCAGGTAATACACTAAGCAGTATCCTGCCTCAGTCCATATTAGCAACAGTGACAAGAATGCTGCATTAGATAGCATGGGGAACCATCTAAATAGCATTAGATATAGGGAACCAATATATGATACAATGGGAGGAATCGTCACAAGAAGGTTTTATTGGACATGTTGTAAGTTTATACAGATTAATAGGATTAATTATATTGGGCTGTATGGAGCAATAATAATATGGAGAAATCATCGTTACCAGAATCTGTGGGAATATGAACTTCTGAGGCGGCCCCATCTCCTCCTTTCCCTGTGGCCCGTAGCTGTATGGTCACGTGGCTGGCTCCTTCAGGCAGTGGAAGCTCCATTCGTGTCTTGCTTGTTACATAGAGGGTCGGAGAGGACTGAGAATCCAAACGATAGAGCATCTGTGGAGGGGTCAGGGGTCAGGTTAGATTAATACCCATCTACTGACAGGCTTATTCACTGAAGTAAGAATTGTTGGAATTTCACATTTAAGGACAAAATAGTCAAACTTGAAAAATTCTTCTAATAAGCTGTGCTTCCAGTCTGTTTACTTTGGCCTTAAATATGGCATTCTCTTTGCTTTGATTAGCTGTGAATCAGTTCTGTTCATTCTGCAATATTACATCTTTTTTAGTTTTCTTTTTTAAACATTTTTTCATAAAAAATATTAGCACAGTCTGTTTGCTCCACCTTCAGTAGGGAGTTAGGTAGACAGCTAGTTTCTTTAGAATATGTAGTTAGCATCAATGTGTATTTGTTAGTCAACGACTGTTTGCTCCACCTTAAATAATTCAGCTCTATTAATTTAATTAAATAGAAATGATAGCTGAGCTTTATCCTGTGGATATAACTGATTCCACTCATTAAGACTGAGACACAGTGATTAATAGCAAAATAGCCAAGAGAGAAGGAGATGGAAGTCAGGGCTGTTTAAAAAGGCCATGTTGTACTTAGTCTTGATGTTAAATGAACACTCCAAGTACCATAAGCACTACAGCGTGTACTGTAGAAAAGTTTTCCTTAAAATTACCTATATCTAATTTAACAATTGCTAGAGTATGTACAGTGAAAAACCAATGTAATCAATTTAATGACTAAAATCTATATGTACAATTTACTGCCAATGTCAACAAAGGCTACATAATTGTTAAAGTATTAAAGAGTATTAAATGAACATTATAGCATTAGGAATACAAAACTGTATTCCTAATGCTAGAGTGTCCCTGTCCTTAGTTATATAGAGGCCATTTCCCAGTTTGCAATAACAAATAATAAATAAAAAGCTTTACTTACCTTTTTCCAACACCAGGCTCTCAAAGCACTGCTTACCTCTCCACCTCCTGCAACGTCATTGAGGGGGCTTGGCCTACCTGATTTGCATGCGCAGTGATCGCCACACGCGCATCCAAGCCTCCACATAGACATGCATTGTATTCAGTACTTTCCTATGAGTTTCTGTGTCGCATGACCAAGTTTTACTCAGCCAGGGCAGTGGAAGTGCCTCTAGTGGCTCTCAGGAAGACACTAGAGGTGGATTTAACCTTGAAATGTAAGAATTGCACTTTCTAAAACAGTGCATTGTCTTACACTTCAGGGTAATAGGACAGGGTCACTCCTAGCAGACCATTTCAAACAGATGAAGTGGTCTGGGTGGCTTTAGTGGTCCTTTAAAGGAACAACAATGATCTTTCGCATCAGGCATTTTCATAATTTCTCAACGAACAGTTACCTTGTACCCCGTGACTAATGATTCATTCTTTAATGCTATAACTGGATCCCACTTCAGGTTTACATTTGAACGAGAAAGTGTCCATGAGATGTTTCCAGGTGGCCGGCTCGGAGCTGTAGAGAGAATAATGTAAAACCATTGATGCCTTGAAGCCAGAAACAACTGGAGACTGAAAAGTATACTATGACTGCAAAAATATTATATTTCTTTAAAGGGGTACTGCCACTTCTCATTATTTGTAATTTTAGGTTTACTTGCCACATATATAAAACAAATAATTTGTGAGGTGTGAAAAATAAAATTAAATATAGAAATCAACACAATGTGAACAAAATATCTTAATCCAGAATGGCATATGGTCTATGTATGAAGGTGGAAGAGGGGGAAATTGATAAAAACAGTGATCTACTAATAGTCACTTAAAAAGTATAAGGGGAAAAAAAGACCAAAAAAAAATCTTCAAAGTATTAAGAGACACCTTGATTTACAAAAACATCAAACACGGAGTTCCTAAATGTTAGGACACCTACCTACTTATTTACTTCAAAGGGACACTCCGCTGCCTATATAAACACATGGAAATATGCATGATTTACTTTTCTTATATCTAAAAACAGCTTGCAGATCTCTTGTCTGCAGCCTTTGCAGGACCTCCACTAATCCCACCCATACTTTCTGTAGCTGTCCAATCAAAGACTTCTCAATGCAGCTCTATGTAAGGCAGGTGCTCTGAGCAATTTCTGCCTCTTGAGTTTAGCTCCACTGAGATAACCAAACCAGTAAGTAACATTACCTGTTGTTTGATTGGCAGCCTGGGGTTATAAAGAAGGTTCATTTATAAAAGAGCCAATTGCTATTGAAATCTGCCCTTTATGTAAAATGTTTAAAGCATTTCAGCAAGCTAAAGCGCTGTAGGCGTCTGGAGTGTGAGCAAGTGGGTTACTTAAGGACACTTGAAGTAACTTCCAAACACTTTGCACCTTCCTAAAGAGTGCACAAATACCAAAGACCAACATTTACAAAATCTGCCTTACCCTACCCTGGTTCACCAACCCAATGATATATATTTTATAAACATTACTCAATGTCTTGAATTATTTAGTCTTACTTAAACCTTTAATAATAAAAATACACAGCTTTAACAAAAATAATAAAAAGAACTCTGCAAATAAATATTGATCCAGTACAAAAGCTAAATAAAACATGGAAATTCCTGGAACTGCAGATGTATTTATATCTAACTGTCCAAAGCATTGTTTTGGCACGGTTTAGTTCCAGCCACAAGGTCGCATTTCCAAAGCTACTAGGAAGGATATTTGTAGGGCCATATAGTACACATATAAAATGTACTCTCTTGCTTACACACCTCCATTGTTTCTCTCAAACATTGTTGTAGGAACCAGAGAGAATCTGGAGCAGGGGGCTGCCTTCTATAATAATCCCAGTCTTACTTATGGACCATATATAGTTGATGGGATATTTTGGGATATTGCTAGTGTACCTATAATAGAGGACAAAACATAGTGCAAATATTGCTAATAAAATATAGTGAAAGTTGACAGTGATCAGAATGCACTCACATATTCCAAGATAATACAGCGTATTATAGGTGCCTCCCCTGATGGAAATGGGGGGTATGTTCCTTTTAAAAATTCCCTCCTCAAGTGATAGCCGATAGGGTATCCAGGTCAGTACGAAGTCTCACAGACAGCAGCCAAAGGAATACTTTAAAGGCAATGTATTCACTTGAAAAAGGTTAAATTGAATAAAATATAGTAAAAACAAATAAGAGATGCTGGTCCTACGCGTTTCGTCCTTATACAGCAAGGACTTCCTCAGGGACCTCTTTCAGCAAAACAAATTTAACAGGTACATAAAACAGCATCCTAAAAACGCTAACAATAAAAAGCTATTATATAGGGCTAAGCCCTCCAAGTCATTGGTGGAATAGTGGGTGTCTTCCAGATGCCTGGTTCCAATTCGTCAGAATCTTCCTCTCAGGTGTTGCTGTTTAGCCGCAATGAAAAAGCCGGGTCCGTTCGAAGCTCCAGCCACTTCCGCATTCGTCATGCGCCACGTCATACGTCATGTGTCACGTGTATAATTGTCGATTTGCCGATCACGTGATCTTTGTGCGTTCCAAGCTCGGGAAGCAAAATGGCTGTAGGCACTAGGAATAAAAAACTATTAGAATATATTCTTTGATCACATTAGAAAAATATCTCAAACTAAATAATACGTCCTCTAAATGTAATAATAACATTGACCAAGTTAAAATGAATGAAAAACTTCCCATCCAAGTAAATCATTCATTACATCCATTGTAACTTTACTTAATCGCTAGTAATACTGATAGTGAATTCATACAATAACAATAATGCTAATTTTAATTATAATTTTACTTGATTACTAAACATACTGATGGTGAATTCAAACAATATTTTAGTGAATTTGTATATTAGTGACAATACTGTTATCGTTATCCATTAAAGTGACATTATAAAATGAATTCACATTCTCAATCGTGAATTCATTTTGAAAAAAGTGACATACAATGTCCATTTTCCTATATTCAATTGCACGTCCATATTGTATAGGATGATTAAACAAATAATTAAACACTCAAAATTTACTCAAGACTGAAAAGGCCATATCACCATTAATGTGAAGTGACATGAATATTTATTCATATATTCAGTTACATATCCATATTGTGTAGAATAGCATAAATGGTTGAACACTCAATGTTCATTCCAAAAAAGGTGACATAGAAAATATACATTTACTCCTAAAATAGTGTTATATTTTACTGGGTATTTGAATTATATTATATTATATTTTACTGTGCATTTGATTTAAAGATATATACATTCAATTAATTCAAAAAACAAACGATATCCATGTCCACATTCAAACCCCTAGGGGTGAGAGTGCGTAACCTGTGAATCCAAAAAGATTCTCTTTGTGCCAATCTTTTCTCTTTATTACCCCCTCTCCAGTGGGGTTGGATTTGTTCTATCCCTATACAGCGCAGTCCCTTCAAACAAAAAGATGGGCAACTGTTACAATGGAGGGGGACTGAGTGGGTCTCCAATCGTTTCTTTATATTATTTATGTGTTCTAGAAGTCTTACTTTTAGGCATCTTTTTGTGCGGCCAACATATTGGCTGCCGCATGGGCACTGCAGAAGATATACCACACAGGTTGTGCGGCAGCCAATTTCTGATTTAATTGGAAAGGATTTCCCTGTTACAAAACTGCTATATGATGTAACTTTGTCCGTGTTAACTTGTGAACACGCTTTACAGCTTTTGCACCCCTTAAAACCTTTTAGCTCTTTTTTATTTCTACTTGTGGATCCATTCTTTAGGGCATAACTGGGTGCTAGTATATTCTTGAGGTTTTGTTGTTTCCTATAAATGATTCTTGGTCTATTAGATAGGTGTTCCCCCAAAATGGGATCCTCTAACAATATAGGCCAAAATTTATACAAACTCCTCTGTATTTTTGAATGGTCTACACTGTATTGTGTGAAAAAAGCCTGTTTGAAATTCTCCCCTGTTTTTTTCTTCTTATTACTAGGGCCATCCGCTAGAAGCTCATTCCTATTTCTCTTGGACATCATATGGATGTCTCTATTAATCTGTTTTTGATTGTAACCTTTTTTAACCAGCTTACCGGCTATATGTTGGGCCTGTGCTTGAAAATCCTCCGTGTGTGAGCAGTTTCTCCTTACTCTAGTTAGTTGTCCTTTGGCAATGCCCTTAAGCCAAGGCTGGTGGTGGCAACTATGTTTATGAACGTAGCTATTCCCGTCAGTTGGCTTAAAAAAACATTTGGATTTTATCTTATTATTATCACAGAATAAGGTGAGATCTAAGAAATGTATTTCTCTGCGGTTCCACACTGGGGAAAATTTTAAATTGTATTCATTCTGATTTAGATGGTTAACAAAAGTCATAAATTCAGAGTCCGACCCTTTCCAAATGACGATCACGTCATCGATATATCGCCGCCATAGGACCAGGTTCACCACCCAGTCATGCCCCAGACGTACGCAGAGGTATTCCCATCTGCGCATGTATATGTTGGCATAACTGGGGGCGAACCTGGTACCCATGGCGGTTCCTACCAGCTGAAGATAAAATGATTGATCAAAAAGGAAAAAATTATGTTCCAATATAAACTGGATGCCCCACAAAATAAAAGATCTAAGGCCGAGGGAAATATCTTCATCCTGATGCAAATAAAAGGCCACTGCTTCAAGCCCAAGATGGTGACTGATGACTGTATACAATGAGGTTATATCTAGTGTAGCCCAACTGTAATCTTCCTGCCATTCCAAACTTTCAATTTCCTGTAAAAAGGATTTCGTATCCTTAGTGTATGACCATGCCCTTTGTGCATATTTTTGTAGATAGAAGTCTAAAAAGGCTGACAAGTTGGCCATGATTGATTCGATCCCGCTTATAATCGGACGCCCTGGGGGACTTGTAAGGTTTTTATGAATCTTGGGGATAAAATAAAAAATAGGGATGACTGGATAGGGGTTCCAAAGATAATCAAAATTTCTTTTTGTAATGATATTTTCATTTCTGGCCTCTTCTAAAAGGGTTTTTAGTTCCATATTAAACACCTGAGAGGGGTCATTTTTAAGTTTTTTATACGTATTCCCATCCGCCAAGATGTTGGAAGCCTCTTGGCGATAATACTGCTCTGACATAATGACTATTGCCCCCCCTTTATCCGCTTCCTTTATGACAATGTCCTCTCTAGAGGTTAGATCTTTTAGTGCTGCTTGCTCCCCCTTAGTTAGATTATGTACTTGGTTCCCTCCTCTTTTTCTCTTGCCTACCCATTTTTCAAAATCCTTTTCGACTAGGTCTTCAAAGGTTTCCAAATGTGACCCTTTACTGTGTGCAGGGAAGAATTTGGACTTGGGCTTAAATTTTCTCTGTATGTCATTAGAGACTCATCATCATCTTTTTTCTCAATTGGATTCGGGAATTTTAAAAAATGTCTTTAAATCAAATGCACAGTAAAATATAATATAATATAATTCAAATACCCAGTAAAATATAACACTATTTTAGGAGTAAATGTATATTTTCTATGTCACCTTTTTTGGAATGAACATTGAGTGTTCAACCATTGAGTGTTCATTGTATGTCACTTTTTTCAAAATGAATTCACGATTGAGAATGTGAATTCATTTTATAATGTCACTTTAATGGATAACGATAACAATATTGTCACTAATATACGAATTCACTAAAATATTGTTTGAATTCACCATCAGTATGTTTAGTAATCAAGTAAAATTATAATTAAAATTAAAATTAGCATTATTGTTATTGTATGAATTCACTATCAGTATTACTAGCGATTAAGTAAAGTTACAATGGATGTAATGAATCATTGACTTGGATGGGAAGTTTTTCATTCATTTTAACTTGGTCAATGTTATTATTACATTTAGAGGACGTATTATTTAGTTTGAGATATTTTTCTAATGTGATCAAAGAATATATTCTAATAGTTTTTTATTCCTAGTGCCTGAGTTACACATTAGATGCTTCTTTAAGCTGTTATAAACGCTGTGGAACGCACAGCCATTTTGCTTCCCGAGCTTGGAACGCACAAAGATCACGTGATCGGCAATTATACACGTGACGCATGACGTATGACGTGGCGCATGACGAATGCGGAAGTGGCTGGAGCTTCGAACGGACCCGGCTTTTTCATTGCGGCTAAACAGCAACACCTGAGAGGAAGATTCTGACGAATTGGAACCAGGCATCTGGAAGACACCCACTATTCCACCAATGACTTGGAGGGCTTAGCCCTATATAATAGCTTTTTATTGTTAGCGTTTTTAGGATGCTGTTTTATGTACCTGTTAAATTTGTTTTGCTGAAAGAGGTCCCTGAGGAAGTCCTTGCTGTATAAGGACGAAACGCGTAGGACCAGCATCTCTTATTTGTTTTTACTATATTTTATTCAATTTAACCTTTTTCAAGTGAATACATTGCCTTTAAAGTATTCCTTTGGCTGCTGTCTGTGAGACTTCGTACTGACCTGGATACCCTATCGGCTATCACTTGAGGAGGGAATTTTTAAAAGGAACATACCCCCCATTTCCATCAGGGGAGGCACCTATAATACGCTGTATTATCTTGGAATATGTGAGTGCATTCTGATCACTGTCAACTTTCACTATATTTTATTAGCAATATTTGCACTATGTTTTGTCCTCTATTATAGGTACACTAGCAATATCCCAAAATATCCCATCAACTATATATTCCTGCAATTTCGGTTATCAGCTGGGAGATAACCCTGGGAGGCCGTGTACCTATCAGTTAAGTTAAAGTTTTTGTGTTTTATCACTTTTCCACGGGTGACCGTGTTGTTTGTTATTTACTTATGGACCATACATTAAACCATGCTGTTTTCCACAGGCAAAATCATAAATTTTCACTAGGGATAACCAATTATTTTAACTCATTTTGGTTTTCGTATCTTTCTTTTTTTACATTTTTTTTTTTTTTATTCTTTATTTTTGTTGTGCACGGAATAACATAGGTATGCTTGCAATGTCACGACATCAGTTACAGGCAATTTGAAGACAAGTACAGGTTTTGGATATGCATGACATTCAGAGAAAGGCACAATTTTTTTAATTTGTAACATGTGTAATACAGGCTAACTTTGTATGTCTCTTATGTCGGTTCACTTTATGGTCATCAAGGTAGAGACAGTAAATATACAGTGAGTACATACTAGTGATTAGTGGCTGTTAAACATCAGTAGTGAGAAGCATGTTGGGTTAGGTTTACTTATAGGCTTAGGTTTCACTTTTAGATGTTTAGATGGGTGGGCAACATGCATAGACATTTGACTGCAGGCTCAATAGCTGCAGCACTCTTAGAGAATATGTGATCTTAAAATAGCATGTAAAGCATCTGGTCTGTCTATCTGGCTTTGTGCAGGCTATGTGAAGTGTGTATGGCAAGATTTAGACTGCAGGCTTGCTGTGGTGCAAGTGAGTAAGCTGCTACATAACGATTTACCACTTTGTCTCCCCCTGCGGCTACCCACACCGGAGCTAAAATTATCATCAGTCGCTTTAATATTGTCGTCGCTGTTATCACCCAAGCCAATCTGGGCCGTCCGTACTGTCCAATCGGGGAGCCGCCATCATGGTGGTCCTGAGACCGCTCTCGGAGGGGGAATCCCACTGCTGACTGACACCTGCTCGTTCTGTGTAACGGGAGTGAGTGTCCTCCAGAGCGTTCATCCGAACACGCTGGTGTCTCCGGTGCTGCAGCTGCTTGTGGTATGCTTGGTCCTCCGAGGGCCGAAGTGGGAGGCTGTGTCGCCAGATCGTGAGTCGTTAACCTCTATCTCTTAGGTTCAGAGCTGCATCGGTAGTCACCGCCCCGAGTAACCTGTTCAGCAGGGTCAGACCGCACAGCTCCTTGGCCCTTGGCCACATGACATCAGCATCGGGTATAGACCCCATCTCTTAAACACCGCCAAAATTGTTATTCCAATACATTGGAAATCGGAAAATATATCTTCCCTCAAGGAATGAATTTATAAAGTAGAAGGTCTAGGACTTAGTGAGGAAAGTACGTTACTCTTTGGTTCGATGCTACCAAACTTTCCTTGAGATTTGGGTTTCCTGGTTGCAATTTCTGAGAAAAACACCTGAGGTAGTCTTGTTGGGGGAGATTGAAGCAAGCACAAGAGGCACGGTAAAACTGACCACGCCGGTAAAATTATATAAAATGGTCCGATTGGTTGAATGCTGAAACTGTTACAATTTATGCATGTAAAACGATTTGTTTATTGATCTACATGTAATGTGCTCTATTTGTTTTTTTAAATGCAACATGTAATTTTTCTTTTACTGACATCTAGTTATAATATTTTTGGCAGCTAATTATTCTATGGCTTATCGGAACAAATGTATCTAAAAGTAACTTGCACAGTTTATCGTATATTCTGCCGGATCAAATGGGCAAAACAATCTGTGGTCCTTTCAGGCCGACTCCGCTACTACAACCTTTGTATAACATATTTAGATATTTTGTATGTTTTATGTGAACACTAAAAGACAATATAAAAAAAAATAAAAAATAATAATAATAATAATTACATAGTTGTTAAAAAAATTAATCTTTAAAACCTTTCACTGTGATTTGGTGTCCACGGACTGACTATAGTGCAGGTTTTACACATAGAGCCAGGTTAGGATGCATGTTGCTTTATACTCACGTGCTTTGGTGGTAGTAATGTTAGCTGTAGGACTGGAGGGCCCAGTACCAGCACGGTTGTAAGCACGAACAGTAAAGTGATAGGTAGTGTCTGGTCTCAGGCCACTGACACGTGCCTCAGTGTCCAGGCCAGCAGATCTCACCCTGTCTGCAGCGGCCTCCTTATCTCCAGCCTTCCAGTAACGAATCTGTTGGGATGCACACAAAAAAATATTAAAATTGTTATAGTGTAAGCAGGTAAAACTGCAACATACAGGGTAAGGGGTGACCCAATTCTAGCACAATCAAATACTTAAACAGTAAATATATTGATTCTCCCCTACAACAATTGATTCTCCCCTACAACTGGGTAAAAATTATCCAGACCACTGACTTCTGGCAACATACAAGTTGAGTTAAAGGACATGTTACATTAATAACAAGTTAACAAAAGATCCAATAATTGCATGGTCCTATGCAGAGCTCTGGAGACATTTTTACACTTGAGAAAAATGTAAACAATGTTGGCAGATATCTGATATTTACAATTACAAGTTTTAAGTGTCTAGTTATGACAACAGTGGACCATGGCATTCTTTTGCAAAAACTTAAAACTCAGGTATTGATGATTATCCGCTAACCTAGTTTTGATCATATGTATCAGACCGATCGCAATATGTGACCATTTCTGATAGTGCCTACTTCCCTCTCCCGGTGATGTGTGGTGTTCCCCAAGGCCCCATACTCAGTCCCCTGCTATTTACATTATTTATAAATAATCTACCTAATGTCTGCAAAGCCTCAACTGTACACATGTATACAGATGACACTGTAATCTACGCTAGTAAACCTAACCTACCGCAGCTTGAGGCTGTGCTCCAAGACCAGTTTGCAGAGGGAGAAAAGTGGATAGCAGATAACTCTTCCTAAACACTGACAAAACTGTCACAATGATCTTTGGAACTGTACCTAAATTACATAAACTACAAAAGCAACAACTATGTATCAGAACAAATTCAAATATCTAAGTACCGTATTTATTGGCGTATAACACGCCCAAGCGTATAACACGCACCTCATTTTAAGAAGGAAATTCCCCCCCCTCCCATAGTATTCTCCCCCCCCTCCCATAGTGTTCCCCCACCCTCATCCCATAGTGTTCCCCCCCTTTCCATAGTATTCTCCCCCCCCATAGTATTCCCCCCCTCATCCCATAGTGTTCTCCTCCCCTCCCATAGTGTCCCCCCCCTCCCCTTGTCCCACAGTGCACTTTCCCTCCCCTTGTCCCATAATTACATACCTGTCTTGAAGCGTGGGCCAGCTTCACAGCGCGCACCGCGGTACAGGAACTTAAATTTCAAGTTCCGGTTACCGGCGGCACTGAAAGGAAGTGTGCACACTGAGTGCGCACTTCCTTTCAGTCCCGCCGGAAACCGGAACCTGAAATTGAAGTTCCAGTACCGCGGTGTGCGCTGAACACCGGCCCACGCTTCAAGACAGGTAAGTAAACCTTCACATTCGCTCCATAAGACGCACAGACATTTCCCCTCACTTTTGCGTCATATGGAGCGAAAAATATGTATATCGGCGTATAACACGCACATATCATTTGCCCCCTATTTTCAGGGAGAAAAAGTGCGTGTTATACGCCAATAAATACGGTATGTTGCTAGACCCCAATCTCTATTTTGGTCTCACACTGAAAAAATCTCTTAAAAACTTTATCCAAAACTAGGGCCCCCTGTACAGAAACAAATCCTGCCTAAGCCTTACAGTAAGGAAAACAATGCAACAAATGCACAACCCACCTTCATAAATTTAATACATTGTATAATTTGTACTAAAATGTAATTACGTACTTGCCCACCATTGTGACATGTTAAAAGAGCTAAACTGGCTATCGCTGGAATCCTGGCACACTCTTCATCATTCCAGCCTTGTGCATAAGAGATACTTCTGCAGGGTTAAGGGCCCTGGGACACTACATCCAGATCACTTTAATCAGCTGAAGTGGTCTGGGTGCCTATAGAATAGTATATATAGGGGTGTATATAAAAATACCCCTCTCTGTCTCATTAGTGATATCTTTGCCAGAAGCTCAAGGAAGCAGGCTGAAGGGTCAGTGTTAGGACCCGCTTAGGGGGGTCTGCCTTGATGTTGGCAGGCGGGCATTCCCTCCAATGGCCATTGGAGCAACTAAATGACCTCCATTTGTCTAAATATACATAGGGATTAAGGAGAGAGCGCAGGTAACTTTTTCTTTTCCTGGGTGCCTATAGTGTCCCTTTAAGTGAAAGCAGACACACAGTGAGAAAGAAAAGAAACAGCCTGGGGAGACATTTAGGGAAAGGATAGAGAGACTTTTGAGATATTTAGGAAACAGAGACTGGGTACATTTAGGAGAGAGACATAGTAAGCACACATTTACAGAAAAAAGACACATTCTCACTAAGACACACACACTCACTGATATACACAGTGTCACTTACACACTCTCACTAACACACACTATCACGGACATACACACAGTGTCACTTACACAGTCTCACTAACACACACAACACTGTCCCTTACACACTCTCACTAACATACACACAGTGTCACTTTAATACTCTCACTAACACACAGTGTCACTTGCACACTCTCACTAACACACACACAGTGTCCCTTAACCCTCTCACTAGCACACACGTGTCACTTACACACTCTCACTAACACACATACAGTGTCACTTACACACTCTCACTAACACACATACAGTGTCACTTGCACACTCTCACTAACACACATACAGTGTCACTTACACACTCTCACTAACACACATACAGTGTCACTTACACACTCTCACTAACACACATACAGTGTCACTTGCACACTCTCACTAACACACATACAGTGTCACTTACACACTCTCACTAACACACACAGTGTCACTTACGCACTCACTAACACACGCACACATTGTCACTTGCACACACAGTGTCCCTTACACCCTCTCACTAGCACACACAGTGTCACACACTCTCACTAACCCACATTGTCACTTGCACACACACACACACACACACACACACACACAGTGTCACTTGCACACTATCACTAACACAGTGTCACCTGCACACTTTCACTAACACACACATAGTGTCACTAACACACTCTCACTAGCACACACACACACAGTGTCCCTTATACCCTGTCACTAACACACACAGTGTCACTTAGACACTCTCACTAGCACACAGTGTCACTTACACACTCTCACTAACACACACACACAGTGTCACTTACACACTCCCACTAACACACACAGTATCACTTGCACACTCTCACTAACACACATACAGTGTCACTTACACACTCTAACATACACACAGTGTCATTTGCACACGCTCTCTAACACACATACAGTATCACTTGCACACTCACTAACAAACAGTGTCACTTACACACTCTCACTAACACACAGTGTCACTTTACACACTCTCACTAATACAGTGTCACTTGCACACTCTCACTAACACACACACTGTTACTCAAACACAAACTCATACAACTTTATATAAAGTCACACTTTATTTACACAAAGAAATACAGCAATTTAACACACACACACACACACACACATTTACAACCATTCATACTATAAACAATCCCCCTTAGCCTACCTGGGTGCTGTGAAGAGGAGTGGGGTCCAGCCTGCAGCAAGTTGTTCTTCTTGCTGCTGGGGGAGCAGGAGAGCAGTGCACTGTGAGCACAGGCTGCTTCCTGTTCCCCTCAGAGTTCCAGTGTTCACAGGCCAGGGGCAGCTGTTCCCCTGCCTGCAAGAAGCACAGTGCTCCACTCCCCGAACGGGCAAACGGCGGAGAGGAGCCCAGCAGGTGAGTGGCTGCGCTGGGGGTGGTTAAGGAGCCACTCGCCCAGTACACCAGATGTAGACAGCAGCAGGGCAGCCCATCTGGAAACCTCCCGGTGGGTGCCTTATAATAGCGCCGGCCCTGGTGGTGCTGGTTATTTAAATGAGGAATTTGTTTCTTGGCAGGATTGCTTAAAAATACAGTGACCCTTATCCATACAGTGGCAGTTCCTCAAACCAGCAGTTACTTAGCAGACTGATTTCATGTTTGCTGTCCTGAAATGTTGAGAACTAGCCCTTTCATTTTATCATCTCTCTTTTGGGGTTCCCGTGTCATCTCTGCCCAATGATTTCATTGCACTCTGGTTCACAAACTCAGTCTTACCAAACTGACCAAAAGGAATCTACCCATACTCAGGAAATAACTCTCACCTGCCTCAATATCTGGAAGTTAATTCACACGCAGTAAAGGTAAAAAGATGACATAAAGATAAAATGTTCACTGGACACAAATTATGATTAAAAAATCTCTTACTTCATATCCCAACAGAACTCCGTTAACAGTCTGCACAGAGCTCCATGCCACCACTACTTCTGAAGATGATAGAACCGTCGCTTTAACCTCAGAAGGAGAGACAATAGGCTCTAAATATGGAATAAAACAAAAGACCAGAATTAATGGAAAGCTACAGAACAGGTGAGCACACAATGCCAAATTATCTATCTATCCATCTGTGGTGGAACCCACAGCCAAATTCGTATTTGGTCGTATGTTTTATCTTTCTCTGTTCGGGAGTTATGGTTTACGAACACTCTACATTCAGCTCCTGAACGAACACCCTGGTACCCCATTAGAACATTCCCACCTAGTAATTTAAGTGTGAAAACGCAAGATAAGTAATTAATGAATGCTTCCCATGGGTGGCCGCCATTTCGTATAACCAAATGCACGTGGTCGACAAAAGAGTGGCTCTCATTTTGTTTCCCTACGTGGGTAGCAGCACTTAGTCATCGAGTGTCTGGAACTCTTTTCGGCTAGGCACTCACACGAACCCCGGAAGGTTATACCGCAGCCCGTTCTATTTCCCGACCAACTATACGAACGACGTTCGGGAGATGGGAACTACCGACTGGGGGGAGCATTTGTACACCAAAAACAGGAGAATCCCTTGCATGGTTTTCACACAGGAACAACCGAACAGAGACCGTCTGGGACACCTATTTCACTGGAACTGTTTTGGGCTATGCCCTCGTGTCTGGCCGGTCAAAACTTTACCCTGGTGGCAATCTAATTTTACCAAACCGATCTGAGTGATATTTGATATGTTATACACTCAGATCAGGGCTATCTGGAAACATATCTTTTGTGGGGTTCCTAGTTATGATGGGGGTACTTTTGGGATACTGTATATTTTGTATAGTTTTTTTTGTACCTGATAGATAATTGAATTATAGACTTTTCGCACGCAATTATCTCTCAGGCACAAAGGACCCTGGGAAGGCAAACCCTGTATTGTTGTGTGGGAGACCCCATGTAGGGGTATGTGCATAAAAGCCGTTTGTGGCCTGAAATAAATCAGTTGACTCCCAGAACTATGCTTCGTCTGGTTACTGGGGGAATGGATGTCTGCATGTTTTAATAGTTCCAGTCTGGCTGAGAGAAGGAATTAGAGGGGGTAACCAGCCGAGTTACCCTGGTCCGCTACACTATCTATCTATGTTTCAGTCATATCTTCAAAAGATACATGTGTGCAAAAAACATGAGTCCATTATTTAGATTAATTCACTGAAATTGGGGGAAAAAAACTTTGTTGGGAATTCATTTGTTTTTACTCTCTGTAAGAAGCTGTGAAACAAGAGTTTTCTCTCTTGCACATATACAAGCAATACATGTGTACTACAAGATAGGGCTATATTGTAAAAGCAATGTGGCATGTTCAAAAACCTCATGTTTGTGCATCTACTCCAGAGAATGTCCTATCCAGCGTGTATGATTAGGATTATTCTTTCTAAATTAGCCTCGGCGCTGGATTCAGATAAAAAGTGGCTGATGGTGTTTTAACCCCTTTAGCCACATGGGATGGAGGGAGCGGGAGGGAGGGGGGCACTGTAGGATCCTGCAGTGCCAGGAAAACGGGTTTGTTTTCCTGGCACTGGAGAGTCCCTTTAAGCTCTGAATAGACCCCAGATATTTATAAATGCGATTCAGTGTTAATTCAGGAAATCACAATCAAGGTGCTCAACCACTTTGGATCAAATCTGTGTTTGTTTAATTATTAGCAGAGAAATTGCATTTTGTTATTAACAAGCCATTATTGTACCTGAATTGGACCACACAACTGAAAGTTCGTTTTAATAACACAACAACATTTGTGCAGTATAATAAATGTGTACACACACTCTCTTTACACAAAAAGAGAGAATATGTGATCATTTAGCCAAACACGTCACGTATATAAATTGGCCATAGGAACCTGTGTGCCCACCTACTCATACTGCATCCAATTCACAAGGTGATGGTGGTTAAAATGAATTAATGTGGGTTCACCTATGTGTTATGCCTGGACTCTCATTCTTCCAATGCTGCATACAAAGTTAATTTCCTCATTAGCGGACTGGTACCAGAATTGGATGGGCTAAAAGGCTAAGACAAAGTTAATTTCCTCATTAGCAGACTGGTACCAGAGTTGGATGGGCTAATACAACATTTATTTTCTCATTAGCGGACTGGAAATCAGAACTGGATGGACTAATAGGCTAAGACAAAGTTAATTTCCTCATTAGCGGACTGGTGCCAGAGCTGGATGGACTAATAGGCTAATACAAAGTTAATTTCCTCATTAGTGGACTGGAACCAGAGTTGGATGGGCTAATAGGCTAATACAAAGTTAATTTACTCATTAGAGGACTGGTACTAGAGTTTGATGGGCTAATACAACGTTTATTTTCTCGCTAGCGTACTGGTACCAGAGCTGGATGGGCTAATAATCTAATACAAAGTTAATTTACTGGGGGCGGGGCCTGACTGCGGACGGCCCCTCTCCCACTACAGACAAACGCGGCAAGGCAAAGCTGGAAACCCCGCTCCCCCCCCTATGGACCGGCGGGGGTTATCCCGGTCCCCACCGAAGCGACACACATGGCCACACGGATAGCATCTGCCCACACGGGCCTGGGCTCCGGGCCTAGCACTACTGCAGAAGCCCCTTGCCTTACAGAACCTATAGCCGTACAAGCCTCAAGTCTGGATCTAATCTTTCAACAATTTCTGGAAAAGCTGGACAGACTCTTTGCAACACCTTGCGTGCAATACGGAGGTACAGCATGTGGACCGGGGAAACAGAGGCAGATCGGGCCTACTAAGGGCACTACATACCCTTTAACGCTAAAGTTGAGCACTGACTGCCCACCCAGGCCAGGGGTCACCAGGAGGATAACTCCACAGCATCAGCCACATCGCCGGAAGCCTAACCGCCGCTGGCGGCGACGCAACACCAGGGCTCTCCGAAGCGCCCTCACAGGGAAGAACTGGGCCTCTTGTAGCACCCGAGTTCGTGGAGCCAGGATGCGGACCCCACACGGAGCCTGGGGCCACGGGGAGACCCGTCCGCCCTCACACCCCTTCCACACTCGACGACCACAGCCCCTCACCAGCAGCAGACATGGACTAAGCATCTCCCCAAGATCTGTCGGGAAGGACGTCTCACAGAGGCATCAATCCGACCACGAAGTTTGGCCCGTCCATCCAGCACTCAGAGCCGGCATAGGCTAAGGAAAACAGACTGCATGCACGTTAACCCTGCAGACCTCACTGCGGAGGCAATACCGGACTCCATCGTGCAAACTATCATTTGATAAACTGTGAGCAGTATAATGCCTAAGCAATATGTATTTGCCTCTTCTTGTATAACGCTATTAGACTCTCACTGTCCATACCGCTGATATGTCTTAAGCTCCCGTCTACAAGCAAGTGTTAACTAGACTATCAGCTAAGACAAGTTATGTACGTAGCCTATGTCCTAACCGTTAGACACTAGGCCTGACTTTAGCAATGTTTGAAGCACTACCTGTGTTAACTAGATTCGTATGCCTGTATTATGTTCAGCATTTAGCCTGCTCCATTTGTTGCGTGACGCTAGCGACCAAAACAGCTTGAGTAATCTTTCGCTATTAGTGCAGCCTGTCTGTTTAGGCATCTCCTTCTACGATTAACTAAGCGACGACACACTCTGTACACTTCTTGTAAACACAGAACACACACTCACATCTTGACTAGCTAGGGTGACAAGTTACACCTGTATATTAACGAATAGATATAACCTGAGCTACTCACCTGACACAAAAAATAAAAAAGAGGTATTATTGTCCAGGAAATGTAACTTTTCAAAATTAACGTTGTACTATCCCTATGCTGTGTATTACTCGTACATTTCCCCTTTTACTTTCTGTACCCCATCCTGCATACCTCAATAAAAGAAAGATTGACAAAAAGTTAATTTACTCATTAGAGGACTGGTACCAGAGTTGGATGGGCTAATACAACGTTTATTTTCTCATTAGCAGACTGGTGCCAGAGTTGGATGGGCTAATAGGCTAATACAAAGTTAATTTCCTCATTAGTGGACTGGTCCCAGACTACAGGCACAAGGAAATTGTATTCACCATAACCACTACAATGAATGTAGTTATCATGCTGCTTAGAGTTACTTTTTTATTAAGTTATATTTATCAGTAATAAATATAACATTTTACAATGACAGATTGATTCCTATAGAAAGGCAAATTCTGAGAAGTTTTTTAGTTCAAATATATTTACATAAGTCTGAAAGTCTGTGTCGACCCACCAGAGAATTAAAACACATGACCCTGAAGTTTAATAAAGTACTGGGTATAGGCATTTAACCTACTCAGCTGTGTTGCTGCTTACCATAGAACCTAAAATATTTTTGGAGACATAATCATAGTATTTTTTTTTTTTTTAATTATAGTCAAAGTAACACTTAAAAAAAGACTAGATCTTAAGTACTCATCCCTATTTGAGAACAAAGCAGAAAATAGCAGAAAAGATGTAAAGTGCACTTCTATCCCTTTCAACACATTTCTTACCTTCCTCTGCTGAATATACAGTAGTTTCCAGGCTGTAAGGACCCTCTCCTTTTTGATTATACCCTTTAATCATGACATCAAAGGGCGTGTAGGCAGTGATGCTTTCATTTCTGTATACATAATGCTGAGATAGAACCCCAGGCACTCTAACCTTCTGCCAGGATTCTTCATCCTTTCTCTTGAAAGCAATGAGGTAGCCAAATCCATCTCCATTCTGGTACTGTCTGCCAATGGGCTGCAAGATAAATGTACAGCAAATAAAAAAAGGGAACAAACCAATGAGTATATGGCAAGGGTCAGCGCAACTATTAGGCAAACAAGGAACCAGCTGTTGGCGACAGCCCATGGGGGGCAGTATGGCTTGACTGACGGATCAAAAAATCTCCCCCAAATCCCTAGGACAACACACACAGACACAGTGCTTTTTGCAGAATCAAAGAACGGCCGTGCTTGGATTCAGAATGCCACGGCAGATGAGGGTGCAGTGTTATGGTCTGTCTGTTAGGTGCAGAGACACGTACACATTTATATAGAAATAAATAAATAAGAGTAGCTGACTAAAGTTTGTGGGCGATTCGGTTTAGGAGGGCTAAAATGGGAATTTAGGGATAAGATTGGTGGTTAGTGTTTTTGGATGTTTAGGGTTATGGGGATTTAAAGTTAGAATAGAGAGTAGGTATTTAGCGTTAGCCAGTGTTAAGAGTTAGGGGGACTTATTTTTAGAGTTAGCAGGATTTAAGACCACAGAATTGCAACATATGGGCAAAGAATTCAAAATCAGTTATTTAGGCAATTTTCATAATTCCTTGGTATGGTGAATATTGTTCATAAAATTGGGAAATGTGGAGATCGGAATCAGTGATTGCATATTTTAGGCCACAGCAGACAACCTGGTAAGAGTCTCCAGTCTCCCAAAAAAATGTTTAGATCTGCCTTTTTGGTCTACTTAGATATCAGATCAGTGAAAAAACCTCTAAAAGGAGGT
Source organism: Pelobates fuscus (assembly GCF_036172605.1). Classification (NCBI taxonomy): domain Eukaryota; kingdom Metazoa; phylum Chordata; class Amphibia; order Anura; family Pelobatidae; genus Pelobates; species Pelobates fuscus. The sequence goes on from NC_086317.1 coordinate 168,833,574, forward strand.
AGAATGAGGGGAATCAATATCTGAGTTTGCCTAGAGCAGTAATAATCCTTGCAAACACACTCTGTGTGGTACCAACTACTATCAGGGTTATTTACTAAGGTGAGAATTCAAAGTGAATTTCACATTTTAGACCAAAATAGGTGAACTGGAGGCATAGTTGACTTGGAGGAGCCATCCAATCCAGGTATTTTGGTCCTAAATTTGAAATTCACCTTGAATGCCCTTTGAATTCCAGAGTTCTCACTTTAGTAAATCAACCTGTATACATTGGAACATGCAGGTTTAATGATTACTGCCTAACCGCTAAAGGATCTCAGATCTCTATAATTTATTATAGAACATGTGCCATGTAGAAACAAATTATTAATTTCAGGGCACTCTCCTTTCCTACCTCCTATGTCAGTGATGGCGAACCTATGGCACGCCGTGCCCTCTCTGTGGGCACGCGGCCATAGGTTGACAGGGGGTGGGGGCCACTGGCGCCAGTCGGCAGCAATGCAGAACAGGCACCTGCCTGCAAAAAACGGCAGGAGCCTATTCTGCTTTTGAATCGGGAAAGCAGCTCTCCTGTCCTCCTGCGAGCAGGCTGTGTGGAGCGTTGCCTTGCGTTACCATGGCAACGCTCCACAAAGCATTGCGTGGCAGGACAGGAGAGCTACTTTCCTAACACATACTTACCACCACCGGACCACCAGGGCTGGTTGTGTCCCCCCCTCCTTCACCAAAGGTAAAAAGGGAGGAGGGGGTTAAAGATTTTATGTACAGGTCAGGATTAAACACACACACACCACCCTTTCCCCCCCACACACACAGCACTCCATCCCCCACACACAGCACTCTTCCCCCACCACACACACAGCACCAAACCCAACACACAGCACCACTCAGACACACACACAGCACACACTCCGCACCCGTACACACAAACACATACTCTGCACCTCTCAATGCAGTATGTGTGTGTGTATTCAGCAGTCTGTATGTATTCAGCAGTCTGTGTGTATGTATTCAGCAGACTGTGTGTATGTATTCAGCAGTCTGTATGTGTTTGTGTGTATGTATTCAGCAATCTGTGTGTGTATTCAGTGGACTGTGTGCATGTATTCAGCAGACTGTGTGAATGTATTCTTCAGACAGTGTGTGTATGTATTCAGCAGTCTGTGTGTATGTTTGTGTGTGTATTCAGCAGACTGTGTGCATGTATTCAGCGGACTGTGTGTATGTATTCAGCAGTCTGTTTGTGTATTCAGCAGTATGTGTGTGTGTCGGTGTGTATGTATTCAGCAGTCGTATTGCATTTGATGGAGATACTTATAAATATAAGCTTATTTTATCTATAATTAATATCATTAATTATAATTTGTATAATTGAACTCTCTGTTGATGTGTTCTTCTATTAAAACAAAAGATGTTAATTAGTTTGGACAACTGTACGAGTTGTTTTTTCTAAACTTAAACCTCAGTATTCAGGTTTAATTGCCGTGTTGGCACTTTGAGGAAAAAAAAGTTGGCATGTATTGCGGTTTGGGCAGTCAAGCTCAAAAAGGTTCACCATCACTGTCCTATGTTTAACAATACTCTCTAGCGTATCTATAGACTCCGATAGAGGAGACAGCAAACAAGATACGAACAAAACAAACGAACAAAAAAAGAGTGGCTTAAACAAGATAAATGCTTATCAATGAATATACCATTGATGTGGAATTATTAAAAATCTTTATTGTACTTGTATTGAATTATTGTACTAACTCCATTTTAACTTTATACTGTGACTTCGTCCTCCATTTTGTCCTCCTAACCTGACTTCTTCAATCCTCCATTTTGTCCTCATGACTTAACTTGTTCATTTTAAAACTACATTACGTGACTGAACTTCTCAACCCAATTAATACAGTAGACAAAGACCGTGTTTCCTTCAAGGACAAGTACCAGGAGGTGCCGGCTACTCCTTAAGACTTGCTGGCTACTCCTTAAGAGCTTGTAAGATAGTACAGTTTGAAGGCCACAGAACACAGTAGTAATGAAATGTTCTATTCATAAGAGACCTTGCACCTGGACATAAAGCCTGATATCACTGACCGTGTAAAATGACGCTTAGGACCCCCTTGTCCCCCACCCGTGTCCAGAGTAATCCCACCTCTGATGGGTGGGCACGGGACTAACCTCTTAATTTTACTAACCAATAGGTAAGACACTAACTCCGTCACTTAACAATTAATCCAATTGATGATGTTTATTTGCTGATATTCTAATAATCAATGATGACGCAAAATGCCTCTTAAAAGGGCCTGCGCGCCCGCTTTTTCTGCACTTGCCAATAAACTTTCTCGAAGTTATTTTAACCTGAACCTTGCGTGTCAGACTTAATTACTTCAGCGTATATACGCAATTTAATTTTATTGATTTGGACAGGAACAGATAGACATTTGAACATTTTGGTTTACTTTCAAAAAGTACCATAACAACTTGGCGCCCAACGTGGGGCATCGGGCTATGTCTGGCCGGTGAGCCGTCCTAAGGAAGACAAGGGTGGACGGAGGAATCCAGGGGGAAGGAAGGGAGACTGATCACCTCCAGATACACGGTAGAGACTTCTGCAGAGCCACCGGTACGTTCCGGCCCCTTTGATTGACCCGTCCACGTGTCTGTGACTGCTTCCCGGGAGGACATCAAAGACAGGTAATATCTTGCCCGGTGCCTCGTTACTCACTTGTTTACCTGCATTTTAGTCTATCTGTTGCCTGGGTGTGTTTGAATTGTTTGCCTGTTTCCCCATTTTGAGATAAAGGGGGGGTGGACCTGCAGGGGATTTGCCTGGGGTTCTGTCTTGCTTGTTTTCCCCTTTTTGGGATAAAGGGGGGTGGACCTGAGGGAATTTGCCTGGGTCTTCGGTTTGTCTGCTTATCTGTTTGTATTTTGCCCCTTTTGGGATAAAAGGGGGGGTGGACCTGTGGATGTGTTCCTGGGGGTCTTCTGTTGCCTGTTTTACAGTCTAGCTAGCGTTTTGGTAACCCACAGCTCCGGCTGAGGGGAGTCCGGTTTTGGTAACCCACAGCTCCGGCTGAGGGGAGTCCGGTTTTGGTAACCCACAGCTCCGGCTGAGGGGAGTCCGGTTTTGGTAACCCACAGCTCCGGCTGAGGGGAGTCCGGTTTTGGTAACTCACAGCTCCGGCTGAGGGGAGTCCGGTTTTGGTAACCCACAGCTCCGGCTGAGGGGAGTCCGGTTTTTCTTTGGTAACCACAACCCTGAGCGCTGGGGCTTGTGAAATTCCAGTTTTCTGTTTTATTTGTGAGGGGGGCTCTGTTTCCTGGGGGGATTCAAGTAGGCATTGCTTGTTTTCCGCATCACGTGGTAGTGAGACTTATAAAGTGGGTTTTATAGGGGCACTACGGGAGTGAGGATAGACGTGGCCACATTCTTGTGGACTGCAGAGTAGAGAGAGGCTGACGGAACTCGGACCGGTGTCAGTTGGTTTCCGTGGCCGCTGGTAGTGAGACTTACGAAAGTCGTTCTCCGAGCGGAGACACTACGGGGTTGAGGGAGGTGACTTTGGAATAAGCACACGAGTAAAGGAAAGGGAGTATTGTTAATTTCAATTGAATTGTGATGCATGCACTGTATTTCAATTGTATTGTCGTCTTGTTTATCTAATTAGGAGTCTCATGAACTCCTGTGTCTGTCTCTAAGGATTTTCCTTGTCTTTCATCTTTCCTATACTTCCTATATTATTATACTATCCACTCCCATTCCTCTTAAAAGAGAAGTGATTGGTCACACACTTCTCACCTCGCTCCAATCCGTGTCTACCACCCCGGGTAGGCGGATTCAGTGACTAGTCTACGTTTTGGGAAGACGCACCTGAGAAAATCCCACGATTCTCGGGTGGCAGTCGAGCATTGTAGACGTTCTTGTCCAGTTTTCCTTCTCTCTCCCTATATCTAGGACGCTGGTATAGGGGTAAAGGGATTATGGGACAGGATTTAGGCAAGCCCAGTAAGGGCTGGTTAGCATGTGATTTAGTCGAAGACAGAGAGGGTGAGGAAATGGTTAAAGGTGTTGAAAAAATTGCGAAAGTATGTAGAATTGCTGTACCGACATGTGGAAGATTGCAACCAGAAAGTTGGCGTAGGTTACTGACAGAAAAGAAAGGCAAACTTACAGATAATGGTTTATTAAAGACTGCTGAAGCATGGTATAGAGTAGCGAAGGCTATTCAACTAGAAGGTTGGGTTGAGGAAGAGATAAATCACAAAGGTGTGAAATTGTTTGTGTATCATAATAATTGTGTTGCTGGAGTTTACCCTCAGCCAGCGCCCCAAAGTGGCGCCCAGGGGACGTCTATCCCCAAGGTTCAGTCAGCAGTAGGTGATAGCCAGCTGACTATGTTCCCCACTCCCAATCCTCCTAACACCCATCCCGTCACCTCCCCTGTCTGCCCAGTCCTGAATTCTGATGGATCTTTCTTTTCCCCCTCCCCGTCTCTAACATTCCCATCATCCTCATCCATCCCTACGTTACCTGCTGTACCTTCCCCTAACATTTCATCTGCCATTCCTTCCCTACACTCTCTCTCCGTTGATGATCCCCTCCCCTCTTCCTCCGCCCAACTAACCACCTCCTCCACCCTTGCCCCGGCTCCTCCCTCTACACCCACCCCTACCAATCCCTCTCCGTTCCCTCCCATCTCCACCCCAGCTCAATACCCCACCTCCTTCCCCTCCCCAGCCTGGCCCTACCCCTTCCCATATCCCATGGCCCTGCCCTATCCCGGATATCCACTACCCACTCCCCAAGCCACTCCCCAGGTTCCGGTCATGCCCAGTCCGGCACAGTCTGCCCCAGACGTGCCCTCTTCCAACATGGCCGCCGCTTCTTCCCTTAACCCTAATGTAGTACCTTCTCCGGCCACCAATATGGCGGCCCCCAGTTCGGCCCTGATGCCGGTAATCCCCGGTGACTACTTATCCCCAGGTTATGACTCGCTAGCCACCCCTGCATCTGGGGCTCGTTCCCAACCACCGATCCTTTCACCTCATTCGGGCCCTGCACCACGCAAAAGAGCCAATATCATAGAATTCGATGATGACGAGATGGACAGGGTGTCCCATGTCTCATCAGAGCTTGCCGCGGGAGCCCCAACTCATCGTTCTATCGATGACCCCTTTGGCCACAAGGGTCGGGGAGAACAGGCCCCTCCTAAATATGTTGCTTTCAATCCCACTCAAGCTAGTGCTCTAATGAAATCACTCCCTGACCCAGAAAAACAGCCTATGCCCTTCTACCGAGGGGTAGTTCAAATTCAAAAGACTTATTCCGCCGCATGGCGTGATCTACTGAGTATTTGTGCTATTAAAGCAGGGGATGCATATTGGCCGAGCATGGCCCGACACCTCAGTACTAATCTACTCAACAGTGATGTTGATTACCCCTCTGGAGTAACTTTTTGCACCCAACTAAGAGAATGGGCTAAGGACAAACTTGCGGATCAGGCTGCTGGCCTTACTGATGTTATTCAAGAAAAAGGAGAATCAGTGGAAAGGTTTCATGCAAGACTGTACCAAATGTTTACAGATTTGGGGTTTGATCTCACTGACAAGATTCATTCACAAATGTTGTCCGGTGCGTTCGTCCAAGGTGTTAAAGACCCAATACGCAAGGGAATCATTGCTGCACGCCCCGAATATAAGGTTGTTCCCCTAGATACTTTACTCCTAGTTGCTAGGGGCCTAGAGTCTGCCCAGACCCTTAGAAGGCCAAATTCTGCTCCCCTCATGGTGGCACGCACTACCCCTATTCCCAAGGGTACCAGACCAGAGGAAGGTGTTTGTTTTAATTGTAAGGTCAAAGGGCATTTTAAAAGTGACTGCCCGGAACCCAAGAGAGAGCCAAGAAAGCCACACAGGCCTGCCCCGGCCCCTAAGACTGAGAAGGAGGTTCCAATAATTGAGGAACCAGATGACTAGGAAATTGGCAAGCCTGTGTCATTAACCCCTGTTATGGCAGTGTCTACAGGGGATAAGGGGGGGCCACTTGCTACAGTAACTTTGCCCATTGAAGGCCACCCTACCACATTTCTTGTTGACACAGGTGCAGCCCGTAGTGTTCTACGAGAACGAGACTTGCCAGACCCATCTTTCCTGTCCAATATTGATGTCTCTTGTGTTGGAGTGGATGGCCAGCCGAGACATAGCCCTCTAACAACCCCGCTACGAGTTGGCTCTAGCCTGCTCGCTCGCTTTGTAGTATCCTCCACATGCCCCATTAACCTGTTAGGTGCTGATGTCCTCTCACGCCTGCAAGCATCCATCACTTTTACCCCGGATGGGCAGGTAGAAATGTTTACACCCCTGTCTGTATCAGACACTTCAGCCCTATGCTCTTTGCCTCTGATGCTGCATTTAGAAAAGCCCCGTGAGGAGACAGCAGAATTAAGGTCCAATTTCCCAGAGGAATTAAAAACACAGGTGCCCGCAAAGTTATGGTCCTCAGGCCCAGAGGACATAGGTCACCTAAATGTTCCCCCTGTGGTGGTAAAGCTTATTCCAGGAGCTAAGTTACCAAGAAAACCACAATATCCATTAAAACCAGCACAGTCAGCTGCAATTTCTGTCCACATTAAGGCACTCTTGGAGAAGGGTGCCCTTGTCAAATGTAAATCTGAATGCAACACCCCGTTATTTCCTGTGAAGAAGAAAACTCCGAAGGGTGAGCCAGAGAAGTACAGGATGGTTCAGGATCTCCGTGCTGTTAATGAAGCTACAGTCCTGGACACCCCTCTTGTACCAAATCCTCATACTCTGCTTTCTGGAGTCCCACCATCTGCAAAATTCTTCACAGTTATTGACCTAGCAAATGCTTTTTTCAGTGTCCCACTGGACCCATCCTGCCAATACCTGTTTGCTTTCACCCATGAGATGCAGCAGTATACCTGGACTGTCATGCCCCAAGGGGCACAAAATTCACCAAGTCAATTTGCAAAGGCCATGGCCACCATCCTTGACCCATGGCAAGCCGAGCACCCAGAAGTTGTTCTGCTTCAGTATGTGGATGATTTGCTGCTCTGTGGAGATGACATACCCACTACCGAAGAGTGCTCAATTAGTCTGCTTTGTTATTTGGCAGAACAAGGATGCAAAGCTTCGCTCATCAAGCTACAGTTCTGCCAACCTTCAGTAGTTTTCCTTGGACACTGCCTATCTCAAGGTACCAGACATCTTACTCGGGACCGGGTAAGAGCTGTGCTAGATATTCCGCCCCCAAGGACTTCTAAGTCTCTTCATGCCTTCCTAGGCCTCATTTCCTACTGCAGAGCATGGATCCCAGAAGCCTCTCTGCTCATGCAACCTCTCTATGACGCACTTAAGTCTGACCCTTTCTGTTTAACTAATGAGGCTATGGACAATTTTAATGCTCTCAAACGAGCCATTGCTTCTGCTCCTGCCTTGGGCCTACCTGACTACTCCAAAACTTTCAAATTGTTTGTCTCTGAAAGACAAGGCCACGCAACGGGAGTGCTCACCCAAACTAATGACTTAAGAGGCCGCCAGAGGCCTATTGGATATTTCTCATGTCAACTGGACATTGTGGCCAGAGGGACTCCTTCCTGTCTCAGGGCTGTTTTTGCTGCGAGAGAACTCATAGAGAGGACCTCAGACCTGGTCCTTGGCCACCCTCTAGTTGTTTTGGCCCCCCATGACATCTCTGCCATCATCAACCAAGTCCAGCTCAAGCACGTGTCTCCAGCCAGACACCTGCGCTTACAGTGTCATCTTCTTTTGCCTGACAACATTTCCATCCAAAGATGTCAGGTGCTTAATCCGTCCACTCTTCTTCCACTCCCTGAGGGGGGTATCTACTATGGATTTATCACAGATGAAACCTACATTCACCTGCTCTGTGGATGTATCAAGAAAGTCATGCATCCACATTTGACATTTTATGAAGGTGAAAAACCTCTCTGTGAAGGCCCAGATCACGCCTTCTGCACCACGTGGTACAAACCAAACATTACCCCTGAACCTTGCTATGAAGATGAGCTTTACCACCGGACCGATGTAAAGCTTACTGCACAAGACTTCTATTGTGACTCTGACGGCAATAGTATGGTCTTGATCCAGCTACCTCAACAACTTAACTACCTTTACCGTCATTGGGATACTGCTATCCCACATATTCCTGTTACCAAGTTGAAGACAAGGTCATGGAATGATCTTGGGCCCATGGCAAAACTATGGGCCACCATGAATGAAGAACAGCTACAGGAAAATGGTATTGTCAAATACCCAACAACTGACCTTCTAGAAGCATGGCCACGCCATTTCCTGGAAAAGGAATTTCAAGATCTGGTCATAAAGAATGATTATGACCCAGAAACACCTCATGACTGTTTTGAACAGATGAAAATGGAAACAGTGCACTTACCAACTGTGCATGAGAACCCATTACCAGATCCGGATTTTACCCTGTTTGTGGACGGATCGAGATATGCCGATGAAGGAGGAACATATCATACAGGATATGCCGTAACCACAACAGATGAAGTTATTAAATCATCATCCTTACCGCCAGCAATGTCTGCACAAGAAGCTGAATTACAGGCTCTGACTTCAGCATGCAAAATTTCCGAAGGAAAACGTGCCAACATCTATACAGATTCAAGATATGCTCTAGGCGTGGCACATGACTTCGGCCTAATTTGGAAGACTAGAGGATTTCTTACCACCGCCGGTACACCAGTCAAACACAGCACTGCAATCAAGGAGCTAATGGATGCCCTCCTACTCCCCAAAGAAGTGGCCGTTTTGAAAGTAAAGGCCCATGGGAAATTGGATACAGATGAAGCAAAGGGCAACCATTTGGCTGATCAGGCTGCTAAGTTAGCGGCCAGGGATTTGCAGGAAGTGGATGAAGAAGTGTCCGGACAAGAAGAAGAAGTCCCTATTTTTGCTCTGCAAACTCTTCCTACTGATTTGCGAATTTTACAAGAACAGCAAGCTGCAGTCACTCCTGAAGAAATCCAGAAATGGAAAAAGAAAGGAGCTGTCCAAAAGGACGGAATATATTACAACAACTTCAAATTTTGTCTTCCCAGAAATTTATACCCAGCAGTGGTCCAATGGGCACATGGGCCTGCACACCTGTCAAAAGAATTGATGGCCGCCCTCATACAGAAGTATTATGAAGCACCTGGAATCACAACATTGATCAATAGTTTTTGCAAGGCCTGTGTCATTTGTGCAAAATGCAATCCAGGAAGACCAATTAAGGTGCCTGCGAAACACCTGGCAAAGCCCATGTACCCCTTCCAACGAATTCAAATCGACCACATCCAAATGCCCAAGAGTGGGCCCCATGAATATGCACTAGTAATAGTGGACATGTTCTCAGGCTGGCCAGAAGCCTACCCAGTGGCCAATATCACTGCAAAAACAACCGCAAAGCGCCTACTTACAGATATTGTATGTAGATTCGGACTCCCAGAAGTTATTGAGAGTGATCAAGGCCCAGCCTTTACAGCAACTGTGACTAAAGAAATTTGGACTGCTCTAGGGGTGACCCTAGCCTTCCATACCCCTTACCACCCACAAAGTAGTGGTAAAGTGGAGCGCATGAATGGCACTCTAAAAACCAGAATGTTAAAAATGTCACAAGAAACAAAGATGCCCTGGCCAGAAAGCCTACCAATAGCTCTATTCAGTGTCAGGCACACACCTAGAGGGAAGCATTCACTGTCCCCATATGAGGTTCTATTTGGGACAGCACCCAGACTAGGTTGTTATTATCCGCAGCAGTTGCAACTCCAATCAGATGTTTTAGTAGACTATGTAACTGAACTTGCAAATGTCCTAAACAAAATACATGCCCAAGTTTTCTCTTCAATTCCAGATCCCGAATTGGATACAGGTTCCCATAACCTACTTCCCGGAGATTGGGTCCTGGTTAAGAAGTTTGTGCGGAAAAATACCCTGGAACCAAGATTTGACGGGCCATTCCAAGTTCTCCTGATTACTGCAACCTCCGTCAAATTGGCCGGTAGGCCAAATTGGACCCACGCTTCCCACTGCAAGAAATCTCCTGCCCCAGAGGAAGCGAATATCGCACAAACATGTATCTCTGGTACATCTTCTCCTTAATTAGCCTTATAAAGGCCCAACAAGTAGCCATTACCAAAGACATTAGTGGGTACACCTTCTGGTATAATTCATCATGCACCCAGGTGGCTACTTATACCTTTGACTACTGTGATATTGTAGAATGCCCATTTCCCACACCACAAATCCAGAGCATCTATAGAGATATCCCTCATTCGAAAGACCCATATGTCTGTGTAGTTGACAAGCAATGGGGGCACAATTGTGACCATTGGGGGGCGGCGGGATGGAATGCCGGGCCTGCCTGGGGTTACAAACCAAAAAGTGCCGTATCTAAAGTAGATGATCATGGTAGATCCCTCCTCCAGAGGATGACTTTGAGAAAGCCTGGGGGGAGTACACCAATGAAATTAATTCTTAATATTGAGCATCCAAGCCCAACAGATGCAGACCAGTATGTGATGGGGATGTATTGGAAAAAGGGTTCCTATAAAAAGTTAGGGCATTTCTACCTTAAAGATATGTGCAACTCTTCTGAGTGGCAAGGGGCCACCCATATGGTCCCTAACCCATTAAAACCCCATATCCAGACCTTTCAGGACATGATGGCCATTGCTAACCCCACTTTTGAAGATACCATGGCCGCTGAAACAGGTTTTAATGATGTAAATTTATGGTTAGAATGGATGAAATATAATGCTAATAAGCATAATAGAACCGCATGTTATGTGTGTGGCGGTGCCCGGCCTCACCTGGGTACTGTACCTTTAATCCTACCCGTAGATATAGAAGAATGTGTTTTAAGCCTTTTTGCCTATCATTATAATTTTAACAGGTCCATATGTATTACATGGACAAAGGAATACCCTCTCCTAACCCAGGATGTCAAACCCCCTGATGGTATTACCGTATATAAAGGTAATTACACTTGCTATGCCATGTACGATGGTATTGGTAGATTTGTAGGTAACTTTTCCAAAGGTTATTGTGCTACATACAGAACTGTCCCCGTACGTTTACTGCAGCATCACACTAGGTCATTAGGAGATATTTACTGGTTGTGTGGGGATTTACAGTTAAGATCCAGAATGGACACAGCGTGGTGGGGGGAGTGTACGTTGACTAAGGCCATTATGCCTATCCACATTATTTCTGACACACACCTCAACACCCATGGGCCCAGTCACACTAAGGTTAAACGTGAAGCCCCAGTAAAAGGAAGTTTTGACCCTCACATTTACATTGATGCCATCGGGGTGCCTAGGGGGGTACCCAATGAGTTTAAAGCAAGAGATGAGGTTGCTGCAGGATTTGAATCAATTTTTACCATAGTTACCGCAAACAAGAATCTAAATTGGATAAATTACATTTATTATAATCAACAGCGTTTTGTCAATTACACCAGAGACGCCCTCCAGGGGTTGGCCGAACAGTTGCAGGCCACATCCCAAATGACTTTCCAGAATAGAATGGCCCTAGATATGATCTTAGCCGAAAAAGGAGGGGTTTGTAAGATTTTGCCCGACACTATGACATGTTGTACCTACATCCCAGAAAACACAGGCCCTAATGGTAAAGTCACACTAGCTATAGAAAAATTAAATGACCTGTCTGAAGAGTTAAAAAGGAATTCTGGGATAAAAGATCCCTGGGAAAGATGGTTTGGTTGGATGACAGGATGGCAAAAGGCTTTAATGCAGATTGGTATGGCTATACTAATTTTTCTTTTTATTTTTGCTCTTCTCTTTTGTTGTGTCCTCCCATGTCTGAGAAAATCCCTCATGAAGACTGTTGACCAAGCGGCACCCACTTTGACCCATCTCGAAGTTGATGACCAAGAATTCCAAGACATCAACTCACCCTGTCTGCCGCTGCAAACATTCCCTTTTGTTGATAAAGTGCAGGAATTCTAGGAAGGGACTAGATCAGGGACAGCATCTGTCAGTGAATGGTAAAGGCCCCATGTGGAGAAGTGGTGGGTTAGCTGCCATGGGATACCCTTGGGTGTGAAGCGTTCGAGAGCCATACTGACGGATGGTTAGCCTATTAGGGTCAGATCTAGGGACAGCCTTGCACTTTGCATTAACATCTAGCTAGCAGCCACGGGGTTTCTGTGCCTTTGGGTTAACACGTCTTCTGATACTAACATAATAAAGTTTTATCTCTTAGAATCTAACATTTCATAGGGGGGACTGATGTGGAATTATTAAAAATCTTTATTGTACTTGTATTGAATTATTGTACTAACTCCATTTTAACTTTATACTGTGACTTCGTCCTCCATTTTGTCCTCCTAACCTGACTTCTTCAATCCTCCATTTTGTCCTCATGACTTAACTTGTTCATTTTAAAACTACATTACGTGACTGAACTTCTCAACCCAATTAATACAGTAGACAAAGACCGTGTTTCCTTCAAGGACAAGTACCAGGAGGTGCCGGCTACTCCTTAAGACTTGCTGGCTACTCCTTAAGAGCTTGTAAGATAGTACAGTTTGAAGGCCACAGAACACAGTAGTAATGAAATGTTCTATTCATAAGAGACCTTGCACCTGGACATAAAGCCTGATATCACTGACCGTGTAAAATGACGCTTAGGACCCCCTTGTCCCCCACCCGTGTCCAGAGTAATCCCACCTCTGATGGGTGGGCACGGGACTAACCTCTTAATTTTACTAACCAATAGGTAAGACACTAACTCCGTCACTTAACAATTAATCCAATTGATGATGTTTATTTGCTGATATTCTAATAATCAATGATGACGCAAAATGCCTCTTAAAAGGGCCTGCGCGCCCGCTTTTTCTGCACTTGCCAATAAACTTTCTCGAAGTTATTTTAACCTGAACCTTGCGTGTCAGACTTAATTACTTCAGCGTATATACGCAATTTAATTTTATTGATTTGGACAGGAACAGATAGACATTTGAACATTTTGGTTTACTTTCAAAAAGTACCATAACACCATAAAATGGCACATCAAATTTTTCTGAAACATGAAGAATCCAATAAAACTTCAGCCATAAAATATTGTCACAGTAAAAATTTGTAATTAAGTTATTGAATACACTGCAAAACATACTGTATAGAGAATGGCACAGAACACTCAGTAAGTAGCATAGTTTCATTGATTCCACTGCTATCAATAGTAATAAGGTAGTTTTATTTAAAGTCGCTCTGAAACACTCAAAAAAATGCTGAGCACATCATGTAGATAAAATGTTTCTGAAATGCTCATAAAACTGCATTAAAATTTCACTGAATTCCAAAGCAACAATATCATAAGACAAAGTATGGACTACTCTGTCTTATGGTGTATACCTGAGTTGCTGTTGTCAAGTTTTCTCACTTCCCACAGCTGTTGCAAGATCATTTTTATGGAGGCTCCCATGGTCAGCAATTACAAAAAAGCCCTTCCCACCACCTGTCATTTAATTTACATATCAACACAGAGATAAAAAGGCAGTGCACGGAATGTCTGTTACCAGTGAAACTCTGGGAATTTCTTAGCCAAGGGAAAGCAATGCCTGCAAGGGGATTTAGAGGCAGGCCCTGTGTGAGAGCATCACCAGCAGCATGGAGAGAATGAGCCAGAAAAATGGTCCATGTAATACAGAAGCAAATACAAACACACAAAATTAAGCTCTGAATAGGGATCTGGGATAGTGTGCAAGTCAAGGCTTAAAATTTGAATTCATATGGCTAGCTACTAGCCAGGCCTAAAAAGTTACTTGCCACTGCAAACCATAGTATACCCTACAGGAGTGAATTTATACTTGCCAAGAACAGGAAAGAACATTATACCATAATTTATACCAGAGGTCATCACTCACGTCTCTGGCAAAATGTCATGAAATAGCTCCAAAATATATCTGTGGAAATATATCGATTTTACAGCCTCATACAAGCTCTCAAAGTACACTGTAGGCCTAGGAAAGGCTTTGCTTTTTGTAGTTTGGCAATGTATCTAGCTTAAAATGAACACATTGCCCTGTTTACTGTATGTATTTCAAACTATTTCAAAGTGCTCATTTAAATTTAAATACATTTAAATTTAGATAAATACATAGCTCTCATTATGTCACATCTTTGACTTTTTGCCTGTCTTACTGAACTTAACCATAGATTATAGAGTAAGCAAAATCAAAATAGATGACTTTATGCGGATCTATAATTCCACTCACATGTTTATAGAATGCAATTAAAAATTTTTCTTAACTGCATCAGTAAACCCTCCACAGTGGAATTGTTTATTTTCAAGGCTTCACTACCATCTCACTATATCCCATACTTGCTTTCAGTGTTGGGATCCTGCTGTACTGTACCTATAGCACAGATGGCATATGAATAGTAAAGGAAACAGATAGAGTGTGTCAGATTGCTCAAATGAAAATGGGGGGTAACCCCTACTGAATAACAATTACAGAAAGAAAGTACAGGTACATCTGTGCGATACATAGATTCCAAGTAGTATACCCACAGAGTACTAGTACATTAGTAGCAATCCATATTAGAAATAAAATGTAACTTTTAATTAACAAGTTTAAAACCAAAGTGGCACAATCACTAAATATCCAAAATAAAGTAGCAAAAGGAGAGAGAGAGAGAGAGAGAGAGAGAGAGAGAGTATAATAGAGAAAAAAGTCAGACCGTGCCAATTAAATCAAGTAATGGCACAGGTGATTAGGGAAAAATAGGGTTAAATAGTAACTGGAGCCAAATAGCCCAACGTTATCACCCCACTTCTATCTCCCAATATCTCAAATTACTCAATTCCCCCAACTCCTAACGCTATCCGAATAAAAAAAATCTGACGTTAGAAAAGTTAATTGTAACTAAACGTCTAGCATCCAATTAGAGTCTAGTGGAGAGAGTGGCTGTTTTAAAATAACAAAATAACTGCTGCAGCATCGTCCCTGTCTACCTCCCACACCCTCCACAACACATGTCCCGACGCGCGTTTCGCAGAGAATCGGCTCTTCAAGGGGAACCGGATTAGTGTTCAACCGTCGTTTAAATAGCCCACCCTCTCTCGGGATTGGCTGTTGGTCTAGCCAGGGAGAGATGGAACCTATCCTCCCTCGCAGTTAAACCTCAGTAGCTCGGTATACTGTGAAGGGGCATAGGAAAAAAGGCATACCAATGCAAAAGTTAATATAATAAATTTAGATAAATATAGCTGAACTAGACAGGTAATGAATCTAAAGTGATGCAGTCAATATTGTGGTAAAAGTGAAACGAAAAAGAAACACAGGGGGAAGAAAAAATTCCATTCATATGTAAACCCCTAGTGTTTCAGCATCCTATTCAGTAGATAGTACTTAATCAACACAAAATATTAATTAAAAAGAAAAATATCAAGGAAAGTGGTACATAATAATTATGCAACATTGTTATATCCAATATGTTGCTCCTTAAGGGTGCAAACGTGTTCTCCATCAAACTACATCTGTTCTCTCATAATCGCTTTTAGTAATTATTTGAGACCTGATATACTTTAACAGTTGTGAAAGAAAGTGAAAAAATAATAAATAAAACATCAAACGGTATATAGATATTGCCGTTTATCACAAAACCCTTTTCCCTTTAGGTTGGAATCATAACCTAGAACCTTTGTATCTAAGCTGTATTTACAGGTTTAAATCTTGTGATACTACAGTTGTTACTGAAAATATATTAACAAGCTTAGTGGTATATACCTAGGTTAAGAAAAAAAATGCCTTTATGCATGAATAAACTGAGTAAAATTAAACTCCTCATTTAGTCCTTTGGGGTATAGCGTTTGAAATGAATAGATCCAACGGGACTCAGCTTTTAAGAGGGCGATGTTGATATCTCCTTTGCGGTGATTTTGAAATATTTTTTGAATCTCCTGAAATTTTAGTACATTGGATTTGGAGGCATGATTTAATCGTACATGTTTGGCAATGGGTGTATCCATATGTGGATTTGTAATGGAATTAATATGCTGTAGAATCCGTTTACGTAGTTGTTGATACGTTTTGCCAATGTACTGTAATCCGCATTCACATGTTTTAAGGTAAATCACATTAGTAGAACTACAGTTTATAAATGAATTCACCACTATGTCTTTCGATGTTCTTTTATTGTGCACGATTTTTGAAGGAAGAATAAAATCACAGGCCTTACAGTGGCCACACTTGAAGAGACCTTTAGTTTGGAGCAATGTAGATGTAGTTAGTGCTGGTTTTAGGTGGCTATGTGTTAAGTGGTCGGCCAAATTTTTAGCTCTTCGATAGGTCATTGAGGGCTGTTTCGTGATAGTGTTCTTAAGGCATGTGTCGTACTGTAATACCGGCCAATTTTTACTCAACACCTGTAATGCCTGGTTCCAATCTTTATCATAAGTGCCTATGAATCTCGTAACACCCGGAGTTATTGATGTATTTCTGGGGGGTCTGTGTAAGCTCTCTAGTCTGTCTACAGCTTTAGTTCTTTGATAAGCTTTCTTTAATATTCTGTTAGGGTAGCCTAAATTTTTAAATATATTTCTTAATTGTTTTGCCTCCTTCTCATAGTCTTCCTGGTTTGAGCAATTTCTTTTCACTCTTAGGTATTGGCCGTAAGGTATGTTGGCCTTAACGTGATGTGGATGGAAGCTTTGCCAATGAAGCAAACTATTAGTTGCCGTGGGCTTCCTAAATAGTGATGTAGTGATTTGTCCATCATCTAGGATGTTAATCATTAAATCCAGGAAAACCAGTTGTTTCTCATGTATAACATGGGTTAGTTGAAAATTGTTTTGATTTTCGTTTAATGTGTCTACCATCTCCTTGAACAGCGTGAAGGAGACTAACCAGAAAATTAACACGTCATCTATATAGCGATACCATTTAAATATAGATGAAGTGTAAATGACATTAGAGCTAGTAAATACTGTGGTCTCTTCCCACCACCCCAAGAATAGGTTGGCGTAACTGGGTGCACACGATGACCCCATAGCGGTGCCTCTGAGTTGTAAAAAAATATTTACCATTGAATGTAAAGTAATTGTGTGTTAGCACGAATTTTAGTAACGACAAAATGAACCGTTGTTCCTGTTCGTTAAAAGTCTCAGCCTTTTCTAGAAAATAGGCAACCCCTGCTAGTCCTTTATCGTGTGGTATATTATTATACAGTGCCACCACGTCCAGACTTGCCAAGGACGTATATGGTGGCACTGTAAGATCTTCCAAAACCAATAGCATCTGTTTGGTATCACGTATATGGGACTTGAGGCCTTGCATTAAAGGTTGTAATAATTTGTCCAAGAATTGACTAGCTCTCTCGGTTAAACTGTGGTTTCCTGAGACTATTGGTCTCCCCGGAGGATTGCACAGGTCCTTATGCACCTTGGGGAGACAATAGAATGTGGCTATAGTGATATTGGACTGAGAGACAATGTATCTGTATTCATTTTGTGTAATCACTTTGTCTCTTAAGCTTCCTTGTACCAATAGCTGTAATTCCCTAAGAAAACCTTTAGTAGGATCTTCCTTTAAGGTCTGATATGCCTTTTCATCTGATAGATGTTTCATACACATGTCAATGTATTGGTCTCTCTGCATCAGAACTATATTCCCTCCCTTGTCTGAGGATTTTATCACAACTTCTGTCTCAGACTGTAATTCTTGTAAGGCTAAACTTTCCTCAAATTTCAAATTGGATATTTGGGACTGTTGGGAAGTTTGACACTCTAATTCGTTAGTGCAAATTTGGACAAACAGATCAATACAAGGGAAGTTTTTGAGGTTCGGTGTGAACCAACATAAAGGTTTACAATCAGTAAGAGAATCTGGTAATTCCTGTTCAGAGTACAGATCTGTAAGTAGTTTATATATTGCATTATCATCAGATGAAAGACCTAATTCCCTCAGATTCTTTAAGTTTCTCTTTTCATGAAAGGCATGAAGAGCCAATTTACGACCAAAGAGATTTACATCCTTGGCCCAATTGAACCTGTTTCTAGAGGGTGTTGGTACAAATGATAACCCTTTTTGTAAAAGTGAGATGTGTCTAGGTTTGAGAACAAAATTGGATAAATTTTTTATTTTATTTTATTCCAATTTGTCCCCAATTGGAAGTTGGACTGGTTTTTGTACCCCCACTTTTTTCTGTCTCTGAGTCGTGCTCTTTGTGGTTGAGGCCACTCCTGGTCTAAAAAAGCCAAGGAGGACTGAGATGGGCCAGATCAGGTCTAGAACTAGAGTCTAAAGAAGAACCAAAAGTGGGATCTGAGAAGGAAATATTCCTGTCTGTATTTCTCAGAATACCTCTAGTTTGAGCTGTGGATGTATGTTGTGTGTTTCTGGGAGGTGGTTTTTTTATTATAACGAGATCTTGTTTCGGATTCAGACCACTCTGTTTCATCAGATGAGGAAAAACCTTTGTTCCCCATTCTGGTGTTTCTGAATCTACGTTTATTTTTATTTTTGAAGATGTTTCCTTCCTGAAAGTCTTTAAAATCCCTTTGGAATTTGTAATGTTTTTTTGTCTAATATTCTTTTTAAAGGTCTCCAAGTTTTTTTCTAACTTCGTTTTCATAGCTACAAAATTTGGTTCTTTTTCAAATGTTTAAATTTTTTTGATTTCGATATCTAGGTCACCATTAGTCTTTTCTAGACTCTCTTGTTCCAATTTAATTAAAAATTGCATTATCCTTGCCGAGCAGTCTAGCAGGATGGAGTTCCATTCTGCAATCTGTTCTTCTGTTTTGACTTTATCAGGCAGTAAAATATCTGGTCTAAGGCCTCTTGGCACCAACTTCTGTTCTATATAGCACAGATGGCAGTCAAGCAGAGAAATAAGAAGATGTATGCCTTTGGTGATACAGATCTCACTTCTCCAGCGCCCCTATTGGTTCACGTGGTGAATCACTCACCGTCCAATTAATGGTTAACTCATTTGGAGCTCCTCCTCCTCCACTGACTCCGGATGGGGCCACATTGGGAGCTGTGGAAATTCAAAGACAATTACACGGTACCTTAAATTTAGATCAGTGTGGGAGATGCATATTATGTGCAAAACGAAAATATTAAAATATAATAAGCATCTGTGTAATGCAATAAAAAATCTTACCAGCCTCTTTTGTCCGGATTATGGCTGAAGGATTACTGGGCTCTCCCACTCCCAATATGTTACTTGCTACTACACGGAACAGGTAATCGGTCCATGGGGCAAGACCCACTACAAGGGCTGATTCAGCATTACCCTCAATATTTGGTGGATCTGCATGAAGACAGAGCAAGTCTTAGTTGTGTATTTTATTCGTTTGAAAGAGAAAATATTCACATGTTGTGTTATCTTTACAATTCATCCTTTGGGAAAGACAAATTACACTAACCTGTTCGTGCGGTTCTCCACACTTCTGCTTGAGATTCTCTTACTTGGATCATATAGCGACTGATAGGGCTATGATTAGAGAATCCTCGACTCCAGCTCAGCTTAATACTTGTGTCCCCAACATCTATAACCACAACACCGCCAGGAGGTCCAGGTGGTCCTGGGTGTAAAGCAAGAACAGGATATTATACCATAAATTATACCAGAAGTCATCATCAGTTATTTCTCTCATGAAGGTGGTGCTATTGTGGTCCAAGATAAGAATGATTACGTCAATGAGGTTCTTAGGCAACTCAGCGATGTCACTACTTATAGGAGACTGCCAAGTGACTCTACCATAACCTTACAAAGCAAAGTTTAAATTGCTCTTACTATGTTATTGGAAAGCCATTTCATAAACAAAGACTTATTTAAATTCTTGTTTGAGAAAAATCCTAATGTAATCCTACTTTAAGTGCTACCTAAAAATCATAGGACACTAATTTATCCCTTGGGCAGATCCCTTGAGGCAGGGATAGGTTCTCTATTATCCCCGTTGGTCAAATTTCTTGGTTGTCTTTTGTGACCTTTTTTGGCAAATGTAAATTTGTTTTGCTAGAGACACATCTGAGGTAATTAAACGCTCAGTGTAGTTCAGGATGGGAGTAATATAATTCTGGTTCTAATTGATATTGCCAGTTTATATACTTCCATTAAACATGAAACATAGAATGTTACGTCAGATAAGAACCATTCGCCCATCTAGTCTGCCCAATTTTCCCAATACTTTTAATTAGTCCCTGGCCTTATCTTATATCTAGGATAGCCTTACGCCTATCCCACGCATGCTTACACTCCCTCACAGTGTCACCTCTATGAAGCGGGTCTTTCGGGTAGTAGAAGCTGCATTTAAGTGCCTGTGGTATAAGTTATTTATTTTTCTGATGGAATTACTAAAAAAATGGTGATGGAATGACTTTAAAAAGGTCATGGTTGATAATTTTCCTTTTCATGGTGATTTTTTTCCTTCAGTTAAAGGGTACACCCATGGGTTCCAATGTGGCACCCACCTACACCATCGATACATAGCTGAATTAGAAGAAAAAGGTATTTACCAAATTGAATTATACAAAAGATTTGCCACCAGATGATGGCGTTACATTGATGATGTGCTGGGGTTGTGGACCGGTACATTGGAATCACTGGATGCCCTTTATGTGTTTTAGACACTTGTTCAAACTCCATTAAGTTCACCATGACATTTGATTTTTCGAGTCTACCATTTTTAGATATTCTAATAGAAAAGTCATTTAACAAATTGAAACCATTTTTTATAGGAAACCCTTAAACAGAAATACAAATACTATCTTCACAGGTTTTCATCCTCCCTCGGTTATTAAAGCTGTACCCATAAGCCAATGTGAAATGCCTAGTCTCTCAAACAGATACAGTTCAACATTAACTAGTAGCCATGACAGAGAGATTTAGACAGCGGTTATCCTGCCGAAATATTAGCTAATCAGTTAACTCAAGTAGAAGATAAGGGTCAAAGAGAGTTACTTGTCTCAAAAAGACCTAAGTGGAATAACACAATTAAGTTTGTTTCAATGTATGGTACTCAAACATCAAATATTAGAAAGATTATTTTCAAACATAGGCATCTATTATCTGAAAGCCATCCAGATATACCTGAATTTATTGCAAGACCGATGTTGGTAAAAGAGGGTTTCCAATTGAGTGGCAGAACTACTGGGGTAACTGCAACGGGGCCCAGAGATGTAGGGGGGCCCAGCACAGGGTGGAAGTTCCACCACCGATCCTTGCCGCTGGCAATGGGCACTCTGGATGGTGCCGCGGCATGCACAGAGGAGGAAGGTCGGTCGAAGACCCCTACCTCCTTTCTGCCATCCAGTGATTTCTACCATCTCTCTCTACCATCTTTCTCAAGCTTTTCCTACTGTGCTATGGATACTAACAAATGGGTCATAACATTGTGGTTAGAGCGCATCATCTCCTCTCACAGGGATCACTACCTCATTTTGGAGAATCTGCATGGTTTGATACATGGAACTACTCCACTGGAAAGTTTGAGTACAGCTCAGGACCATCCCACCCTCCCAATCTCCCCCAGAAAAGGCTCATCCTAGCTACATTTCTTTATGGAAACATGATTTGCAGTGTCATTTTTGTGTTGCTTGACTATGTCACTAAAACCAAAATTTATGATTTGCTTTTGTGCTTTGGGAGACAAGGAACACAATTACTAAACCCAATTTGAGTGTCTTTCTACCTCTGTATCTGGTGGAATGGTGGAAGATTGAGTCCGAAACATTAATCCTAACTCCCAAAACTTCTAACCTAGTCCAATTTTCTATTTCTCGTAACCTCTAGTTTAGTCCTATACTTTAACAGGATAATTCACTGACGTAAGAACTTAAAGCAAATCCGAAAATAATTTCAAATTTAGGGCCACAGAAGCCAAACCAGAAGTATAACTGACTTAGTAAATTTTTCTAGTTCAGCTACTTAATTATGAAATTAAGCTTCACTTTAGTGAATAACCCTGTAAATCCTATAACAATGAATATATCCGTAATATCCATTTCTAACCCAGACTCCTATAACCTTTTACACTGAGCACATTCTACATGATGCAGACTGCAGTTAGCACCATTATCAGTCAGGCTCTGTCATAGCCAATAAACCTAACCTTATTTTACTTATGAATGGCCCCAAAATGCGCCATGTCACACAGTCACTTTAAATGCAGCTGTGACACTTGTGATGTAAACAAGGACATTTGGTATTTGACTTTTGGCTTGTGACCTGACATCCTGTGTTGTATATCTTAAACCTTTAATGTCTGCCCATGACTAAGACAACTGGTCAATTGGTGCAGATTTCCCGGATCAGTCAATTCCACTACCACTACTTAGGTGACTTAACTCTGTCTGGTCACCACAGCTTATGTGACTTTGCTAGGTTTCGGCAACCTGAAGCAGGTTCATAAAAGATCCAAACAGGAGCACCTCTTCATTATACAGATTCTTAGGGGTTCTTCTGCAAAAGCTGTTGATCAACTGATGGTAAAAGACTAAATATTCCACATTATAAACAATTGTGGCATAAAAATAAAGAAAATCATTAACAAATTCAATACATTTTAAATATACTGTGTCTTTTACCGTTTAGCTGCTATCTGTATTTAAATTTTTTATTTTTTTTTAAAGATGACTGGCATGGGATTCTGGTTACCTCGAATAAGGAGAGATCCTGAGGCCGATGCTAGATCCACCACAGTCTGCGCCGTACATGTGTACTTCCCAGCATGCTTCAGCTGTGCATTAATAATGTGCAAATCTCCCACAGCTTCATTCTGCAAAGACAAAGTAATGCTAAGTGTTATCTACACACATCGACCTAATGCAAGCAAAACACATACAACTAAAAATCACTGATAGAAACAAATAATAAAAACAATAAAAAATGTATATTATTAAACTACACTGATTGTCATGTTACGCTTTGATTCTTTTCCAGATTTTATAACTATTGCTACCACAGTCTGCCTTATAATATGAACCAGCATCCAATGCTGTTACAGACAGCAAAGCCAAACATGACTGACACACAAGTGACAAAAAGTAACAGGAACTGATCTAAACCTATTCTTGTTTTTTCGCTGCAATGCATTCATTTGGTGCTGCCCAAGTGAAAAGGGTAATCCAGACATGGACCCTGTGCTCACTGTGCCTAAAGTGGTATCAGCTGCACCTTGCTGACAAAGCATAAAGAAGGCCGGAATGATTGTCAGGGGCGGCTGTATTTCTCGTGCAAAGTGAATTTTGGTTCTGGACTGCCCTTATGGGGATCAGTCTGATGTGCCTTGGGACTGGTTCTCTCTGTAATGAGTGAGCAAAAACTATTTTGAGACCTGAGTGGGGATTTACTGAAGGGCAAGCTACTGAGTTTCTCTAAGAATTTGTTCTCATATTCTTGTTTTTCTGTTGCCTTAATAAGTACATCAACTGAAATTGCTTAGATTAGGTTTGTTAAAGTATGCCACTGGTGTGTCAGTGGCAATCACATTTACCAAGAACAGCTTAATAATAATAATATATAAATATATGTAACAAAAATCTTAAATAGCTTTACGAAGTCAGACACTGTCCCATAGAACGCAAACAGTAGTGTTGCATATTAGTCCAATAGGTCTCTATGTTGGGGTATAATTTAAAAACATAAGTGAATGGGACACCTAACATTTACAGTTCAATCGATACCATATGGTTCAGATTCACTGTGGGTTCTGCTGAGCTGAAACATGGACACATTTTGATGTATTGGAAACTATTTAATTAAACTACCTATTCGACTACCACATTATACTTTGGGTTGTATGTTGGATATGCACAGCGACAACACATGGAGCTTGCTGAGTTTGCAATGCCTTTTAACTACTGAGTAATCAATCCATATATAGTCTATATAGCAGTTCATTAAATATGGAAGGGGAGCTTTTTAGAGTTCATGGAAAGCATGTGGTGAGATAGTAGATACTAACCAATGTTTGAAATCACCACATGTTGTACCCAAGAGAGGTCTGGGGGATATGAGGTTACAGATCTGGGCTGTTTCCATTATCTATTCTGTATGTGAGGTCAGAAAGGCATTAGATAAATGATTCCCTAGTTGAGTCAGTATGTAGAAAAGTAGCAGGGCAATATTTTATGAGATGGTAAATCTCGGGGGCTGCACATTAAGCCATTGGCCATATTATTTATTAATTTACACTGTACAAGATGTTTTTCCTATTTAACCCCTTAAGGACCAAACTTCTGGGATAAAAGGGAATCATGACATGTCAGACATGTCATGTGTCCTTAAGGGGTTAAAGAACACGCTGTATTACTTTAAAATATGTTCTCTAATTACAGAATTCATTTTTTTTCTAATAGTCCCTTAAGCAGCAAGGACTGGATTGATATCTTCACTATTGCCAAAAATCTGCAAGTTTTAAAAATAATATGATCAGTACCTGCAAGCACCTCATTGAAACGCATGTTGCAATGCTGTTCTTTTACTCCATTCTTTGCCTAAGGTTTATTCATGGTATGTACATATATAATTACATACATGGATTTGTGTATGTTTGTGCAGTAACGTATACTATAATGTTGTACAATGGGTGTATAAAGCATAAACAGATCAAATGAATAAATTGTGACTAATAAGTTAAAGTCGGTAGAAACAAAAAGTAAGCAGACCCTAGTCACAGGAGCTTAAAAGAAATGCACCCCAATAAAATGTCTTGGGGAAAACAGCTTAAGATACGTCAAACCCCACTTCTTCTCCACATGGTGTGGGTGATGAAAAGAAGTTCACTCTGCTAACAATTTAATTTCTAAATAATCATTTTATGTAAGTGGGGTGGTTTGGCTGTTTTGATTTCTATTCTTGTACCATATTTGCGATATTACAGTGTAATGTTAATGAAATCCACAATGAAAAAGACTAGCATATCAGCCACCCTTATCAGTGATTTTGCAAGGACTAGCAAAATCTGCCCCATGGAGACACTGGCTATAATGCAATTTCCTAATCAAACTCTCCAACTGAGCTGTTTTTTTTCCAATTAGGTGATTGCGGTTTGTATTCACAATTCCCTTTGCAGTTCTTCAAAAAGTCTCTATTTACAGGATGCGGGCCTGACTGCAAAGCCGAACAGATGTGCTTTGAGAGAGCTCCTCAATAACCTTATGAATATAACAAATTGATCTTTTGGTGACCGTCTGACCTTCTACAACTTTGGTTCTTACCTACCTGACCATAAGCTACATTGGGCTCACTTTTAGTGACTTTCACTAGCATTCTCAGACAAATTCACTGAGCTCCTGTCTCTGGACTGCGTGGGCTGGTGCACCCTGTGGTAGGAAGAGGCTGATCTCCTGGCTGGGAGTGACCTGAGCCCTTGAAGCCACATCACCTGTGTCCCAATCCCTCCTCCTCGTGACCAGTGGGGGTTATCCTGGTCTCCAAGAGGGGAAATATGTTCCAGTGCGACTGTCCATTCAACATTTTGCCTAATGCCTAAAGGACTGAACTCTTCTAGTGTGAGGAATAGGTTGGGTATCATTCAGGGCACATGTGAGGGAGTATCAAGTTGTTTTCACTTATTATTTTGAGCAATTTTATATTCTTTGGATTTTTATCTGTGGCACTCTTATATTACTGGCTTATTGGCAACTTCAGCGGGTTAGTTCTAACCTGTGTTTTTTGTTATATGCACTGTGCTGTTGCAATTTTCCTACTCTGCCTACTAATTTCCTAAAAATGTGTAGTTACTTTATTCATCTGATTAATTTGTTGCGTTGCTCAGCATCTTTACGTTTTCCACCTGATGATATATATGTCCTTTCATCTCTGTAGCTGCAAAACCAAAAACGAAAATAATAAAATAAAGTAAATAAAAAAAACAGCTGAAAATTCTCTAAGTCAGCTACGTTTTCAGTTTGGCTATTATGGCCTTAAAACTGAAATTCACTTTGAATTCTCATTTTAGTAAATAACCCAGATAGGAATAACCCAATGTGAAGCATGGCTGTTCATGGATCCTCACCCCTGTTGCTCTGTAGTAATGTTCCTCTTCTTTATCAAAATGAATGGGGAGTCCATCAATTTCCCATGTGAATGTCAGGTCCATAGATGGGTCGTGGGAGGCATGGCACTGCAGAGTAACATTCTCTCCCTGGTTTATGTCTGAGCCAGATGGAGCAAGGGTGATCTTTGTGGCTTCTATGAGAAGTAGACAGAGAGTATTTATTTAGTTTAATGATTTTTCTAAAATCCAGTCAGAATCACATTACAGCCTTTATATCTACGCTAGACGATCATAAACACAGGAAGGAATGGACTAAAAAATTTGCTACATTTCAAACCTTCCCTTTCCTGTCTATTTATAACATTGTACATGGTGCTGAGAGGGGCTGAGAACTTGGTGGCCATCAAATGGGAGATTTATGAAAACGGCACTGTCACCACTATAATGATAAAATCTTTATGAAATACTCACATTGACTGTGATAGAATTTTCAAAAGATATCATAAAACAAAGTTCATTATCATAAGACATAGAACTGCTCTTAAGCCCCCAAAGCATGGGCGAAAGTGCAGCATTGATGTGGGCTTCTGGCAGATAACGTGCAAGGAGCAGAAGAGGATCCCACAAAAGAATATGGTGGCAGCCGTGTGGGACAGCTTTAGGTAAGTAAAACTCACCTTTCTCTGCAACCTACAGCCACTCCACTGCAAGGTAACAGCTGCTTTAAGTATCACTAAACTATCCATTCGCTATGGAACCGAGTGTAATGTACCTGTTGATTTCACTGGTTTGCATGGCAATTAAGACACCTTTATAAGTGTGAAAGGAACTGCGAAATTCTACAGACAATTTCATAAATCCACCCCTTGAGTTTGTTATTTTTACATAATACATGTTTTCCCCAATATGTAAGTATCAGCTGTGAGGGAGTTGAATGGAAAGGAACAAAAACCCAACCTGCTTAGTATCTGCTAAACATAAGTAACGGCTATAATTTAAACTAACTCCTAACACTGTCTTCTTGTTAGTTGTCCAACTTAAATAGTCAAGGTTTCTTAATTTCTATGTTATTACATTAAACTATTACTTAAATCAATGGCTTCCAACCCACTCCTTAATGTGCACCACAAGGATTTAGAAATGTTTTTAATAAAATGTCTAAATCCTGGACTGTGCTGTGTTGTTGTGCTTTGGGGACATGATTGTGAGCCATTGGACTAGGCTGGATTAAAAGACTGATTTTGGAACAATTACCTCTCACACTCAGGGTTCCAGTGCTGTTTGACTTGCCCATAAAGTTCTCTGCAAAGCAGGTATATTTCCCTTCATCAGAGCGAGATATATTCTTTAAGATTAATGTTCCATTAGATGTAACTGTCACTCTGTCAAATAGAACATATTGTATAGAAATGTACATATTGCTGTTTATTTTGTGTACATATGTTGTTTTACAAGAAAAAAATTAAATGGCTGGTCCAAGCAGCATGACCACTTTAGTGTTTTTAAGGAGACTGTGCGTGTATTATTTCAGTACAAAATGCTGCATATACAGAGATATTTAGGCTAGCTGCTGAAGATGTAACTCCACCTCCAGCAGCATCATTAGCCAGCCCAGAATGTGAGTTCCAGGCTGTTTAATGTCAATTCTGTGCACAGACTTTCATTCATTGGCTGAGAGCACTTAGCTTTATTTATATATATATATATATATATATATATATATATATATATATATATATATATTTATTTGTGAGTCTAGACAGCTCCTTGGTTTTGCACCCCTCCCTGTCACAGGTGCCTCATCCCAGGGCCCTATTTAGCCCTGTACTACAGAGAACTCCAGATGGAAAATTTCCCCCAAGTAAGTAGCTGATGAAGCAGACATTAGGCTGTTAGAGTAGGACCTGCCAAAGATGGGGTACATTGACGTTGTGTCTGGCTTATGCAATGTATGATCATATAATGTAACTAAACCCCCATTATTTTTTGCCTAGATGAGGTGTTTTTAAACAACTAACAAAATCTGTCAGTACCGAAGTTGCTGTTTAGTGGATAAGGGAGTGTGCTGGATTTTCTTTTTTATTATATAAATTGGCTTCCAGCAGCACCCTATTTATGCATGTTCAGGTGAGTGCAGCCAGCTCCCTGTGCTCTCAGACAATGAATGGATGGAAGAATCGTCATCCAGCATCTGCAGGCCTGATGGTACAAAATGGTTTACATACAGCGATGTAATCCATGTAGTTTCATAATCACTACAGTGGTCTGTAATGGTTGTGATGCTTGTAGTATCCCTTTAAAAAAAACATGTATATGTTTATTACACAATCACATTTTGCTTTAAGCAGTAGCCAGCATGAGAAAATAGACTTAACCCCTTAAGGACACATGACATGTGTGACATGTCATGATTCCCTTTTATTCCAGAAGTTTGGTCCTTAAGGGGTGAAAGAGGTAAATTAGAAAAATCTCCAGCTCAGCTGTGTTTTTGATTTGTTCCCAACTGAGTCAATAGATCTAAATGTTGCAAGTCATGTTTCATCTTCACAGAATTGATTGACTAATGAATGGACTGTACAACCAGTAAGGCAAAATGTATTTTAAAAATATATATACATAATTTTTTGCTGTTAAAGGACCACTCTAGTGCCAGGAAAACATACTCGTTTTCCTGGCACTATAGTGCCCTGAGGGTGCCCCCACCCTCAGGGTCCCCCTCCCGCCCTGTTCTGGAAAGGGGAAAAGGGGTAAAACTTACCTTTTTCCAGCGCTAGGCGGGGAGATCTCTGCCTCCGATCCTCCTCCGTTCCGCCCCGTCGGCTGAATGCGCACGCGCGGCAAGAGCTGCGCGCGCATTCAGCCGGTCGCATAGGAAAGAATTTGCAATGCTTTCCTATGGATGCTTGCGTGCTCTCACTGTGATTTTCACAGTGAGAATCACGCAAGCGCCTCTAGCGGCTGTCAATGAGACAGCCACTAGAGGATTTGGGGGAAGGCTTAACCCATTAATAAACATAGCAGTTTCTCTGAAACTGCTAGGTTTATAAAAAAATGGGTTAACCCTAGCTGGACCGGGCACCCAGACCACGTCATTAAGCTGAAGTGGTCTGGGTGCCTAGAGTGGTCCTTTAATGGACTTTTCTCTCTGTTTTTATCTCTTTCAATTTCACATTAATTTTATCCCTTTTTATTTCCACTTCCATTGGGTACATGCATACACATTGTAAAACAACACCACATACCTGCTGCTATTATGCAGGAGTTCGGTTCCTTTACTCCACATGATGACTGGGGTAGGTGCTGCTCGTGGATTGCAGTGTATAGTAACTTCACCTCCACGAGCTGCCGGAATCAGACGCCTTACAGGTGACAAACGGAAATCTGGGGCCATAGCTGAGAGAGTGATAATGATTAATTTACTTTATTTAAAAAGTGGCAACACATTACGCAGCGCTGTACGTTAGTACAAGCAAAACGACAAAGGAAAAACATCTCAGGCAAAATATGACAAACAAATACAGGAGGAGGTAAGGGTCCTATTCCCACGGGAACTTACAATCTAGATGAAAATTACTAAGGAATAGCTTAAAGTGAACCTGTTGTCTCAGTATCAACTGAGTTTTAAAAGACCACTTCTAGCAAACCTGAACAGTGCTCAGATCACCTACAGCTGGAAGGAAAAGGCCTTATGCATGTCTGAGTTTCTGCAAGGTAGACTATGGAGGAAACTATCTACCCTTAATACTGGACCCTATAATTGTATTGAATTTTAACTACTTGCATATTTTTTAAACTATGTATCTCTAACCACCGTTTCTTTGTCATTGTATCTTAACTGGGTGTGCTTGTTCTTTATTATATCTGTGTGTGTGTGTGTGTGTGTGTGTGTGTGTGTGTGTGTGTGTGTGTGTATATATATATTAGATATAATGAGTGTTTGTTCATACATACGGTACATATATTCTGCAGTTTGTCTTGTCCTGCATGCTAAAGCTAGTTGCTCCCTGCCCTGCTCATCATTGGTTTGTTAACTTAAATGTTATTCAACATTCTGCTTATCTCTAAAGACTTTCTCTGTTATTTCTGCTCCCCCCCCCTTATTTTATTGATACCCACCCGAATGTCTTGCTTGACCAATCCTCACCTCCTTTTATTGCAGTCCTGTTTTGACCCTATCATCTCTGTCTTCCACAGTCTGAGTTTTAAAAGACCACTTCTAGCAAACCTGAACAGGGCTCAGATTCCTTCCCGTCCACCCCAAGTTCCTTACTACATTTATAGATAGAATCCCACACACAACTTTAGATAATTTCAAATAGCAGCTGCAAACACTACCAGTAATGAGCACGATCCACCTTCTTAACCCCTAACACCCAGTCCTCCTCCATACTTCTGCTCATTCTCCTTTCCTCTTATTACCTACCCATCAGAGCAATGCTCTATAGTCTCCTCCTCTCCTTCTCTCTCATCTCCCTCAGGATCAAAATATCCCCTTCCACCCACTTCCCTCAACAACACACTCACATTTACATTAATCCCTCTTTGCTACACTTCCCCCTTCTCTCATCTCAAGCCCTGCACTCATTTCTCTATTCTCTCTCTCCTGCTCTAACCCAATCTCACCCTAGTCGCCGCCCATATAAAACCCATTCACACCTCCTGTCACTATCTCTCCTCCTACTTCTGGCAGCTGGGGACGTCTCTCCCAACCCAGGGCCCCTCACCTTATCTGCTCACATTAAAATAACCAGAAACCTTGCAAACCTATTCCAAATACCCTGCAGTTTGTCCTCCTCTACCAAAATTCAGTGTGCACTCTGGAACGCTCGCTCAATTTGTAGTAATATCAAATCTACAGCTATACATGACCTCATCATCTCTAACTCACTCAAAATACTGGCATTTACTGAGACCTGGCTGTCCCCATCCGATACCGCTTCTCCTGCTTCTTTATGTTTCGGTGGTCTACAGTTCTCCCATACTCCCAGACTCGACTGTAAAGGAGGTGGTGTAGGCATCCTTCTGTCCCCTCAATGTACCTTTATTATTATTATTATTTTATTATTTATATAGCGCCAACAAATTCCGTAGCGCTGAATTCTGTAGCGTGAACAACCCCACCTTTCAACCCATCCTCCCTACCCCTGCCCTATCCTTTACTTCCTTTGAAGTTCACGCCTTTTTAAGCCCACTCCTTTAAGAATTGCCATCATCTATCGCCCCCCCGGTCACCCTAAACTATTTATTGAACACTTTTTTCCTCCTGGTTACCCCACTTTCTTTCCTCTAGCACTCCCTCTCTCATACTTGGGGACTTAAATATCCCTATCAACAAGCTCAACTGCCCTGATACCTCCCGTCTGCTCTCTGTAACCTCCTCCTTTGGACTCACACAGATTTCTACCTCAGCAACTCACACCGCAAGAAACACTCTTGACCTCATCTTCACCAATCTCTGTGCCACCTCTGATCTCTCCACTGTTCTATTTCCTTTGTCTGACCACCATCTGCTAACATTTAACATCTGCATACCCCATACCAAAATTTCACCACCATCAACTCTCCAACCTTGCAGAAACCTCAACTCCCTCGATCTCCAGCACTTGTCCACCAAACTCCAAACACTCCTTTTACCCATCTTAAATCTCAACTGCCCTAACTCTGCAACCACACTCTACAACTCCACTCTCTCCTCTCAACTTGACATCATGGCACCTCCTACAGTTAAACGCAGCAAGCGCCCCCAATTATAACCCTGGCACACCAAGCTGACCCGTTACCTCCAAAAATGTTCCAGAACTGCTGAACGCTGCTGGAGAAAGTCTCACTTTGCATCTGACTTTGTCCACTATAAATTTATGCTGCGCTCCTACAGCATTGCTCTTTCCTCTGCAAAAGTAAACTACTTCAACACCCTCATAAGCACACTGTCCCATCAACCCAAACACCTGTTTCACACTTTTGATGCTCTTCTTCGCCCTGTGACTCCCCCTCCTTCCACCACCTTGTCCGCCACAAACTTCGCATCTCACTTCACTGAGAAGATCTCTACAATCAGGAAAGAGATCTCTAATCTCTCTCCTACCCTTATCAATACAACACTCAACCCCACTCCCCCTGCCATCCTATGCTCATTTGCACCTGCTACAGCACAAGTGGTTTCTGCTCTGCTCCTGTACTCCCGCCCCACCACCTGCTCCCTCGATCCTATTCCCTCGCATCTCATCCACACTTTGTCTCGCTCTCTTGCTCTTCCTCTCGCTAACATCTTCAATCTCTCCCTTTCTTCTGGCACATTTCCCTCACCCTTCAAACATGCAACCGTAACCCCGATTCTGAAAAAGCCCAACTTTTATCCCAACTCCCCATCCAACTACCGCCCTATCTCACTACTGCCATTGGCCTCCAAGATCCTCGAGAGAGTTGTGTACGCCAGATTGACTGACTTTCTCGAATCCAACTCTCTGCTTGACCCCCTTCAGTCTGGATTCCGCGCTGGTCACTCTGTCGAAACTGCTGTGACCAAAGTATCCAACAACTTAATTGCTGCTAAATCTCGCGGCCAATACTCTATCCTAATCCTCTTTCATCTTTCTGCCGCCTTTGACACTGTTGATCATCAACAGCTTCTTCACATTCTCCGTAACTTTGGTCTACGGGATACTGCTCTGTCCTAG
The DNA here is from genome assembly GCF_036172605.1 of Pelobates fuscus. NCBI lineage: Eukaryota > Metazoa > Chordata > Amphibia > Anura > Pelobatidae > Pelobates > Pelobates fuscus. Next base: position 168,866,264 of record NC_086317.1, read on the forward strand.
TGCTCCTCCTACCTCTCCCAGCGCTCTTTCAGTGTTTCTTTCTCTGGCACTGCCTCTTCTCCCCAACCCCTCTCTGTCGGCAAGGTTCTGTCCTCGGCCCCCTACTGTTCTCTATCTATACTGCCTCCCTTGGTAAACTCATCAGCTCCTTTGGCTTTCAATATCATTTATATGCAGATGACACACAAATCTACCTGTCCTCCCCTGATCTCTCTCCGCCCACCTTGACTCGTGTTTCTAACTGCCTCTCTGCTATTTCCAACTGGATGGCTGCTCACTTCCTTAAACTCAACCTGTCCAAAACAGAACTTCTAGTTTTTCCTCCCTCAAGTGCTGCTACTCCTGTGTCTGTCTCCATCCAAGTCAATGGCGCTACCATCACTTCTACCTCGCAAGCTCGCTGCCTAGGGCTTCTTCTTGATTCTGACCTCTCTTTTACTCCTCATGTCCAATCGATAGCCAAATCCTGTCGCTACCAACTCAAGAACATAGCGCGCATCCGCCCATATCTAACGCCGGACGCGGCTAAGGTACTGGTTCATGTTGTTGTTCTCTCTCGCCTTGACTATTGCAATCCCCTTCTCACTGGTCTTACATGTTCCCAGCTTGCACAGCTGCAATCTATAATGAATGCGGCTGCAAGGCTTATTTTCCTGTCCGGTCGCACCTCCCATGCCTCCACGCTCTGTCAGTCACTGCATTGGCTTCCAGTTAGATATAGGGCCCAATTCAAAATTCTGGCACTTGCTTACAAATCCCTACATAATGCTGCTCCAACATACCTATCCTCCATTATACACAAGTATGTCCCATCGAGACCCCTGCGCTCAGCCCAAGACCTACGCCTATCCTCTGCCCGGATCCCCACCTCTGATGCTCGCCTTCAAGACTTCTCCAGGGCTGCACCTCTTCTGTGGAACTCCCTTCCCTCCTCAATCCGACTTTCACCCAGCCTCCACTCCTTTAAAAAAATCTTTGAAAACTCACTTCTTCATTAAAGCGTATCAATTACACTGTCAGCAGGTTTCTCATCCCCCACCCCATGACTCCTTTCCTGCAACTGTCAAAAATGACATACCAAGCACTCAATAAACCCTTCTCTAACAAACTATTTAATTCCCCTACTTTAACCCTTTGTGTCACTATACCCCACTCCCTCTAGCATGTAAGCTCATCGAGCAGGGCCCTCAACCCCCTCTGTTCCTATACGTCCAGTGGTCTGATCTCAATTATGTGTCTGTTAGTCCACCCATTGTACAGCGCTACGGAATTTGTTGGCGCTATATAAATAATAAAATAATAATAATAACTAAATGTATGGCTCATCCTAAAAGAACTATGCTGAGGACTGATTTACTGGAGATGCAGAATAGTGACTGACCCGTCAATCCTTTGGTCGGATCTGCACCCTTTCTGGCCGTGTGCACAACCCTTTTGAGTGGTGCCAGGGATGCAATCGTGTTACTGGTCCACCACCTTTTTCCCATCCCACCGGCGCCCCAATTCACAAGACCCAGACATTGGGAAGTATGTAATGTGTAGATGACATTTAATGCTCTAAAATGTAATGCTGACTTGTGTTTACCATGCCAGGTACACTTTCAAATATTGCAGTTTTATAATATTATAATATGATAGTCACCATATTACCAATAGAAGAAAGTTTATTGCTAAAAAATGTTTTTTTGATAGGAGACCTACAAAGGATATAAGGGTCTTCTTCAAATTAGAACTTAACCTCTCGACTAAAAACTTGTATGAGGAGGGTCCTCATCAATCTATTGTTCCTGTACCATTTTGTAATTGTCTCATTTATGGTTACATTTCCCCCTTTTATAATATTGTAAAGAACTGCAGAATAAATTGGCGCTATATAAAATGCCAATAATAATAACTTTTATTGTGAGTGTTTCAGTTTATCTAAAAAATTTTTTAAAGTTATGTTTTAATTTGAAGAGGAATCTAGAGTGCTATTCTTTTCTAAAGTTTTTCTATTTTTTTGTGTATATATATATTAATGATATCAGAAGGAAAATAAATGTTTTGGAATATCGTGTTTCTTTTCCTTTCAGTACACTATAACCTTATGATTTAGATGACAAGAATGACATGTGACATCAAGTCAGAGAGAACACATAGGGGAAATCAGATTTAATTTATAACAAAGTGAACATTCCATTTTATGGAATATAGTGTGTGTATATGGTAGAAGGACAACAAAGTCATCATACATCGTCTATCCAATATATCCAATATTTAAGGGTCTTTGAAATTCACTTTCATCAAACCTAACAATTAATAGAAACAAGTAGCACAACAGAGAAAACAAAAGGAGAACGTTATGTAATACACACTTCCAAGAAAAGAATGAGCAGGGAAGATATTATAAAACCTGAAGAATGACACAGCACGCAAATACCTGCCTGATCAAATCTTCTAATCAGCAGTTGAGAAAAATCATATAATCTATGTCAAAATAAATTGCAATCAATGACTGGATTCAATTGATGCGTGAGATCTATTAACTAGTATTCTTTTTAGTAGTAGATTGTATTAATTTAACCATTAAGACCAACTGAATGCTTCCAGGTTGAAATGCATATCCATGATTTCCTAACACCGAAATGTGCCTTTGATAAAGATCATTGTTTACAACATTCACAGTCATGTGATCCCCGATATTTTGCCTGCATGTCTGACACCATTATCTGAAGTGTTAATGCAAATGGAAGCATCTCCTGGGACCTTGATCCATCAGTAAGTGGAGATTTACCTCTGTTAGGGCTTGTCATGAGGTCATGTAATGATCTGAGTGATTGTTTTTTAAACTCAGGCAGGGTGGTGAGTGCATCAACATCCAATAGCAATCCGACACAATCAATATTTTTTCGGCCACAAGGAAAAGGTTCATAGCATTAATGATGGGCCGTAAACTAAATGGTTTTCATGAGTGAAATCTGTACCACTTGAATCTTTAGATGTGCTCTCCTTTTGTTTTTCAGCATACACTTTACAGGTAATTATTTTAAGTCTTGAGGTTTAAGCTTACATTGTCCTCCTATACTTTATTGTCATGCATGGTTGGAATTAAAGCATGGGTGTTTTGACAACTCTGTATGGGTTTTCCTTCTGTATAAATTCAAGAAAGAAAGAGTGGCAATACATAGTCAGAAATGTATTGCATTTACTATGAGATTGTTATAGACTTGGTGTGATTTGGTCCATGCTCTGCAGTAATGAGAATGTGGAAAAAGTATCACAAAAACTTACAATTTAGGTATTTCCTTTTACTTACTAATCATGTTAAGGATAGAATAATTTAGTATTCCTTGGGTTGACTTCTTAATAGAGTGTAATATGACCATGTTTCTACGTATCCCTATCTATTACATTGTATACTTTATTAACCATATAGAATGAGAAACATGGCCTCCTTCAGCAGGTCCTACAGTGACAATCTGGGAGGGGATTCTTCTTGTAGAACAGAAAAACAAAGAACCTAATGTGGGTCTACCAAGTGGTAGAGGTTTTTGTGTGAGTTCTTGCAAAATGTGACATTTTAAGTCATTTTGTGCAGACGTTCCTGTTAGAACAACATGTAGCTTTTCATCTAGATGTACCATCTGTATGGCACTACTTTCTATTTTACGAAGAATTAAGGATTTAATACCCGGGGTGTTACACATTGTTTTATCTTTTATAAATACTAGAAACAAACATCCTTCATAAGCGAAAGGTGTTGGAAGCATTAAGTAAAGGTAGACGGCATTGGTAGCATCTAATTAACTGAACTAATAGAATAGTATAAGCAATTCACATGAATTGGAAGGAATATAGCAAATGAGAAAAATAGAGTAAAACAAACATTTTCACTGCCACAGTGCAGACATACAAGTCCATACCACATTGAACAAAATGATCAGCATTAAATGTACTCAGTGTGGGGGGCGGAGCCTAGCATCCAGGCTGAGCGGTTGTGCTGAACCTCAGCTCCTGCTTACACCAGCATAATTTGGGGGTAACCCCCCAAAAAACAGCGCAATTGCTCACTGGAGTGGAGCTATCATGATGGGGACACTCGGGGGAATCCATAGAATCCAAGAACAAGCGTGTAACATCCCGGGAACCCCACATTGTATCCTGAGGCCTAACGGGAATCGAGTGTTGGGGAGACGGCCGCTGCACACACTAACGGTCCTGAACATGGATCCCTCAGGGCTCTCACCTCCTACCCCCCCTGGACCGATGGGGGTCATCTGGGCCCACATCAAGCGACGGGAGTAACAGATATGAGCAGAACCTACAAACCGATGAACGGCAATACCAAGGCAGCAAAGCACATGGCGCGCCTAAAATGGCGGCAGCAGAAGTACCATGCGACTTAACGTTCTTACCTGAGCTGGAGGGCTCCTGCAACATCTAGCAGCGTCTAGATGCCATCTTCGCCCGATTCTGGCGCAAGCTATGGAGAAGGATGCAAACGCCTAAGGCAAACCTGCAAACCCTGCCACATCAGGGTAAGCTGACCGGGGAGCAAGGAGAGCAGAGTAAGATTCTACCGATAGCACACAGGACTGGAGCTGTGGTCGGGGGGAAGAGGCGCCCTATTCTGGGCAAAGCGACGTACCCCAAGCTCACCACACACACACATGGCCCGCCCAGGCTAAGGGTCGTCAGGAGAGAACCTCCGAAGCATCGACACCCGGCAGGAAGGATGCCCGCCGCAGGCTGCGACGGAACATCGGCAGCCTCCACTGCACCCAAAAGGGGAATGCCTCGAACTCACCAAGTTCTCGAGTCAGTGGTAAGAAGATGCCACCCTCTACAAAGGCCTGGGGCTGGAGGGGGTCCTCGCCCTGGGATCGCCGCTCCGCCATCCTGTGCCATCTCGCCCCGGATGACGGCTTGCCACGAACCGGCATGGGCTGAAAGAGACTGGTCTGCAATCCCACAGTCCACTTTAAACCTAGCCTCTTATGTTATGTCTTAATTTCGAACTGCCGGAACTCTTTGCATCTCCCTATAGTATTTCTTGCAGATTACAGGCAGATTACATTGGCTACTGCTGATCCCCTGACACCAGAGAAGGGAATGTAGAAAAGTACCCCTTACTAGCACTACCCTTATGTTTTAGCCTACACCTCTCGTTACAATATAAAAATGTGCACTGTATCTATATTGCTATGCCCTAAGAAGTCAATGTTTCTAACCATAACAATTGCATATGCTGTCGGGACACTGCAAAATCGTATGTACCTGTTTGCTCTCTTTATTCATCAGCAACATGTACTAACCTGTCTATACAGTCATTATTGCATGCATATTGCAGATACACTAGCTTAACTTACCAAGCATGGGGGCGGAACCTCCAGGCTGCATGGACGTGCCGCAACAGAGCTCCTGAGCACAATGGCACAATTCGGGGCAAAGACCCCCAAAAACATGCACGCACAGCACCTGGAGGGTGACAGAAACGTGGGGGACACCCGGGCAAAGCGATGGATACCAGTTGTTAACCCACTACTTACCGGGAACCGGCACCAGCGACTAGAGGCCTACTTGAGACCCTGTAGGGGAGAGGTGGCCGCTCTCCTCGCGGGCAACCCTGCACATGGAACCTCTACACTACTCACCTCCTAACCCCCCCCCCCCCCCTTTGGACCGTGGGGGTCATCCCGGTCTGCAAGGTGTGTCCGGAGCCGCCAGCTACACGGGGATGCGAAGCGGAGAGAAAGCAGTGCTGGCACCCACACAGCTCCCCGAAGAAGGCAGCCGCCGACATGCTGCATGCAATGAATCAGCTACAGCTAAAGATGATCCGACGAGACACCGCTCAGCGCCTGAACGCAATATTCAGCCGCTTCTGGGCACAACTCAATGACCGCATGAGAGCAGCACAAAGCACTCAGAAACCTGCACGGACGGCAGGTAAGAGAGGCAGCTGGCGGCAGGGACAGGGAAGTGTACCCTCGGGCACAGCGACAGGCAACCCACACACCCCCAAACCACAGAGCCCACCCGGGCTGAAGGCCAAAAGGGTGAAGACCCGGACGCATCGTCCACACGCAATGAGGCTTTATTGCCGCAAGCGGCCAAAGTCCAGCAGGCCCTCCATTGCCCCCGAGAGGGGAAGAAACTCAAGCTCCAGTAGTTTTAGAGTTCGTGGCACCGAGATGCAGGCCTACAACACAGCCTGGGGCTGGAAGGATGTCTTCACACTGCCCACCGCTACTGCAGCCTTCAACACCACTTCGACCAAGGCTCACTGTCCCACAAGAGACGGCATCGGCTGATAGAGACTCTCTGCGTAAAGTCTCAAGACAAGTCAGCGCCAGGCCCATACTCCCTCAGTTTAAGCCTGTTAAACCAAGTGTCCAGGACTGACAATCTTACCTATGAAGCACTAAACCTGTTGATCTAATTGCATGCATGCAAATCCAGACACGTAAGCCTTGCAATACCTATATTCTACAGCTATGTCTTGTGTTCCCACTTTTTAAGCTGCTCACACTATAGAGAGGTCTTCCAGCTTTAGTCTAATCCACACGCACGTATAACGTATCTCACACACTTTTCCTAATAAGATTATTCGAGACCTGCATATCTCTCTTTCACGCTTCATACTTGTTAAGCGATAGTTACATACATAGCAAAATGTTCCCTGCAATACTTTTATAGTTGATCTCTACCTATATTAAAATTGTGCATATGCTCCTATATACCAACAATGTAAACAGTGATATGAAAGCCTGAGGACTGCCGTTGGGGTACCTCATGCCTGTTTGTAATACTTTAATGCACAGCAAAAATATTAAATAAAAAAAAAAAAAACTTACCAAGCATCATAGCATTTTATGTACCTAATTTGCTTAGAAGTAAGCCTGTTTAATTTTCTATTATTTTACTATTTTTCTTATTTTAGTATTTCTCAATAGGTATTATACGTAGAGAGGCCTCTCACACTAACTAACCTACCTTTTCCGTAGTAAGCACTCACTCTCTATTAGACTGCAATCTTTCACCCAGCATTTCTAGAAAAGTTCCTGCCAACAAGCATATGCATGGATCGGTTAGACAGGAACGCTTAATCTGTTTATGTTATATAAAAATTGTGCTGATCTTTCCACATGCTGACCAACTGTTAACATATGTCTGGTTATATACTTGTCAATGCTGTTGGGGCATGACAAGCCCTCTTGTTATATTTTCATGCACTACAAAAATAAATAATTAAAAAAATAAATAAATAAATAAATAAATAAAAATAAAAATAAATGTACTCAGTGTTACCCTCCCACCTTGTAGAGACCGTACTGGTCCTTTTCAACTCACCCTGCACAGTAAGCTCTGCGCTTGTGTATATTGCTCCATGCTTGTTGCCAGCCACACATTGGTACATTCCAGAATCCTGCAGACTCAGATTGGTGAATTTCAACTGCCCATTCGATACGTCAATGCGAGTCTGTGCAGCAGTTTAGAAATCATTTTTTTTTTCAGTAAAAAAACAAACAAAGCAGACCTGTAACCTATGTGTTTTACGCATTTAAATCAAATATATACACAGGATAATACCCATGCATTTTCCCATTACTATCTGTCTTTTCTTAATCTGGTTTTCTTTTTATATGGAAGGTTTTTTAAATAAAAGCAGGTAGTGTTTAATAAAGAATTTAACTTTAGTAACAAACAGCAAACAGAAAATGTCAATTCATATTAGGATATTATAATAAAATGATTCCTGAAGGGGCATTTCCACCAAAAATGTAAAAATACATGTTACACGGAACCTTATAATATAGCTTCCTTGATATGTTATGTATGGTATATGTCTTGAAAGACAATGAGTTCTGTTATGACTTCACGGCCTCTCAGTTGCTAATTTTCTTTTTTAAAGTTATATCTAACATTATGTCTATTCATTCTTTTTAAATGTCTTCAGAAGGCTTTGAGTTGACAGTTTTTTTTATTTTTTTATTTTGTGCTGTTAAATCAATATCAATAAAATTGGCTAATTTTTAAGGCTCCCTTAGTTTGGAACCTGTCTCTTATATGTAATAGTCCAGTACTGTACTTGACCTTTTTTCAAAGCTGATTAAGTCAGATATTTGCATGTAAAACCATGTATTACTAGTTTTGAACATTTGTGAAGCCTGTCTTGGTAAATATCCATGTACATTTAAATGTGGATTTGTTACCTGTGACGTCAGTGGTTTCCCATCGCGCAGCCAGCGGATTGTAGGACGCGGTTTCCCAGAAGCTGCACAGTTCCACATAAGATCAGATCCAATCTTGGCGTCTGTATCAGAGATAACCTGAAGCCACTCTGGTTGGGCTGAGAGACAGAAAGGTGAAAAATGAACATGATGTATGCATCATAAATACCATTAAATGGAAACTACAGACTTTTCTTTGAACTTAGAAAAATGTGCTTACTATTAAAGGGGGCCTGTCACTCCCCAGGATTTTTAATATAACAACTTATGCCCTTATTTCATAAATATATATTTTTGAGGTTTAAGAAATAAAATGACATGTGTAAATCCAAATTTCTTTCCAGCAATAAAGTGCCTCCATCTTAACTCCCTGTAAATCATCGTTATAAGCTCTGTCCTTTGCACGTGGCAGTCAGCATATAGAAATCATAAATAGAATTCTATTCCTCCTCCTCATTTGCAATGTTTGAAACATTATATCATGTGCTAAATCTTTATTAGAATATTAACACACGTTTCAATGTTGTATTCAATGGAGTAAAGTTCAGAGAAGTGACAGTTTCTCTAAAAAAATTATATCCTGTACTGTATAATACCACACCTAAAGGTCTTATAAATCCTTCATATGTATTCCATTTATAATCCAACTTATCTAGTGCAGCTCTGTCTGTGGTTGACATTTGTCTCAGTTGCAATATCTATGGAGCACACCTAGAAACGTCTGCTCGCTCCCTTTTTCATCATTTTCAAAAAATGTATGACCAAAGCTAATCCTACACTGATACTAACTGGTTTACTGGCCCAACTTTCATTCTTTAACTACATGATTTGTTTTATCATTAGATCATGTTTGCTTGCTTCCCATAGTGTCATCAGAATTATTTTAACAGGTATGCCCTGGTACTCGAAAGGCTTTTCATTTTTGGCATGCCCCTGAGCCCTCTGATAATGGGATATAGACCAAAAGCATTCACAATCAAAGCTGCCTGTCTCACAATGTCACGCTGAAAAAGAACCATCAAGAATAAACTATGGCTTGCTTTACACTGATTGTTAATTGTGCACTTCTGTGTTGATGCCACAGTCATATGATCATAGAGAACAGAAATGGCTGCATGCAATACTCCAAATGCTGTCCTAGTATTGTGTATTCTTGCCCTATACCACAATTTAGTGAGTATTTCCGAGTGTGTCTCCAGTGATTTGTTGGTTCCCACCTCTACATACGACCTCTTCTACTGTTTGTCTACCATCCATCAGTACCAGGCTCAGTCCTTTCCTGGATTTTTCTGCTCAGCTTACCAGAAAACCCCCAGATCCACTGCACTCTCATCTCAATTCCCTCTCCATACCTTGTTGCTCCCACTTCAATATATTTTTCTTTGGCTTATCACTATCACTCTTGATGCCTCTCAATCACATCAACGTTTAACAAATAGTATAATACCGTTTTGACTGCCTGAAGTCTAGGCAATAAACTGCAATCTGCAGACATTACTCAGAACACCATAATCAAGTATATATTGTTTTATTAATCCGTTATATATTTAAAAATACTGCTATGAGCCAGAACTGTATTCTTCTGGAAATGAATTACATAATACAGCAGTGGGTTGATGAATGGCAAATGTTCAGAGGTGAGTGGGTGGATGAGAGCTTGGTTAGTGGAGCAGTTATAGAACATTACTAGTTGTAATTAGAATATAAGTAAATGAGAAAACAACAATTAACAGTGACAAAAATACGGTAAAATCTTACTAATAGATTGCACTACCGGCATACCTTGTACTATAACCTGTCCCTTGTGTGTATCCCGGCCTTTTGAGTTCACAGCTACACACTCATATGTTCCGTCTTCCTCAAAGCTGATACTTGGGATATGAAGAATAGAATCGGACACTAACCAACGAGGGGGAAGTGGGCCATCAACCTTCCTCCACTGAATGCTCGGCACTGGGCTGGTAGAGGAACAGAAGTAGTGGTAAGAACCTCAGTACAGGCTGAAAGCTTTTCAAGTCAACCTGGTCTAGGGCACTTGAAAGAGCATTGAAGATTTATTTATTTGTAAAATAGGACAAGTAGAACATGAAACTGTAAATCATAATGCAGTAGGTTTTACTTTAACATGCGGACATGAAAGTGTAAAGCTATGTTGCACATACATGGGAATTAAATGCTTCATCTTGAGTTACCAGAGTGTACATACATTTTATTATATCACTACTGCCACCTGTATCAAAAGGGAAATTGAGGTTTTACTATTGCCACACATAAGTAATAAGGTAAATGGATCGATTCACTGTACTCTATAATCTAGAACAAAATAGAAATGTGAATAAAGTTGTATGGTCTGCAAAAATCTCACCCATGCGCAGTAAGTGAACATGGTGATATTCCAGGTGTCTTGCAGCTATACCCTAGACCAGGGGTAGGCAACCTTCGTCTCTCCAGATGTTGTGGACTACATCCCCCATAATGCTCTTACACCCATAATGCTGGCAAAGCATCATGGGAGGTGTAGTCCAAAACATCTGGAGAGCCGAAGGTTGCCGATGCCTGCCCTAGACCAGGGTGCCCAAAAGGTATTTTCCCAGATGTTGTAGAACAAAAATTCAATGATGCTTTTGCATGCCTTTAGAATGACAAACCATCATGGAAACTGTACTTTTAAAACATCTGGGGATCTACCTTTTGGGCACCCCTGTCCTAGACAATGTTAATAGCCTGAGTAATCAAAGTGCTAAACAATTGGAGACAGGGTGTTCCTGTACATGCACAGCATGTGCACTACAGTATGCAAGATACGATCTTTGCATCTGTTATCAGCATTGTATTAATTTGCTTTAATTTTAATTAAACATGTTTGGTATCGTTCATTTCATTATTATCACCTTAAACATGTACATTGTTTATTAGTATTAACAAGAGACATTATTCTCTGCATCGCATTCTCCATTAAAAAGGTCAAGTCATCTGCTGGAGTAGACAATATGGTGGAATACTCACTTGCCAAATGCGAAGCACTCCAAAGTCACCGCCTGGCCTGATACAGTGTATGACTCGGCAGGGAAGCGCACTTTAATATTTGGAGCAAACAAGCGGGGCTCAGCTGCATGACAAGAGATCATCCATGTTAAATTAGCGTAGGCCCCACGGATATTGGGGTACTGTGACATAGTGGTGGGCTTAACACAATATGGCCATATGGTGCAGTTGAATCCCTCTATTTGTTTGCCAATATAGGCAATTTTTAAGTAGCCTTATAAAATGTAAAACTGTATTTTGTGTGTGTGCACTGTTCCCTAATCTGTATTTTAAAAGATCAGCCTTGTATCATATTACATATGGGAAACTATAAACATAATACTCGTATAGCCATATTCTCTAATAACCTCCCTGGATCCCTGCTCACTCCTCACAATCCCCACCTTATATCAATGGATATTAATGGATCAGATTTCAATGTAATATGATGTTTTGTAAGCTCAACCCGGCCAAACAACTCTGTATATTTTTTATGCTTTGTATTCTCAGTCACTCAGAACAGAATAAAATCAATACACCAGGTGACATGTTTACTGACCAAAGAGGCAGAACAATATCATATCAGATAGTGGCAATTGCCTGACATTACAATCCTTAGCTAAGGTTCTATTCGAGTACATGCATTTAATTTTGACTGATAGATAATGCCTTACTTTTTAAAAGATGTGAATACATTTTGCAATTATTGGTTAATGTCAGAGAAATTATAGCCATACCAAGAATCTTATTTCTCCAGACTGAGCAAGTACTGACCTTCTGGTGTGATAATGAGTTTGGAAAAGGTGCTGTAAACACTCTTTGTTGTAAAAGAGATATGGCTGGTGGTTAGGCAGGAATATCCCCCATTGTCCTCTGATTCTGTACGTGCAATGTACAAATTACCAGTCACCTGGGATATGAAGCGCCGGGAATCAGTGTTCAGGAATGAGGGAAACTCATTGAGTAGCCAGCGGTAAGACAGACCTGCAAATAGAAGTCATGTCATCATAGAAGTCATAAAATCAAAATGGAACTGTAACGACATGATTGTCTGGATCAGAAAAGGACATTTGACACTTCCTACATATTTTTATCATAACCAATAAATCGGATCCAATGAAATCTCCATATAACTTTGTATGTCAAGGTAAATCTATATCACTGATGGAACATATCTGATTATTATATTCATAGAATGGTTTGAATTCAAGCAAAGAGTCACTTGAACTGAGGATAATAAAGGTGGACATATTACATGGATTTGGTGTAGGGAGAGTGACTGGACTGATAATGTTGGGAGGGGTGGGGGGTAGAGGTACATGGAGAAGAATCGATGGAAGAAGAGAGTGTCATGGGGCAAATGGAAATGGATTAGGGGGAATACGTATGTGATGACAGATAATGACACTGTGTAGGTTTTGCTTGTAGAGAAAAAATAGAATTAAAGGAGCGATTATGCATATTATGCATATTACCTGGATAGTGCTGTGGTGGATTGCATGGAAGCATAACTCCCAATCCCTCTGTCACTTTAACAGGACCCCTCTCCTCAGGGGGAAATTCATAGAGGTCTGACGATGAGATATAAATGACATTTCATTTTGTTATTGGGAACTAAACAGTGGAGATGTACAAGGTCTGAGAACCCTGGTAAATCTTACTTACAGCCAAAACGCAACAAAGCCTCACTGCTGTAAACTGTGCCCCTCGGGTTGGACGCCACACACTGATAGGTCCCTGCGTGCTTGGACTGCGTTGGGTTGGAAATTACCAGGTTCCCTCCAACTAGCAGGTAACTTGAATTTGCTACCAGAATCAAGTCGGTTCCATTGAGTTTCCACCTACAGCGATTATAACAGCGGGAATAATGAGTGTGATCCAATGACAAAACCAGTGCAACAGGTCTTTGTTATGATATGTTGAGCTGTGTCTCTAGCTCGATAGCTACTTTTATGGCAACTCTTTGCCACTTGAAAGCGATGTTGATACGGCAAAGCAGTCCCTATAATAAACCACATCGTATGAACATATTTATGACAATAATTGCACCATACAACATGCCTGATCTGATACATTTTCAGTTGAACTCCTTTGGAGATAGCAGTTTTAAATGCATTGGTAAAATGGTTTATCCGGACGGGTTACACATTACCACTCGCTGATTCATTTACACACATAATGCAAGAAGTGCTTTCCATAAGTGATCAATCATGGATACATTTGTCTAAGGATATTTGCTCCCTGCTAAAGATGAACTGTCACAATTGAGATAAAGTGCATGGCTCAATCGATCAAATACTGAAGTAGTTATTGCTTTCTCTTAATTTTTTATGTATTACTCTTACCTCATATTATATGGTTTTATATTGTTTTAATTAAAAATCATGTAAAAATATATATATTTTAAGAAAAATGAATTCACGACAAAGAAAATAGGTGACATTACAGGTAAATTAAATCACATTTCATATGATTCCTATTTAATTTTGAGCAATCTCCCAAAACATGCCTCGAAAATGATCAGTGTGGACTCATGTGGGGGAGATTCCTACATATATTCCTATATAAATTCTAGAGACGAGCCCCTGCTGATGTCAATGTGAGTCAGTCTCCCAGAGTCAATGCAGTAGGAATAATTAGTAAGAATTTATGGGAGAGGTAAGTAAAATTGCATTACATGTTATGGAATTTCCACATTCATGATTTTAAAATGGAAGGGCTCACTGTAAGATATGGAGGTTGTTCCTTAATGCTTTCTATAGAAATTTCTCAGAAGGCCACAAGTCCACAGTAAATAAAGTCATAGAAACATAGAATGTGACGGCAGATAAGAACCGTTTAGCCCATCTAGTCTGCCCAATTTTCTAAATACTTTGATAAGACCCTGGCATTATCCTATATCTAGGATAGCCTTATGCCTATCCCACGCATGCTTAAATTCCCTCCCTGTGTTAACCTCTATCACTTCAGCTGGAAGGCTATTCCATGCATCCACTGCCCTCTCAGTAAAGTCATACTTTCTGATATTATTTTTAAACCTTTGCCCCTCTAATTTTAAGGATTACTATAGGGTCAGGAACACAAATACGGTATGTATTCCTGACCCTATAGTGTTAAAACCGCCATCTAGCCCCCCTGGGCCCCTCATGCCTCCATAAATATAGAAAAATCTTACTGTATTCAAGCCAGAAGCTGTAGTTCTGCATGCTGTTTGCCTCAGAGAAACAAGCAGTCTGCTGACATCCTCAGAAGTGGTAGCCTGATCCAATCACAGTGATTCCACATAGGATTGGCTGAGACTGACAAAGAGGCAGATCAGGGGCAGAGCCAGCATGATTCAAACACAGCCCTGGCCAATCAGCATCTCTTCATAGAGGTGAATTGAATCAATGAATCTCTATGAGGAAAGTTCAGTGTCTGCATGCAGAGGGAGGAGACACTGACTGTTTGGATGCATTTTAGGCAGCCATGACCCAGGAAGGATCTCTAACAGCCATCTGAGGAGTGGCCAGTGAAGTTATCACTAGGCTGTAATGTAAACGCTGCATTTTCTCTGAAACAAGCAGTGTTTACAGCAAAAAGTCTGAAGGTAATGATCCTACTCACCAGAACAAATTCAATAATCTGTAGTTGTTCTGGTGACTACAGTGTCCCTTTAAGACTATGTCCTCTTGTTTTGATAATTTTTCTTCTATTGAATATAGTCTCCTCCTTTACTGTATTGATTCCCTTTATGTATTTAAATGTTTCTATCATATCCCCCCTGTCTCGTCTTTCCTCCAAGCTATACATGTTAAGATCCTTTAACCTTTCCTGGTAAGTTTGACCCTGCAATTCATGAACCAGTTTAGTAGCCCTTCTCTGAAGTCCCTCTCAGTATTATTTTACCTGTAGGTGGCTGAAGGGATAGCTCTGGCACGACAAGACAATGTCACTTGTTCCTCCGCAGACCCTTCTGGGAAGAGGGTATTCTGAGGTTGTTCCTCAAAAACTGGACCATATCCTCCTGTAAATCCCACCGCCAGGCAAAACACTGGCAGAGGAAATATAAGAAAATATATCACTTCTTCTGTGTTTTCAAATGAAGAATAATGAACACATGTAAGAAACATGAAACTGAGCATATGGAGGAAAAAAAGTAATTCAAAACTGGTTGCTTTAAAATGCTAAAAAAGAAAAAGAGAAGTATGAGAGGGTGGTACTATGACCACTTGTACCCCCTCTACTCACCTGTGAAGGACAGAAAAGCAGAGCAGAAGAGGAAGGCAGAGGAGGGAGGCAGCATGGTGTGTCTGTGCAGGAAGACAAGAAAGTGACAAATGGTTCACTGAATTTAGAGAACACTGGACAGGATATAAACATAAATAAAATGAACAGGGCAGATATGATATGCCTCTTGGTGTAAAGGTATACAGAAAGAGAGCTGTCTGAAAAAACTCATATTGCAAATTAGGATCATGCAGACCTATACAGAAACAATTTGATGTACTCTAAAATGTATGTATAATTACAGCGATCTCAATAGCGTTAGATAGAGTGAGAGATAATAAATATGGATATAGAGAGAGGAAAGTGACCAAATAAGAGATAGAAGGATAGACAGAGAGACTGAGAGATATACGGATTGACAGACAGGCACAGAGGCTGAGAGACAGACATGCACAGAGGCTGAGGGACAGACAGACAGGCACAGAGGCTGAGAGATAGACAGACAGGCACAGAGGCTGAAAGATAGATGGACAGGCATCGAAAAAGATGGATAGACAGAGAGACGGAGAGATATACGGATAGAGAGATAGGCACAGAGATGGAGACATAGATGAATAGACAGATAATTTCAGAGACTGAGAGACAGATCAGTCGAAATGCATGGAGTCTAACAGATAGATATCTGCATTAATGAGCACGTGCATAGGTATATCTAATAAAATGGCCACAGTGTCTATATCCAAACAAAACCAAGAAGTAAACGAAAATAAACCAAACAATCGGGTTTACTAACTAAACTGGCAAGTGTGGAGACTTAAAAAAAGGGTCTACACATTTTAGACAAAAATAGACAAGATGGAAAGTATCTTGGAGAATTAAATAATACAATCTTTTGTTATAAGGAATTTTACTGTAATTGTGATTACAGTAGTGTAGAATGTATAAAGCACAGTTGAATGTTTTCCCCATATTAAGCAGACAGAGGTTTGTTCTTTTTACCGTAACTGTATCTCTATGTTGTTTTGACAGTTACCTAAACAGCCCAGCACTTTGAGCCCTTTTATAAAGCAATATGTATCAGTTCCCATTCATAATATTTAGCTTCACCTTTCAGTCCTAGGACAGCAATATCTTTCTAGAACAAATTATAACAAATATACAATTCATTTTTTCCCAGCAAAAGTCCATAGTTTACAAGAAAAATAAATCAATACAATTTCTTTAGCAATATTACATTTTTAGTTGTATATGGATTGCAAGCCATTAACTTTATACATACACGGCCTGCTTGTGCCCTGACCTTAGTACAGGTCCCAACAATGGATGTCATGTATTACAATAGACAACTAGCGTATGTATGCAAGCAGGGTCATTATATAACATGCAGATAGGCAGTCTGTCTGTCTCTGTAAAGGCCCCTTTGTATTCCTGTCAATTCCTACTATTTAAGAATGTGTCCACAGGTCTCTCAGTGTGACATCTACAATCTGCCAGACTAAAAGGACTTCATGCTAATAAATTCTTTTTTAATGACCTTCTCCCTGGAGTGTAATGGGGTGGAGTGAAATATAAACAGAGAGGCACCAGCTCCTCTAGACTAGCTAATCCTTTTCCATTGCTCCCAAGGGGGTCAGCTGATCCATTACAGTAGGTCATACACTACCCCTTCTCCAAAATGAGATCTGGAGCCCCTTCTCCTGCCATGCACCTTTCCTGACTTCCTCCCTCCTAACAGTACACTTACTCTGCTAAAGGCTCCATATGGGATAGAATAAGGAGGAGGGGGCAGGAGGGGGCACATTTACAACCTCTTAAGAGATGAGAAAAGCCTACGAGTATATCCATTTAATTTCTTATTTATAAGAGTCTGACTTATTCCACAGTGCAGTGCAAGGTGGGAAGCATTGTTTATCGTTATGTCACAGTTTACATGGATTGGCAGCTCAAAGTACTAATTGTGTTATAGAAACTAAGGCACAATATGATAACTGTGTTTAGTAAATATATATGATTTTTAATACTCCATAAACCTTCTAATAACATTGTCATGTACAACAGTTCAATAAAAATTAGAAGATGCATCCCAGTTTCTAGTCTAAAGGATGGCTAGTTAAATATATTTATAATTGAAGAAGAATTTGTATACAATATAATAAAAGTGTACAGTAAAAATAAAACGAACTATGCAAATGCTGTGAAAACATAGTCATGCTTGCTCATCAAATATATCAAACAACTTAATAAATCAGAACCAGGATTCCAAAAGGGGAAACAATAAATCCAAAAGGTGAAGAATTGTTTTCGAAAAAACATAGGGATACTTGCAAAAGGTATTTCATAGACGGTTTTGGAGCTAAAGCTGGGCCACTCATAATAGAATAGAATGTGACGGCAGATAAGAACCATTCGGCCCATCTAGTCTGCCCAATATTTCGAAATAATGTAACAGTTATAGTCACATCACAGTTAAGTTAGTAATATAATGCTTTTAGGTTATTTGGGGGATATACAAATAAGTACATTAAAGAAGAATAGGGAAAATAGTCAAGTTCCCTTTTTGTTATTTTGAGACCGATACACACAATCTCAGTAATCACATGTAATGTTTCAAACAGGTATCAAAGGTACAATCGGGTCTGTCACATTTTGGCATTAGAGAAAGAGGCTCTATGTCTACAAAGATTAAACAGAACAAAAACACTGAGCAAATAAGGAAGGGGATAGAAAAGGATAGATGCGAGGTTTTAAATCCACCATGGGACCTATGCCAGGTCATGTAATAGGATATGATTACATAACTCCATATATGTTTGCATCTCTACATATTCTATACCTTAGAAGTCCCAGGTTCTCATAACTGTAAGAAAGGTTCTATTACACAAAAGGAGAGGATAGGGGACTTAAACTAATGAGTATGCCAAATCCTAATCCAATTGGTTAAAGCCAGGCAACAAGCTTTATAAGAGCTTTTTGAGCTCTGAGTACCCACATATAATACTGCAGTAGGTCAAAGCATGTCAGGTACAACTTTAGTTTATATGTGCTATTGTGGCAATCTGGGTTAACTGAGCTGTGAAACAATACATTAGGAAGCTGGGCAGACTCAAATATCGTTGGGCTGTACAGAATTGTACAACAGCATTGTCAGCAGTTCTTGTAGGCAGGACGGATCCTGTTTGGTGACAGGTATTGGATTCAACTGGAATAGAATTAGAATTCTTGGCAAAATATTTATTGAGATACTGTGTATTCTCCTTGTCCACAAGATTAAGCGCTCATCCTACCTTTCTGAAAATATAATATATATTTCATGGAGTACAGTTATGTTCTTAGAGTTTGGTGGGACCTGGCCTGGGGTAACCCTATATTTATATATAGAATTTTTGATTAGTGCAATTTTCTATTCTTTTATTTAGTGTGTTTGTTTAAAATGTTTCACTTTCTGGATATTCATGATTCAGGAACATAGTCTTAAAACCAATGAGATAATAAAATAAATCATGTACTAAAGACACCAATACATTTGTTTTGCTGACATGGTCTTAAAAAAGCCAATGAACTCTGACAATAAATTTGGCTTCCTAAGAAACTCCACTTATATTTAATAGGGAATTGTCACTTAAGATTAGGCTTTCTTATCACTGTGTTTGTTTGTATGTAGTTGTGAGGCATTAAAAGTAAAATAAAATAAAATAAAATATAGAAATACACACCTCTTTATCCTGCATTTAAGCTCTCTGTCAATCCTTGTCATAAACTCTGTCTTTGTCACCTATTATTCAGAATAGATAAAACATGTAGAGAAGAAGAGAAATTAAGCAATGTTTCTATTTCTCGTCTTCAATTGCCATGTTCGCCCTGGCCTTGTCTGAAATCTCTAAATCTATAACTAAATTAAAAGAATACAGAGATTCTTATTTAAAAAGGTTCATACAGGGGGGCGGGGCCGAACCGCCGAGCTGAGCGGTCGCAAGAGAGACCAGCTCCTGCAACTTATAATCTTTTAAGCATGAAAAACATGAAAATTTACCTAAATACAGACCGACAGCATTGGACCTCAGTGCTGAGGGGTCACTGGATCCAGGGCGAGGCTGGCTCCTCGAGCTTCAGTCCCCTGGAGGTGAGACCTTCGATGACCCAGTTGAGGCCTACTCCGGCGGTGAGAGGGGTGGACGGCCGCTGCCCCTCTATCCTGCTTAACGGTGCCCAGCCTGAGACCCAGACCCTATGGACCGGTGGGGGTGATCCCGGTCCTCACCCAGAGGCAATGAGTCCAAGGCCCAACAACACCACCACCACCCTCGAGTGCCCGGACGCAGCACATAAGATGGCGGATGCCATGTGCTCCGGAATCAGCGGAGAGAACTGCTCTTCCACCGAGCTCTCAACAATCAGCGTGATGCCCAGGAGGACTGATGAGTCCGTGGCTTTCCCACCCCACACCGCAGCCCTGCAGGCGATCTCTTACCGGTCCACGACGCAAGCCAAGTCAACTGCGAGCAGCGACGGAAACCAAACCGGACCGTTAGTGGCTGTGGGGCTGGAGACACGGGACATCGCACAGCAATTACCCCCGCCAGCGACTACCAAACCTGCCGCCATGCAAGGTACTCCTACAGCAGGACTGACCATACGTGCACCCTTGGGACTTGCTGCAGCAAGAACTGGAAGTACAAATAAAAGGCGCATAGTCCGCCTTAAGTGCATCGGGCCCACTATCCCACAGCATGTCGGAGCTTGATCGCATCTTTCTGGGCCAAGTTGGCTCACAGATTACCCAGTGCCACGCAAGAGCAGATACCCGCTGACATACCCCAGCGACCACGAGACAAAGGAGATGCGCGGGAGGTCGAGCCAGCAAAGCCAGCAGTGGGCCAAACATCAAAGCGAAGGCTTAATGGAGGCAAGGAGGGTGTCCCTTCTCCTCGGCTACTCCGCAAACCTCGAAAGCAACACTCTACTTGACCTACCCGGATCAAACAGCACATCAGTGCGTTTGGCGCGAAGCATGAAACCAGGACTCTCCTTGTACAGACAGCTCAGTCGGGGAAGCCTTGGGTGAAGAGCCAGGATGACCCTCAGGCGCACGGGCGAGATACACGAAGACCTCAGACTACTCTGTGGGACCCTGCTGAACCGGTGAAAGGTGTGGGCTGACTGCATGGACTCTCTTTCGGGCCCTGGGCCGCAGTCTGGGTGGACACAGTCATCCCACCACATGAAGGTCTTAATGGCCTCTCTCTGCTGATAAGCATGCTTTGTACTTTTTACTAGTTCCTCATTTTATATTTTAATTACTATGATTATTATTATTATTATTTTACTTTTTATTTTTATTATTTATTTTCTTTATCCCTCATTTTAGCCAATTTGGCTTCTTTCTTTTATTTTTTACACGGCACATACTCTTGATAATAGAGACCATCATGTAGGTATCTTACATATCACTGATTAAGCTACCCTAACTGTACAAATTGCATTCTGCTTGCATGTCTATTTGTCCTATATTTTACCTTAATACCTGATACAGTCTATGACACATCAAGCTTCTCTAAACCTCACAATTTGTGTAACTCAGTGGAACGCCATGAAGGGGTCTCTGCGGAAAGCACTATGTTCATATAGACACAGCATTTGTATGTATCTAGCCAGTGTGCCTGTCCTTTTTTTTTTTTTAATCCTATGTTTTTCTACTTTCTTATTGCAACCACTAGGCATGTTTTCAAATAGGCTGTAAACCTACCCTCACTCTGACACATATGTTTGCCTAATACTTTACCAGTTTATTATTTTCCTTTCTTAACATTTAATAGTCATGTCTCACCAGCTTGCTTTGAAACTCATTTTCACATACCCACTCACATGTCTATGTAACTCATTTAGACCTCATCTTATGTTTTGCTAAACACTTTAGACATGTTTGACTACTCAGTGAACTAGCTACTTAACTTAAAAAATGTGTGCAATGACCTTCTATGCCTTATACTTGTTCATGTATGTATTTTACCAATCTTGTACCTGCTGTCGGGGCATGGCAAGAGCTTGTATTAACTATCTGCACCTCAAAAATAAAGAATTTAAAAAAAAAAAAAAAAAAAGGTTCATACACGCTCCCCAACATTTCAAATGTACAAAAAGGGATATTTTATATTTAGGGGTGTGGCTGGGGGTGTAGCAGAGCTGTTTAGGGACATTTTAGGTGACTCACGAATAACAATTTTTGCTATTAAAATGTAATTTAGAATAATGACAATTATGGTAGAACATACTCACAATATTTAGACACCTCTACATACAAATGCAGTTCAGTCACCACACATACTACTCACAATCAGCATGCACAGGAACAGTCAGCCTCCCCTAAAACTGTTTTTTAAGCTCCTGCACACTCAACATTGAGCCACAACACACACATCACTCACAGAAACAGAGCCCATGGCTCAGGAGGGGGTCCCAATCAGGTACCATGCATAGGGCCCTGAGCAACAATAACCATAATGTAATAGAAGAACATCTTCCCACACTCAATGTGAATTCTTTTCAGATAACATTTTAAGTATACAAAAAAATTAAATATAATAAAACAAACCGAAAAATACATACTAAATAAATTATCTGGTAAGGCACACAGGGGTACAAAAAAAATCAAGAATGAATAAATGCAAATGCATGTTCTCACCATGTTATAGCAATAAACCACTATAGTAAGTTATTACTTGCATATTTTACATTATGAAAGGTTCTAACAGTAAGTCTTCCATGCCTATTAAACATAAAATGCCTATTGTTTTTGTGAATAACAAAACGTAAGTTTTTTTGTAGTAAATTTCTCTGCACATACTGTGACCTGTAGTTAAATAGATAATTCTCTAATATGACACATCTCTTTGTGATTAAAAATCATAAATATATCTGATTTAAGGAACGATATAAAATGCATCAGCTGTGGTCTAGTTGGACCTCTAGCACAGCCGCTATAAGTCATCTCATTAAGTCTCATCCCTAATTAATTTCTATGATCTCATCTGAGATTACGAGACATTACTTAGAGTGTAATGAGAAGGCTGACAAGAGTTGATTTATCATTTTCCATTAGTGTTTGTTGAAGATACACATATATATGACACTTGACCCTGAATCATCTTTATCAGACACTAGAGGACCGCTGCCTCCCTTCTTCGGTTAATCCTACCATAAGGCACATTACAGAACAGCCTCTTAAATTGATTAAGAATGGGGTGGGGGTGGGGGGGCTTTGAGTGCCTTCACTTTCCTGTTAATGTCACTTTCAATCTTGTGACATCCATTGTAATAACATAGTGCATCTCTGAGAATAGGGTTGAGATTTATGAAAATATTAGAATAGTTAGTTTAATGGTAAATGACACCCTAATAAGTGAAATTGAGTCTAATTGTCTTTGAAACTGTATAATATCTCCAACTGAAGGTTTATTTGATGTACACAGAGACTGCATATCTTTGCGGCTTCTAACAAGATTACTTGGGATCCGTGGTTTCACGTACGGATAAAATGCACACATTCACACACACACACATTTTTAAATTATGTCTTTTGGACTGTTGTAAAAATATGGATCATAACTTGGAATAACCTTATTTTGCTCCTTTTATTGATATACACAATGAATATAACATGCATGCATAATATATGACAAAAGAATGTATAAGAGAAAACGTTTTGTAATTCATAAAAAAAATGTTCTCTAAAATAACGTTAGGAATGACACATATATTAAAAAATATATTTCTAAAGATTGATATAATGATTACAAAGGGGAAAAATGCCTATGGCAAGTGACATAGAGAAGGATACAAGTGGCATGTGGCCAGTAGACTGGAATTAACCTGGCCAAGGATTGGGCAAATGACAGAGACAGAGTCAGGAAGAACCATGAGGAAATGTGTAAACACCATTTTATATGTACTGTGCTAGTGTAGATGTACCATCTTTTCTTCATGCTTGGACGTAAAGGCATTGTTAAAATTTGTACAGAGTGCCAATGATCCCTTGTTCAGCTCTATCTACTGTCTAGTAGATTTTAGCTCCCATTATCCTAAGTTAGTCTGTACCAAACCAGATCATGGGATCGAAATTAGGAAACCAACTGGATAATCTAACAATGTCTGCTTGATTATTGTGGCAATATATTGTTGACCAAGGATAGCCGCTTAGTACCCATAAATTAAATTTTGGTTAAGGAACAAGTGTGTGGATAGAGACAAATAGACAATTAATAAAAGTTAAAAGGCAACCTGATACATTCAGAGAGTGCAACTTCAAATCATTATCATAAACTGAGTAGCTGTAGCTGTGATTAATGTCATGGAGATCACTTTAATTGTTGGTTATCAGGTTCTATGACTCCCAGTGTCAGGTCCATATCCTTATTTCACTAGTTGACTTCTATCTTCTTCATGTCACTTGACCACTCCTCATCCCTTACCATTTGCCACTATCATCCTTGTTTCAAAACCATTGACATTACACTCCACCATTACCATCTCATCGATTGTTAATTTTTTTACTCCCCATGCCATTTGCCCACTACCCCTCCCATGTTGCTTATCAGTTATCGTGTCAACTACTCACTCTACATTTTCCATCCCTCAATATGTTATTTAACCATGTATCCGTCCCTGTATAACTTTCCCATGTTCTTTCTCCTACCACCTCCATAATACTGTAAAGAGCTGTGGAATAAGTTGGTGCTATATAATTGCCGATAATGATAATAATAATAATGCTACTTGCCAACTTCCTTTCTTCAGTGATACTTAGACATTGGGTGATTACCAGCTGTTTCTTGGGATTCAATGTAAATTTTAACCCAACGGCAAAGTCTAATTTACCCTTAAGGCAGAAGTGTTACAGTATATTATAACTGAAAATTGTCAAAGTTACTCCTTATGGTGAGAACAGTCAGGAATTCAAAGCAAATTAAATTTAAGGGCAAATAGCCGAAATGGAAAAATTATCCATATAAGTTATGCTTCCTGTTAGCTCTCTGGACTTAAATTTTAAATTTACTTTAAATTCCTGGCAAATCTCACTTAAGTGAATACCTAGTGTGTGTTAGATCTCATATATCCCCCACACTGCCTTTAATGCAAAGATAGTATAACTATGTTTATTTAAATTCTTCCCAAATACACCATCGAATAGAACCTATCTCAAAAGATATACAGGGTTATTTACTAAAGTAAAAATGTAAAGTGAATTCAAAGCGAATTTTAAATTTAAAGTCAAAATAGCTGTAGGGTAAACATTCTCTAGATCGTCTGTGATTTTTGTTCGGGTATTCTAGCATTAAAGTTGAAATACACATTGAATTCTTACTTTATTAGCGAACCCTGCTAGACTTGTACCTTAAACATTCCCACCTAACTTATATCTTGAGATATATCTTGGACTAGGTAAAGTTTATGTACTTTCCAACCTTTTAACAATGTCACTTTATATATAAAAGCATGTATATCATAGTTTAACCTTTAATGTTTCAACTAAACTATCTTGGCCATAATATAAAAAGTCAGTTGTTCACTGTTTAGTGAACAGGACATACTTAAAAATCTACATATTCTCAATAATCTTTATTAAAAACATTCAAAGTCTCTTTGCTTTCCGTTTAATAAAATATGAATGCTAGTTTCCATGGAATATAATAATTAGCAGTAATGCATTCATTACCTTAAGAAAAGGTTCAACAACTCTGTTGAGAGGACAGACTAGGCTCCAGTGAGTCTGCATTATACCATATCACAATCATGTGAATTTCACCAAGGATGCTCATAATAAAACACGCATCACTCAGAATAGAGTGATAAAGGGTTACTCCAACCACCATCACCACTTCTGCTTCTGTAAGTGGTCTTGGTGGTATGAATCTGTAAGTGCAGCATTTCTGTTGGATGGAGCAAAACCCGGTGTGAGACAGGCTGAACATGATAGACGTACATTATGAGCAAAGGAACAAATTAGAGAGTCTATGGATGATCCTGTGAAACTGCAGGATCTTCCATAGATAATTTTACACACAGGTCATGATATATTATAACATCTGTTGTGCATCACACAAGAAGTTGCCTCTTTCATAACATCATTGGGCTACAGTCAAGCTTTCTATAGGAGTTTACCATCCAACATTGGAATTAAAGTTGGACATAGGATAGGGTAGACCGAGAGAGATGTGACAAAGACACACAATGGACCAACCTAGGGACAATAAAAGTTATAAAAGGCAGAGCAATGTTGAAGGGCTCTGGCATGTGCTTATTGCCCTCAATACAATGCTTACAATGTGAGTGCATCTTATGATATGCTCATATTGCAATCATTGGGGTATTTTCTTAATAAAAGGGTTACTCCAACCACCATGACCACTTCTGTTTCTGTAAGTGGTCATGGTGGTAAGAATCTGTAAGTGCAGCATTTCTGTTTGAAAGGCTGCACAGAATAAAAATTATACACTTTTGTGCCAGGGGCTAGTTATACACCCAGCACACATTGTTTACGCTGTCCAGAACACTGCCTAATGTCAGTTCTGTGCAAAATTTCCATCCGTTGCTCCGCACATACTGCATGCTTGTGACAGAAGTTCAGTGCTTGCGGGCAGTGCTAGAAGTGCAACTATAACGGTAAGTCTAGATCTCCTCTTCATCCCTCCAACCTCCATACATTGAATATCTATATATATTCTTTAAATGGCCTCCCTCACTTGTCCAACCCTTTTCCTGCTCAGAGCACGTTCATACTCTACGAGAAGCATCTGAATGGACCACAGAAAGGGAAGAAGTGGTGCGGTGTGACGTCGGACAGGACGTGGAAGTAAGTTTTATCTTCTTTTTCAAGGCTTTTTAGTGACAGACTGGTGTGGACAAGCTAAATAAATATATCACAAAAATAGGGTTGCAGTAACCCTTTAAATACGTTGTATAAGAATATAAAATAAATAATACGAGCTGCATTGTATGTTCTATTCTCATACAAATTATCCTGGCACTAAAAGTCTTAATTTCCCCGTTATGAGTACCAATTGAATGGCACTGATAAAACTGCAAGTGTTCACAATCTATCATTGCCACCTAAATGTGTACAGGTTTGCACAAATAGCAGAACATAGTATTCTGCCTTTTCTCAGCTGCAATAGAAGGGACACAAATATGGTGCTAGAAGAGGAGCATTTTTTTGTCAAACCACTTGATGACTGTCTAGGAACAACAAAACTCTATATACCATGACCACTACAATACATAGCAGTGGTTATGGCATTCAGATTGTTCCTTTAAGTTGTTAAAAGCAAACAAGAAATCATTCAATAACACTAAGACCAAACTGTGGTCCTTAATCCATTCTCAATCATGTGTACAGGTGTGGTGTCTGAAAAGAAGCAGTAGGGTCCACTCATTCTCATTTCACAGGTGTCAGGGTTTAATAGAATTGAAGGATTCCCTTTTTACTACGGTTACTTGACATATGGACCCATTTAGGCATAGGACATGGGTTACCAAATACTTTTTTCACTTTCACTTTCGCACAGGTGACTGACTACCATTATACAGTCAAAGTGCCAAGGGAATGTGCTTTACAGATCATGTGGCATTTTTAGGAAGGCAGCTCCAGAAAACAGCCATCATGTGATATCTGTATATAGGCACAATGTCCGTATACACCAGTTACCTAATTAAAATAAGGTAACAGATTAGAGGTGCATACTGCAGCTTGCAAGGAAGATCAGTGGTGTGCTCAAATCCCTACTTTTGCTGCTACAATGCATCCAATATATGTTTAGCTACAGAGGCACTTGCACAGTAAAGGAGGAGAAAAAGTAGCAAACAGCATTTCCAATCTCTGTGCTCCTGGCATAGGGACAATCTGAAGTAATACTAAACTAAATTTAGCATTCATAAACACAAGGTTCAATATAGTTATTTTAGGAAGCACACCTCCAACAAAGGATTCTATCAATTGTATGAACAAAGTATTGCATGCTAGTATTAGACTAAGAGCACCGTCAAATATCACATTAAAGGGACACTATAGGCACCCAGACCACTTAAGCTTATTAAGTGGTCTGGGTGCTGTGTCCCTTTTGCACCTAGTGCTGCAATGTAAAACACTGCAATTCCAGAGCACTGAAATGTTTACATTGCAGCTCTAAGTCTGCCCTGTGTGGAATCCAAACCAACTTGTGGTCTGTTATCTGGTGCTAGACGTCCTCACACTCTGCATGAGTACCTCCAGTGTCAGATTTTGCCCATAGGATAGCATTGCTTTCCTATGGGGAGGTCTAATACGCTCACGGCCATTGCCACGCATGTGCGTTAGATCTCCCCTGCCGGCTGACATCGGCGGGGAGAAGCGTGGGCGGAGCCTGGCCCAGCGCCAAGGGACAACTGCCCTGGATTCAGGTAAGTGGCTGAAGGGGTTTTAACCCCTTCATCCACGCGGGAGGGGGGCCCTACTAAACCTATAGTGCCAAGAAAACGGCTTTGTTTTCCTGGCACATTTTAATTTAACAATACAACTATAGCACATTCAGAAATACATTTCATAAAAGTACAGTATTTATTATAAATTCATCCCAATAAATACATAGAACTGTATATGATAATGTAGCAATAAAAATAACAATCCAGTCTACACATACACACACACAAAACTAAACCCAACTTTATACCAGACTGGATAATTATATTTATTGTTACTTTATTGTGAACACTGTTTTGATATGTATTCATAAATTTCACTGCGATGGGTTTGCACTAAAGATGGTCCTTTTATGAAAGTCACTTCTTATATTTAAACACTAGCTTGCAAGGGAAAGGATTACATATGGCAGTAAGTAGCATGTGGTGTGAGAGTTCTAAGAATCTAAGTTTATTGCCATCTCTATTAGTGTACAGAGACCATGGAACAAGGCAATATTTGTACAGGTTTAAGGATGGAGTGCACAGTGATTTCATCTCCTGCCAAGAATCTCAAACGTCCCCTAGCTGTTCCAAATTGAAAGCCTATTGATTTCAATCAGAACTTCGCTCAAGAGTTCATCTATTCTAAAACTATCTGTACTATCTGCTTGTGACTTTCTGTCCGAGAGAGATATTTCAATGCATTTTGAATGGCAGTCACCATAATTCTGATGTGATTCTGGTAAATGACCATCTCAAGGTAAAGCTTGGGCCAATGTCACGGTTTGAGGATACACGCCATATTATGTTTTTGGTAGGGATCTTACACACTTAGGGTTATTCACCAAAATGAGAACTGCCGGGAATTTAAAGTGCTTTTCAAATTTTGCCCAAAATAGCCATACTGAAAACGGAATTGAGTTGAAATATATATATTTCTTAAATTCGTCTATTTTCCCTACATTTTTAAATTCACTTTACATTCCCACTTTAGTAAATAAACATGACTGTAACTAATGTGAAAGTAGTTGGTCACATTTAACCAGATGGATTATACTAGAGAACCCTGTGAATTTATGTTTTAAAATGAGATAAGGCTATGTAATAGTAATAGTTTCAGCAGTATAATGGTCTCAATTAAGGGTTTGTTCATTAAATAGAGAAATGTGGTGATATGAAAAATTCTGCAAAATTCAAACTAACATTCTCAAGCTGTGGCAAGCACCATAACCACTACAGTTTGTGGTTATAATGCGAGTAGTGCC
The DNA here is from genome assembly GCF_036172605.1 of Pelobates fuscus. NCBI lineage: Eukaryota > Metazoa > Chordata > Amphibia > Anura > Pelobatidae > Pelobates > Pelobates fuscus. The sequence continues at coordinate 168,895,404 of NC_086317.1, forward strand.
CTGTCAAGCCCCCACCTCCCCCTTCTAGGTAGCCAAACTGTTTTTGAATGGTATAACTTCTAATCTGGGGTCCACCAGAAGTTATTAAGTGGTAGACCCCAGGTAATAAGTCAAACTGTTGAAAAATATTGTGACTACTTACAATGGGGGCATCAGGATATTCCTGGCACCATAACCTCCACGTTATTTATGAGTTTGGAGGGGCAGCTCTTTCCCAGACATGATGGTCTACATTACCAAATGATGTATACGTACTTTAAAATGGCAAAGCATCATGGAAATTATAGTTTTGAAACATCTAGGAATCTAGATTTTAAGCACTACTGCTCCAGTTGTTAAAACTAAGCGTTGCTTGTTGTTAATGTCAGTGTAAATCTGCTGTGTTCTAACTGCAGCAACATTAAAGGGACACTATAGTCACCTGAACAACTTCAGCTTAATGCAGCAGTTTTGGTGTATAGAACATGCCCCTGCAGCCTCACTGCTCAATCCTCTGCCATTTAGGAGTTAAATCCCTTTGTTTATGAACCCTAGTCACACCTCCCTGCATGTGACTTGCACAGCCTTCCATAAACACTTCCTGTAAAGAGAGCCCTATTTAGGCTTTCTTTATTGCAAGTTCTGTTTAATTAAGATTTTCTTATCCCCTGCTATGTGAATAGCTTGCTAGACCCTGCAAGAGCCTCCTGTATGTGATTAAAGTTCAATTCAGAGATTGAGATACAATTATTTAAGGTAAATGACATCTGTTTGAAAGTGAAACCAGTTTTTTTTTCATGCAGGCTCTGTCAATCATAGCCAGGGGAGGTGAGGCTAGTGCTGCATAAACAGAAACAAAGTGATTTAACTCCTAAATGACAATGAAATTGCAGGGGAATGATCTATACACTAAAACTGCTTTATTTAGCTAAAGTAATTTAGGTGACTATAGTTTTCCTTTAATACAACATTTAAACTTGACATATTCACAGTAACATTGCAAATGTTTCTGACCTGCTAACATCTTTTCAGCACCTTGTGTCTTACCTGTCCCTTTACATAGTAAGAGTAAGGGCAGCACTCTCTAAATGTAGTGAATCACTTTGTTTCTATCCAACACCCTAATATCTGTCATACTCATTATTAAATAAGAATTTGCTGACACTGTATAAATAAATTATACAAATATATGATTCTTGTCTCTAAGTATGTTTTCTAAGATGTGTGTGAGGTCTGAGTCCGAGGCAGATTGGTACCACAGCAGGATACACTGCATCTTTGTCTTGTTCCCAAACTCTTTAAAAAAAATTTTTTTTTAAATATATAAGCACTTTGCCCAAGGCACGTTACACATACAACATGATGTTTCGGCAACAGATGGTCCAACACAGCATCATATTGTCTGTCAGGCTGCAACTCCAGGGGGCAAGTGAGTGAAAGAAAACTACTGCATGGGGTATAACCTTATGTTTTGATGCATAACCTTATTTTTTTTTTTAAATCAGGAGGACAGAATTGTCGACACAAAGATGAGAAACAATAAGAGGTTTATTTTTCCTAGCTGAAAGACTAGCTGTGTGCACAAATGATCAATGGATATTACATGCAGGGTTATTTTTCAGAAGAAGCACTCAAAAAGAAATACTGTAAATAACGGCTCCCAATAACTATAAGGTCCCAGATTTACTACATGGTGTGAGTAGTATCCTTCAGCTGCAAGAAAATCTGTCAGGTTTATCTGATACCTCCTCATCTCCTTCACATTTATAAAAGCTGACATCTGCTTTCAGGGCGGCACCAGAGAGGGAGAGTTAAAGTAGATATACCAATCTTAACCTTTCCCCTATATGCTGCCATATTCTTCTTTGGTTAGATCTTCAGATCTGGTGGCTTCATCCACCATAAGTTGTGTCCTGTGAATTTTCCTAGTTTGCTGCAAAATTGTAAAGAGCTTCAAAGTGAGTACCGTATTTTTCGCTCCATAAGACGCACTTTTTTTCCCCTCAAAAGTGAGGGGAAATGTCTGTGCGTCTTATGGAGCGAATATGAAGCTTTATTTACCTGTCTTGTAGCGTTGGCCGGCAGCACAGGGCGCACCGCGGTACTGGAACTTGAATTTCATGTTCCGGTTTCCGGCGGGACTGAAAGGAAGTGTGCACAAGCTGAGTGCGCACTTCCTTTCAGTCCCGCCGGAAACCGGAACATGAAATTCAAGTTCCAGTACCGCGGTGCGCCCTGTGCTGCCGAGAAACGCTACAAGACAGGTGAGTAATTATGGGACAAGGGGAGGAGGACAGTATGGGAGAGGAGAATATGGGATAGAAGAGAAGAATATGGGGAGGGGGGGAGATGAAGTCTATGGAGGGGGGGAATGAAGTCTATGGGGAGGGGGGGAGATGAAGTCTATGGGGAGGGGGGGGAGATGAAGTCTATGGGGGGGGGAGATGAAGTCTATGGGGAGGGGGGGAGATGAAGTCTATGGGGAGGGGGGGAGATGAAGTCTATGGGGAGGGGGGAGATGAAGTCTATGGGGAGGGGGGAGATGAAGTCTATGGGGAGGGGGGGGAGATGAAGTCTATGGGGGGGGAGATGAAGTCTATGGGGAGGGGGGGAGATGAAGACTATGGGGAGGGGGGGAGATGAAGACTATGGGGAGGGGGGGGAGATGAAGACTATGGGGAGGGGGGAGATGAAGACTATGGGGAGGGGGGAGATGAAGACTATGGGGAGGGGGGGAGATGAAGACTATGGGGAGGGGGGGACACTATGGGACAGGGGAGAAAAAAAATATTCTGTACAAACTGTCCCATAGTAAGAAACACTATGGGACAGTTTGTTCAGAATATTTTTTTTCTGGGTTTCTTCCTCTAAAAACTAGGTGCGTCTTATGGTGAGGTGCGTCTTATGGAGCGAAAAATACGGTACTTTGCCTTCTTTTAGATCAACAGCAAAACCTGATGTGAGAAAGGCTGAACATGATGGACGTAAGCTATTTTTCAGCCTATGAGCAAATGAAACAATTACATAGTCTATGGATGATCCTGTAAAACTGCAGGATCTTCCATAGATAATTTTACACACGGGTAATGATATATTATAACATCTGTTGTGCATCACACAAGAAGTTGCCTCTTTCATAACATCATTGGGCTACACAGCCAAGCTTTCTATAGGAGTTTACCATCCAACATTGGAATTAAAGTTGGACATAGGATAGGGTAGACCGAGAGAGATGTGACAAAGACACACAATGGGCAATAAAAGTTATAAAAGGCTCTGGCATGTGCGTATTGCCCTTAATACAATGCTTACAGTGTGAGTGCATCTTATGATATGCTCATATTGCAATCATTGGGTTTTTTTCTGGTGTCCCTAGAAGCCGGGCAACAGAACAGCAGGATAACTGGGGGGGGTATGTAGTAGAAAGCTGATAAATGAGATACAATGCTCAGAAACTCCTAATATCCCCGTTGAGCACTAGCATGTAGTGATCTATATCAGTGGTCCCCAACCCAGTCTTTATGGACCACCAACAGTCCAGGATTTATGTATTTCCCTGTTTTATTCCAATGGAGATACTGACAAAACCTGGACTGTTGGTGGTCCATAAAGACTTGGTTGGAGAACACTGATCTATATGATAAGCTCAGCATAGAAATTGTAGTATCATCACTGGCTGAACTTAGTGGGGACCAAATGAAGGGCAAGCTATCTGGGTTGTCCATTCTTAGTATTCTCTTGTACTCTGCTTTTTTTGTTTTGCAAACTGACTATAGGACAAATTGCTCACTGAACCAAGAGAGCTATCAGCCACACCCCAATGACGGGGTCCACCACAGTCAATACAATTATCTGATGTTGCTGTATCTCTCATGCAGAGAGATGCATTTTGGATCTGGACCATCCTTTTGAGTGGGAACAGTCTGAGATGCAAATGGTTCAGGTTATCTCAGTAATGTCACAAGATGCGTTATAACTAGCTTAAGAACTGAGCAGAAACCCACCAAATGGGTTTGCTATTTGAGTTGCTGGTTTAGCCACTTCCTGGTTTGAGAATAATTCACTTCAGAAGCTACAAAGCGATTTACAGCATATGCAGAAACTTCATGAATGCATTATTTTAATGTATTGTTTTATGTAAAGCTATTCATGCATTATCTATATAATACATAAAAATGAGTCACCTTCAGCATGCAGAGCCTCTATTATTTCTGCTTATATTTTAGAAATCCTGTTTTGACAGCCTTGCTTGGCATGAGTTATATCATTGCTGGAAGCTGTTGCATTTATGAACATGTACACAAATACAGAAGGAATCTGTATGTAAGACATGTTACCAGGATTTTCCTCCAACAACCATCTCTTATGTATAAATGCAAAATATAAAAAATATGAAATTCACTACGAAGTGCAACATTACAGTACAAGGCACATTGTATTTTATGAACAGAACGAGCAAACAGTAAGCTGTTAGGAAGTAAAAACCAAACCAAACTTACAAAGATAGTCACAACTGAGGGATATTTTTAAATTTCATGTCTGCTGCTTTAGCCTAAATTTGGTTCCCAAGTCACAAAAACATGACTCGATTTGGAAGATTTTCTTATCACTGGAAAGGTAGTATTCTACCAAAATTATACAAATGACAGGGCTAGGCTGGATTTGGCCTATTCATTTACAAAATGTGTTTTAAAACAATGCATTAAAAATATGCAAACATAATAAAAGAAAAATAACAGTACAAATGTTACTCACATTTCATCTTATTTTTTAAATTTTTTTTAATTCTTTATTTTTGCAGTGCTTAGGTTTAACATACACGCTTGTACCGCCACAATAGCGGGTACCAGCCAATGGAATAGTACATGTTGTACAGCATCATGGCATGCAATTGAACAGCACTTTTTTTTTGCTTTTGTGCAAAGAGAAGATACAAGTGAATGCAACACCACAATAGTTGTTACTCGCATGGGTTTCAATCAGGAAGTACAATAGTGGCATCATAGAACATTGCATAATTTTTATAATCTTTAGATTGTAAGCTCACGGGCCATCTAGCCAAGCACTTTGTATAAAAGAGCTCCAATGGCTAGATATCAGCTTACGGGCAGGGCTCTCTTACCTCTTGTATTTGTCTGTGTATATTGTACGTTTCTCCACTAATTGTACAGCGCTGCGGAATCTGTGTGCGCTTTATAAATAGCAATAATAAATAAATAAACAACATTAGGTCTAACAGTAGTGGGAAGCAATTATTGTGCCCCTTGTGGGTATGGGTAGAGTGGTGCGCTATTCTGTAGGTGATGTCCACAGTGGGGTTTACCCCTAGCCTATTGACCTTATGAGTGTACGTAGCGGGGTCGCCCAAGATTCGGCCGGGGGGGGGGGGTATGGTGTAGTGCATATGTGTGTCTATGTGGTATGATTATGTGAGCCCTCACATTTCATCTTAAACTCTGGGCTGTACAAGATTTGTAATAAGCTCTTGTCAAACCAGGAAGTGACTGGTGCTTATTGTATTTTTTATTTTTTTTAGTGTTTATAGAGCTTCTCTCATTCAGAGTGATATATGGGCACAGCAATATTTCACGGAGCTGTAGTTCATTTGTTTACTTTCTGCTAAAGAAAGTTAACAATTCAATTACAACTTTCTTTAAAACTTTAATACTTTCAACATGTCATGTACTTGTGTGCTTCATGTGCAACTGATTGTCTCTTGTATTTCTATTAATAAATTCATATTATTATAAATCTATATGTATAAAGTACATGCATAATTGTAGTAATGCTCCTTTTTCCTAATTCCAGTTCGACATCAGTAATTTATCATTCATCACTTGATAAACGGATAAAAATGTTGTCAATTTACTGTTCACAAACCCAAACTCAACAATATGCCTTTGCTGTTAATTTTATTGAAATCATAAAGAGGCATCATTATCACTACATGCCAATGTGTCGCTGCCCTCTGATTATATGTCCAACTGTTTTCAAGTTGTTATGGTGGTTGGTTTCAAGAGTTGTGATGAGTTAAGGGTGCACATGAAAAATGTAAGACAATAGCACAATGGAAAAAAATATTTCAACTCTAAATGCTTACCAGTACTACTATTTTAACAGCCGAATAAATAGATTCTCAACTCCCTATTTAGTGCAAAATGGATGTTTCAGAAAATGTTAAAGGTAAATAAATTTTTAAATTATAAATTACATCTTGTAAACACACAAACAGTTTCCACATGAGTTCTACAAACACACATATAGACAGAACAACAAACCACATGTCCAGAATAACTACAATAATTCAATCTTTCCACTGGGCACTTTGCCCATGTTGTGAGCTGTTCATTCTCAAACCAGTTAAACCGTAGAGTTATAGTGATATGTGTGGTGGTGCAAGTCAGGGTTATTCCCTTAAGTAATAATTGCCAGGAATTCCAATTGAATTTCAAATTTTAGGCTAAATATATGATTTGTCAAAACAAACTTGATCTCCATGTCTGCCATGTGTTCATTTCTGCTAATTTGGTCCACAATTTTAAATTCACTTTGAACCACACTGAATTCCCAGCACTTTGTATTTGTTTGCCGATGTTATAATGTCCCTGGACATCTATTACAGGACATAAGCTGTTCCTCTTCTTGAAACAAAGAATTGGAAAAGTCACGAGCTGACATAACACATTTGTTGCCACCCAAATATGTTAGGGACTTAATCATGAAGCATAGCTATGCAATGCCCAGGAGCCATTTGCCAAACCTGAGTATGTTTCGGCACCTATAAAGTTATGGTCTTAAATTGACTCTGATTGTGTGAGGCCTATAGAAACCAGCTTCTGCAATACTACACAATCCTGGGCCTAAAGTTGTTTTCCTTTAAACATTGAGTCACATGAATAATATGAGCATCATTCTCATTCCACCACTCAGGCAGTGGGAGGTTAAAGGTCAAACCTGCCTGGCCACATGACTCATGCACCTGTGTACAGTATTCACCATCTCTCAGCATATCTTAATAACCTTCATTTAGTTTGCAATTCTGCTCAGCCAGACTGTGCCCATTATACAGTTTAATGTAAACACGTGGCCTGTTCTGTGCACAAATGACCCAGTAGCTGTGTTACCCATTCCTTCTCATCAATAAGCAAAGTGGAGGCAGTCAGGTCACACCTGATATACATGCTGTCTTCCTAAAGTGGCAGCACATATCTGGATCATGTACTGACACAGGGACTCTGCCAGTCCACCCCCAGTACAACCTGCTCTCCAATTAACAAGGCCAAGATCTAGCAAACACATGTTCAGTCCCTGTCTATACATAGCAATAGGAGTACAAGACTGCATTATGTCACTAGTGATACATGCCTCTAGGTGAGATATATGCCCAGTATATGCCCTCCAGCACTCCTCCAGGACTGCCTTGCACTGCCAGCATGCCAATTATAAAAGCCCTACATCTGCATGCAAATTGCCATCCTTGCTCCCATATTAAAGCCATGCCTCAATGAAACACCTTTTAAAACATATATAAACAGCTCTAAGTGGTTTGAAGTAATAAAACAACAAATACATATTAACCCTATTAAAGAATATGGGGTGAGTCCATCATAGCACAGTGCCATGCCATAGAGCTTACCTGAATGCCAGGGAAGATGCCAGAGCAGTGGGTACCTCTGCCTCTCTCTCTTCACATCACACAGAAAGCTGCAGCAAGGAGGGAGGTGCAGGCTCAGTGTGTGGATATATATAAGAGTGTGTGTACCAGGATGCTGCAAGCTGACTGCATCAGTGTATGCCCCTCCTCCCATTGCTTTCTCCCTATCTCTATCTTTCTCCCTCTGTTTTTCTCAGTTTTTAACTCCCTCCCTAAATTCTCGTTGAGAAATTAGAGCTAAAGTCAAAGTAGCAGTTTGTCAGTGGATAACCCACAGTACACTTCAAATTAGCAGTGTGCTGGTGCAGTTTGAGGAGTTTTGGTAATTATTATTAATTGCATACAGAATATTGGAAATTCTGAATAAGATGCAGTCTGTGTAAGAATTTCTGAGCATAATCAGAGTATAATCTTATTATACAGCAGCCCATTTTCTTTAAGAGTGTTATGTTAGGTATACATCAAATACTCAGTAATTAAGTCTGAATTGACCCTAAATAAAAATACTTTGTGCCCCAGTGTAACATGTATAGTCAGTGCAGATTTCCATAATCAAATTCTTATTTGGTATCTGAGCCATCTATTTTTTGCTTTTCTTACTTATTTTGAAGTCCCATATATGAGAACAGGTGTGACACACCCAAAGCATATCTCTGAGGGGCTGCCTAACCTTGAATGCTAAACGCTTTTTGAGTCTATTACAATTGTATTATAAATATAGCTTTACCATGTATAAATATATGTATAATATATACATATAATGTATAATATATTTTTTTATTGTTTCAGATTAAAGAGACACTCCAAACACCATAGCCACTGAATCTTAGTGTAGTCGTTATAAGGAGGGAGGCTGTGGGTATAGTCATTTTTATTCTCGTCACACTGTTTTCAAGTGGCGTGACAAAATATTAAGAATACCACGTGACCTATGTCCACACCCTCAACATATTATATTTCACCTTGCTTGCTATGTTTCCAAAATAATTGTACAGGTACACTGCATTCAACTGTGTGGAGTGTTCTTTTAGTCTGGCTTTCCCCAGCGGTCACAACCTATCACTTTTGTGAAATTTAAAGAGATTTGTATGGATAACACAAAAGTGAAACTTCCCTAATGCACACTTAAATAAACAGTCCAACCACCAATACCACTGACTACAGCGTGCTGTAGTAGTTATTGTGCAAGGACTTCCCTGTTGACATTTTAGAATGGTTTTGTTTTTCAACTGTGGCCTGTCAGGTTCCACTGCATTCATCCACTACTACATCCATCAGAGAGTTGGAAGCTCTCAGTCTTAGATTTGCAGGACTTTGCTCATTGACTGAGAGATAATGGTGGTTGGTGAATTTAAAGATGGGGAGGCACTGCCCCCTGACTTGCTAGGCTCTACTCTACCCATTCAATCCCATGAGATGCCACGCCCCGTTTAAAACCAGCTGCTTCACCAGTCATTAATAAATAGGAGATTGGAAACTGCAGATATAATCATGACAAACATGTTTTTTTCTAACACACTTTACAATGGCAATAAATTAGATTTTTTGCAATAAAAACATGCCCCAATGGGCCTGCCTATGCTTCTGAGAGCAATCGACAGAACCTTTAAGGAGTCACACTCACATTAATGTTATTGACAGATCTTATTTTATTCAGTCGACATTTTATACTACTCCAGGTTGTTCACCAAAGACCACAAATATTATATTTATTAAATATTAATCTGGGTGAAATGTTATTATTTCATTGAATAAGTACATTTTAATTCTGTACCATCCACTGTTGGCTTAGATCAGTAACTTCCACACAGGAATTAGATACAAAAAACAGGATTCCCATATTTTTCCAAACACCGAATTTCAACTGGATTTACCCTTTCACATGGGTTCACTGGATTTACAGACAAATGAGCACTGAATTTTATTCACTAACTTTATCTTGTCAAATTACAGATATCCTTAATATTTGTCCATTATTTATTAAAATAATAAAAGGTTCTGATTTTAAATATTATAAATGAATTAATACTATAACATAAATGTGAGAACCAAATAACCATGTTTTAACTATTGTGGCGGTATCAGCTTTTCTCATAAACTGCTAATAGTGCTAATAACAGATTTTTGTGATATTACTTTGTATTAGTTTTGGCAACTATCTGTCTGTAAATTTGCTCCAACCACATTGTATGGGTTCATTTGTATGAAATTTACTGGCAGACAAATGCCAGTTCTGTCTAATAATCATTGTATGTGAGTTTTCAGTGGCATATTTCCATCATTTGGTTTCAGGTTTCAGCCATTCAAGTTGCATCCAACAGGCTGAAGTCGAGTCTACGTTGAACAATATCTATCTTAAGAACAATGACTGGACTTTGCAGTCTAAATGCGCACTAATGGCACTATTCGATTTTGCATTTTGGTAAATAACCCTGTTATTCCAGCCAGCAGATATTCATATCTATGGGTCCGGTCATTCCAGCTGCCTGGCACATACGGTAGCTAGTGTGGGATACAAGGGCTTTTCTTCAAGTTACCTTACACCAGTATGTTTGTTTTCCCTCTCTTATTACATAGTGATTGATACATTATCTCAACTTTAAGCAGCCATTTTGAACAATCCAGAAACAACTTTTTCAACTTAAAAGGACACTATTGGCACCAAATAACTTTAGCTTAATGAAACAGTTTTGGTGTATAGATCATGCCCCTGCAAACTCACTGCTCAATTACCCGAGATTTTCGAGTGAAATTACTTTGTTTATACAGCTCCAATCAAACCTCCCTGCATGTGATTTACACAGCCTTCCTAAACACTTTCTGTAAAGAGAGATCTAATGTTAAAACTTATTTTATGGCATATCCTGCTAAGTTAATAGCCTCCTGGCCCCACTTGAGCCTCCTGTGCGCGTGATTGAAGTTAAATTAACAGAGCAGGAAATAACAATTTCTAAAGTAAATTCACATCTCATTGAAAATGAAATAAAAAAATTTTCATACATGCTTTGTGAGTCACAGTCAGGGGAATAAAAGTGGTTTAACTCCTAAATGTCAGAGAATTGAGCAGTGAGACTACAGAGACATGATCAATACATCAAAACTGCCTCATTAAGCTAAAGTTGTTTTGATGCCTATAATGTTCCTTTAAGAAATTCCTTTGAAAACTGGATCTCTTAGAATAAACCCATTTGTGGTATCCTATTATAGAGTATACATTTTGATGAGACTCAGGGTCATTAAAAAAAAATCCAGTAATGTCTATAATTTTAGAATGTGAATAGTAATCATTGACATAAATTGATATAAACCAAGTGAATACGTTGGTTATTCTGTTTAAAGAAATACAATTTCTTACTTTCTGTTTGATTATATGTATCTATTTGAATATATGGAAGTCATAATTACACTATTAAAAGGGTTTTGAGTGCACTATTTCCCATACCATCATACAACCGTGGTGGCATTTTGTATAATTCTGCAATGTATAGTGTTAATCGGTTCTTGTGTTTAACCTGTTCAGGGTGGGTGAAGTGTGATGTGTCTAGACAGAGGGTGTCAGCAGGGAGAGAAAAGTACACTGGAAGCATAATAGGGGGCCACAGAGACACACACTTCATTCCATCTGCTCATCTCCCAACCCTATTAATAATGCAGGTGGATTAATGGAATAAGCAGGATGAGAGTAGGGGGTAATGGATAAACAGGAGACAGCCCTCGTTAGTGAAGCATCTCCTCAAAGGACCCTCTGCCCCTCACACAGGATCCATTCAGCTGACGGAAGGAGTGGTGGCTTCCAGTACATTGATTAACTGACTTCACATCTGGAGCACTTTATTGTTATCGTTTATATCTCTCTGGCACATTGTACAGAGCTGTAATATCTGTAATTAGCATTAATTTTATTAATATAGCATGGGCATATTCTGTATAGTGGGTAATTGTGACAACACAAAGGTCTTGTTTAAATATTAGTATCAATATATTTAGCCAGGAAGAGTACATGTAGCTAGCATGTCTTTTTTTTTATTTTATTTTTTAAGATTTTAGTGTTATTATTGCCCAACTTAATCAAATTCACTTTTTCAACCTTGAAAGGATGAAAAGTGGCGTTATCTTTTCCAGGGATCCAGCTGTAACTGAGATACGAGGGATAGAATTCCAACCACTAACCTTTCTCATAAAATTCTAATGTCAACCTGTATGTTCCTGCCAGATAAAGCAAAAATTATCACCATGTCTTGCCCTTCAATGGGAACCTGTGCCATTACAGAGAGAATCTAAACTATTTGCGTATCATACTGAATCCACTCTAAAGGGTGGTACAAATCCAAAATTTCTCAGCATGAGCTCCTTAGAGTTCTAATACTCTCTGTTTTTCTTCTAATCCAACTCAAGAATACAAGCCAACTGACTTTTACGTGTTGTCTCTGACATACTTGGGCTGTTGGAAAAACTTAAATTATTTATCTACAGAAGTCCCTATTAAAGTAAATGAGACTTGTTGAAACATCTGTCCTATCGTTGGTGAGGGCATTATAGTTCTATCCAGTCCTAGTCACACCCCGAGTACTTGTAGAACAATTAGTGACTTAGGCCATACAAAGTGGTCAATGGAAAGAATGTTCAAAGTTCATTAAACAGAACCAAGCAAATGGGAAAGCGAAACACAAATAAGGGGATGTTTTAGGGGGGAGTATAATTAATAACCAATAAAACAGTGACAACTATTAACTAACAGCATGAACAAACTCATGCAAACATCACGGTAAAGGCATGTAACAAATTATCGATCTAAAACTTACCTGAGGATATGTGCTATATACATAATAACATAATAATAATAGGTGGGGTCTTCCAAGAAGAGCAGAGCAAGGCTGGTCATGTGCAAAAGTTAAGCTATGTGACATCCTTGCAATTTACAAGCATAATCTTGAGATTTTTTAAATTAACCCTTTCCAGAATATTTGTAGATAATTAATTGGAAGGTTTTTCTAACAGATTGTGATCATTGAAAAATCTTTTCCAAAACATTTAATTGAGGCCTTAGTATGAAGGTAAACCTTACTGAAGTGCACTTGTTTAATTGTATCATTACAGGAGGGCCTGCAGACTTTAGTACTAAATGAAATTCTACTTCCTGGAAAATGGCACCTGTGGTTAAATAGGAAATAAAATATAAAATACAGACCTTGCTTATGACATGTTATGGCCTTTCTTGCTGCTTATAATGTGCTTTTTATTAGAAGATCTCATTATATGGTCCTTCAGTGCAGTACATTCACTCCAAGACACAATGCTCTGGAGAACTGTAAGGAAAGTTACGGAATAATGTCATGTCTGCTTCTGTGGAGCTCAGAATTCGCATCTCAGAATTCAGTAATGTACATTGGCACACATCCATGCCACAAAAACATTTGCTGTATATGTATTTAAAAGTAACAGTAAGAATAGAGAGAATATGTTCACCTTCCAGACTGCACCACAATCTAAGCATATTTAAAGTGTGCCAATTACACAATTAAATATGACATTGAAAAATCACCTGTAACTTGTGTTATATTTTTCATATAATGCTTTGTTTTCTTTCCCATTCCATTAAACATTTGGCAAATAACATCACAATCCAATTCAGTACAGGCAAAAACTAGTGCACACATTGCAAATGAGGATGCGACATGGAACATTGTTTCATTTCTCCTCTTCTCTGTGTGGTGGACTACATCTCCCACAATGCTCTTACAGCTATAATGCTGACAAAGCATTAAAGCGGCACTGTCATGCCGAACTTTCCTTTTCCCAATTGCTTCCTCTTCTCTCCCTCTCTCAGGATCTGTTCTTCATTTCTTCCTGTCTGCTCTAGTTTTCTTTAAAACATAAGACAAAATAGGGACTATTTGTCTTATGGAGGCTTCCAATGCAGTGACCATCTATGACCAGCGGAGGAGCTGGTCGTTTCCGGTGGTCAGAGCCATTTTCCCACAATTCTTAGCTTTCCTCCATGTTCCCGCGAAGCCTCCTTTCACTTTTCCCGAACATCCTGTCATTTAGACAGAACGTCGGCAAAACTACCGAATTTCGTCCTAACAGAATGAGATCAGTTTCTCCATTCGTGTTAGGACGCATTTCGGAACTAGGTTCGGATCGGAATTTCATATGAATGAATGAAACTCCGATCCTATTCGTGCCGTGGCTGCATCTTGCAGCCGCGTAGTAGATAACTCCCTAATTCCCATGGTATTAGGGAGCTATCTACTATAAAGGCTGAAAGACCTAAATTGGTCTTTCAGACAAATTTACTAATACTAAGTAAATATGAATGAATGAAACTCCGATCCTATTCGTGCCGTGGCTGCATCTTGCAGCCGCGTAGTAGATAACTCCCTAATTCCCATGGTATTAGGGAGCTATCTACTATAAAGGCTGAAAGACCTAAATTGGTCTTTCAGACAAATTTACTAATACTAAGTAAAGATTACTTAGTATTAGTCAATTCTGCCCCTATTTGCTCTACTGGATTTCAAGCCAACCAATCAGAGTGCTGTGACAGGTAAATGTAGAGACTTACCTCAGGGGTGGGGCCAGGGGGAGGACAATAGGGCGTCCCCCCCACATTCTCATTTAGGTACTCCACCTGCCGCTCAGGGGTGGGGGCCGGTGGGGAGGACAATAGGTCCCCCCACTCATTGTTATTTAGGGCTCCCAACCGCCACTCAGGGGTGAGGGCCTGGGTGGAGGACAATAGGTCCCCACCCCACATTCTCATTTAGGGCCCCCACCCGGGGTGGGGACTCGGGAAGGGGGATACCTTTGGATGCTCACTGTTTACTAGACATGCCCCTACTCGGGGTATAGCGAGTAGGGGCAGAATTTACTAATACTAATACCAAGTAATTTTTACTTAGTATTAGTAAATTTGTCTGAAAGACCAATTTAGGTCTTTGAGCCTTTTGGTCGATAGCTCCCTGACACCGTGGGAATTAGGGAGTTATCTACTTACTCATTCCCATCCATTGGCTAAATAACTTACATTTTATATGAATGTGTTACTTGATTTGTAAGTGTTGCAAATGCTTAGAGCTGAATCCTGGCTATGTTTGTATACTTTTTATTTAAACTCGTATACAGTGTAACCGCAGCCACGACATGAATAGGATCGGAGTTTCATTCATTCGAATGAAATTCCAATCCAAGCAAAGTCCCGAAATGCGTCCCAACACAAATGGAGAAACTGTTCTCATTCTGTTAGGACGCAATTCGGCAGCTTTGCCGGCGTTCTGTCTAAATGACAGGACGTTCGGGAAAAGTGAAAGGGGGCTTCGCGGGAACACGGAGGAAAGGAATTGTGAGAATTGTGGCAAAATTGCTCTGACCACCGGAAATGAAGCAAACTTTGCTCCTCCGCTGGTCAGAGATGGTCAGGAGTAGGAAACCTCCATGAGACAAGTAATCCCTACTTTGTCTTATGTTTTAAAGAAAACTAGAGCACACAGGAAGAAATAAAGAACAGATCCTGAGAGAGGAAGAGAAGAGGAATCGATTAAAGAAAGGTAAGTTTGGCATGACAGTGCCGCTTTAAGGGAGATGTAGTACACAACTGAAGTGCAAAGGGTTGCCTAATTCTTCTCTATGTTGGCTTCCAGGTAGAAGGATAGAGCTTATAACAATGACTGGCATAAAAATGACTGGCAGAGAGTCAATGAGATGGAGGCACTTTAAAAAAAAAAAAAAAATAGGGATAAGAAAATGTAATATTGAAAATCCGGAGAAGGGTCATTTCTTTTTTTAAAGGGTTTCTCCAACCACCATCACCACTTTGACTTTTTGTCCTGTGTGGGTGGGGGTGGGGGGGGTTGTTACACCCCAGGCACACATGGGTTAGACAACCTAGACCTCTGTTCTAAACTGTCTAATGAAAATGACAGAGCCTGCAAGGGCAAGCTAATGTCTCCCATTAATCCTTAATTGCAGCCCTCCTTCTACCCTATCCCATCCGATATTTTTTTTGCTCCCACTCTTTCTCTTCCTTCTTTTTCTACCTCCCCCTCCTTTTCTACCTCCCCCTCGTCCCCTTCTCCTTTCGCCAAACTCTGAGCCGGTTAATTGGTTTAATCAAAGATTTCTATATGAGAGCCTTTGATTGGACTTCCGCAAGCCTCTAGTGATGTCAGGAGGGGGGCGTGCTGAGTTTAAGTTTGAATAATGAAGGGGGAAGTTGACTACCAAGATGGCTGGACGTGTTATCTGGTAGCTCCAGCAAACCTAAGCTGTAAAAGTGCTTTAAACCACCTTGATATAGCTGGCAGCATACCTGACACACTAAAGTGAAGCTTAAAAGGACACTATAGTCACCAAAATAACTTTAGCTTATGGAGCTGTTTTGGTGTATAGTTCATGCCCCTGCAATATCACTGCTCAATTTTCTGCCATTTAATAGTTTAATTGCTTTGTTTATGGAACCCTAGTCACACCTCCCTGCATGTGACGTACAAAGAGTCATCTAATATTAGACATGTGCAATTCGTTTTGGTCCGAATATGTATTCGGACGAATTTCGGGCAATTCGGACATTCGGGTACTTCCAAATGTCCGAATTGCCAAAGTGCCAAATTACCGAAGTTCCGAATTGCCGAGGTCCCGAAGTTCCGAAATTACCGAATTTCCGAAGTGTCGAAGTGCCGAAGTTCCGAAGTGCTGAAGTGCTGAAGTTCCGAAGTTGACGAAGTTCCAAAGTGCCGAAGTGCTGAAGTTCCAAAGCACAGTATTGTCTAAGTACTAATATATCTACCCAGTGAAAGAAGAAGAATGTTACATTGTATACAATTTTAAATAAAAAGTATACAAACATAGCCAGGATTCACCTGTAAGCATTTGCAACACTTACAACAATCAAGTAACATACATTCATATAAAATGTAAGTTACTTAGCCAGTCAGTGTAAAGACAGGAATGAATAAGTAGATAACTCCCTAATTCCCACGGTATTAGGGAGCTATCTACTAAAAGGCTGAAAGACCTAAATTGGTATTTCAGCCAAATTTACTAATACTAAGTAAAGATTACTTAGTATTAGTAAATTATGCCCCTACTCGTTATACCGCGAGTAGGGGCATGTCTATTAAACAGTGAGCAGCCTGTGGCTGCTCACTGTTAAAAAAAAAAAAAAGGTCCCCCTTCCCGAGCCCCCACCCGCGCCATCCAATCAGAGTGCTCTGACAGGTAAATGAAGAGACTGACAGGTAAGTCTCTACATTTACCTGTCACAGCACTCTGATTGGTTGGTTTGAAATCCACCAATCAGAGTGCTCTGTGTCATTTTTTGGAATTTTCCTACGCTGTGTAATTTGACTTATAACTCTCTGATTGGTTACTTACCTGTCAGTCTCTTCATTTACCTGTCAGAGCACTCTGATTGGATGGCTTAAACCCACCAATCAGAGTGCTCTCAACCTAATTGCAGGGTGGGATTGCAGGGCTTTATAAGCCTTCCCCCGCCCTGCAGAGCTCAGTCTGCGCGGAGCCCTCCATGTGTGAAGAAGGATTATTTATTTATTTTTATTTATTTTTATTGCGTCGGTTATTATGTTTTTTTATTTGGCCTTTTTTGGGGCTGTAAAAAGAAGATTTTAGAAGAAGAAAACATTGAATGGTAAGTTTTTTTTTACAGGTTCTTAGTTAAAGGTCCCCCCCTCATTATTTTTAGGGTGAGGGGGGTAGGTAGGGGGATCTTTTTTTTCGGGGGGGAGGGGGTGACTAGGGGTTTGGGGACCCCTAGTCACCTGGGTGGGGAAATTTTTTTAGGGCCCCCACCTGTCGCTCAGGGGTGGGGGCCAGGGGGAGGACATTAGGTCCCCCTCCCTTTATTAGTATTTAGGGCCCCCACCCGCCGCTCAGGGGTGGGGGCCAGGGGGGAGGACATTAGGTCCCCCCCCTTATTAGTATTTAGGGCCCCCACCCGTCGCTCAGGGGTGGGGGCCAGGGGGGAGGACATTAGGTCCCCCCCTTATTAGTATTTAGGGCCCCCTTCCGCCGCTCAGGGGTGGGGACCAGGGGGGAGGACATTGGGTCCCCCCCCTTATTAGTATTTAGGGCCCCCACCCGCCGCTCAGGGAGGGTCCCCCCCCTTATTAGTATTTAGGGACCCACCCGCCGCTCAGGGGTGGGGGCCAGGGGGGGAGGACATTAGGTCCCCCCCCTTATTAGTATTTAGGGCCCCCACCCGCCGCTCAGGGGTAGGGGCCAGGGGGGAGGACATTAGGTCTCCCCCCCTTATTAGTATTTAGGGCCCCCACCCGCCGCTCAGGGGTGGGGACCAGGGGGGAGGACATTAGGTCCCCCCCCTTATTAGTATTTAGGGCCCCCACCCACCGCTCAGGGGTGGGAGCCTGGGGGGAGGACATTAGGTCTCCCCCCCTTATTAGTATTTAGGGCCCCCACCCGCCGCTCAGGGGTGGGGACCAGGGGGGAGGACATTAGGTCCCCCCCCTTATTAGTATTTAGGGCCCCACCCACCGCTCAGGACTTTGTCCTTGTGAATAGGGATCGACAGGCATGTGTCTTTGAGGTCCAGATGGAACAAGTCCCTTTCTTGCAGGAGATCCCGTAGTAGGTGTATGCCCTCCATCCTGAAATGACAGTATATAACGTGGGCGTTCAGTTCCCTTAAGTTGATCACCGGTCTGAAGTCCCCTTTTTTTGCGGACGAGGAACATTTTGCTGAAGAAGCCCCGTGTGTGTGGGCGGGTTGTATCGCGCCATTTTTGTGGAGTTCGCATAGTTCCAACTCTATGAGCTGGGCGTCCATGTCGGTGAAGCATAGAGGGCGAGGGTGTCGCTGTTGTATGGGGCATGTCTGTAGTTTGATGCGGTAGCCTCTGACCGTCTGTAACACCCACGCGTCTGTGGATAGCTTTGCCCAATTCTGTGAAAAAAGAGAAACATGGGCGACAGTCATGGTTAATAAAGGTATAGGCATGTTTGGTTGTCTTACCTGTGGAAAATCTTGCGCGGGCACGTCCGTGGCCTCCCTGGCCTCTATCTGCTCCCCTCTGGTAGTAGGGGTAGTGCTGTCGTGAACCCGAGTCGGATATGACTGTTGCGGGTAGAATTGTTGCGGAGGTCCATTGCGGGGGCCTGATGGCCAAAAGCGGCTGGTGGCATGGCCCCGTTGCCGACCAGCCCTGGGAAAAACACCCCTGGAGGTGTTGCCTCTGAACACTTTACGCATAGAGGTGCGGGCCCTGTTCAAAGAAGTGAATACGTTCACGTGCTTATTGAGCTCCTTCATGAACGCCTCTCCAAAAAGTTTGCCCTATGCCTGCGGGCCTAATTCTTTTACCCCAAGGTCCGCCAACTTTGGGTCGATGCGTAAAAGTGCTGCACGGCGCTGCTCTGTTGAGAGGGCCGCATTGTTATTTCCCAGGAAGCAATGGGTCCAATGGGTCCACTCCCTAATGTCATGTGCCCATTGACGCACCATGTCCTCGGTAAAGGAGTCGTCTCTGGCATATGCGTCATCCGCCAGGTACATCCCTCAGGCCAGTGGCCCCATTGCATCTAGGAGCTTGTCTTGCACCCCTTTGAAGCTCCACTCGACCCCTCTGCGTGGGTCGCGACCACCTCTTTCCATGAAGGCCAGCATGAGTTGGTCAAACGCTGGTGTAAACGCCACTTTATTTGGCAGGGCAGGTCTGGGGCACTCTGCCTGCATCCTTTTGCGGACATGCTTCTCCAAAGGCTTGCGGATCCAGAAATGCATACATTTTAGGAGGTGGTCATGTGGAGCCCATTCCCCGGAACGGGGGTGGCGTATGTTCCTGGGATCAAACATCTGTTGTCCCGCAGAATCCATAAAGACCTCCTGTTCTTGAGTAGCGGCCGTCGTGGAAGACTCGTGGAGCCCCAATCGCCGTCGTCTGAGTCCGAGACCTCTGTCTGCCACTCGTCCAGGATGGAGAGGGAGTGGAGCATATCTCTGTCATCGTCCAAGGAGACTTCTTTAGGAACCGCTGGAGTCGCGGGTGTGATTTTGCATGTGTTTAGTTTAAGGGGCGCCTTGCCCTTACTAGCGGCCTTCCGAGACTCTTCACCCTTCCAGTGGCGTTTCGCCTGGCGCTGTCTCTCCCCGGAGGAATCGTCTGATTCTTCTGAATCCTCCCTGGTGCGACTAGTTTTGCCAGTCGGCTTGAGGGTATCAGAGGCCGCTGGAAGCATCTTAGCCATGGCTTTCTTGAGGGATGCGGCTACAGCTGCGTTAGGCATGGGGTTCTGTGTATCCTCCATTATATTTTTCTAGGCAGCTAACAGGCACAGGTAGGAGAGGTGTAGGAGGGGCTTGACAAAAGGCAGTTGGCCGTATAATATATATATATAACGCTTAATAGCGTGGTAAAGAAGTCCCTTGTAATCACTGGGGCTCACCCAGGAGAAACGGAATTGCTATAGCAGATTCCGATAGGCAGCACTCATGTGGGGGCTCACCCCGTGCCAGAATACTTGGTTAAACCTGACTGGCAGTCCCACTCCCTAGGGGTTAACTCACCCACCTGAACAGGTCCTTGTGTGAAAAACAGGAAAGAAATCACTTTCACAGCGATAATCTGAGACAAAATCAGGAGCTTCCAGGGTTTTCATCCGCACCAAACACACCAACAAGATTGCCGCCGTGGGTCTTGCGAGTTCTGGGCTAACTGTCACTTTAAAAGCCTGCGAAAGGCTTCGCGGGATACAGGGTAAGTATTAGTGTGTTCTGCAGATTTGTTCGTCGAACGAACAGCCAAACGCAAATAGGGGAACGTATGGTTGTTCACCTAGTTCCGCCAGTTCGCGCAAAAAAGTCACGAATGGGAAATCCAGTGATTGCTCTGTTCGTGCCTTTGTAAACGCACGAACGGAGGAGGGACTGCCCGGTCTGTTCGCACTGAATTCAATGCGAGCTGCACGGGAGGGAGGAAGCAGGAGAGGGAAACTCCGCGAACGGAGTTCCAGCTTTACCGGCACAATTGCGAAATGCACAAACTGGGGCATGAATGGCCCCAAAAGCACGAAAGTAATTAAACGAATTGCCTGGTCTGTTCACACAGGGATTGTGTGAACAGCGCGGGAAGCAGTCAGGGAAAGTGGCGAACGTAGCCACCAGGGAGGTGGGGAAAGAGGGGGATATCTCGACAGGCTGCCAGAGTGTGTGAGAGAGCCTCAGGAGATAAAGTTTAGACCCCAAGAAACATACAGATCAAACCTACACTTGCTGGGTGACTTTAGCAAGGGACCCCCTACCACCCCCAGTGAAACCAATATACAATATACATAGCATAGATATACAATGAATTACAGAAGCAGTACTCTGACCTGACTTGTGATGGAGCAGCAAAGAAAGAGGAAATGATTGGTTATGCTTGCATTTATATATAACAGAAAAGTGATAACAAATAAACCGTGCTTTTATAGGCGCTCAGATTCGTAATGTAGTAAAGAGTCTGGTTCCAATAAGCAGCTCAACACACGTGAAGGTACCTCCAACCTTAACACAATAACATGCAGAATAGTGGGGTAATGAAAGTAGGAAGGTCACAACAAACAAGACCCAGTGGAGCGCTAGTAAATTAAATAAAATAAACTCACCCTTTTACAAAGGGATATAAAGTACGTGGGAATCTAGAGAAAAAATACAATCGAGACAATGGTGTAGTATGTATGAACTTATTATTCATAGAGAGAAGGTTATGATATGACACACTCACATGGTACAGAGCCTGAAAGAGATAGGCTCAAATCATAAGCGCAGGGGCGTTATAAAGCAAACACCAAGCTTCTTCAATGGCTTAATAGCAGTCCTCAAAGAAAGGGAGAAAAAAGGAGACAACGGACCAGAGTCCTGGTGTATTATCCTCAACCTTGAATGGTAACAAAATCGATACAAATGCTTGCTCACCTTTAAGAGAGCCAATCCAGACTGGGCTCTCAGTGTAATAAGTAGTGTGCCTTTAAGAGGGCACCGCTCTTCTTTATAGCAGGAAAGTAGATGGAGGTAGTAGGCTCAAATGTAAAAAAAACTTGTTTATTATAAACACTTACATAAAATGTTTTATGTAAGTGTTTATAATAAACAAGTTTTTTTTACATTTGAGCCTACTACCTGCATCTACTTTCCTGCTATAAAGAAGAGCGGTGCCCTCTTAAAGGCACACTACTTATTACACTGAGAGCCCAGTCTGGATTGGCTCTCTTAAAGGTGAGCAAGCATTTGTATCGATTTTGTTACCATTCAAGGTTGAGGATAATACACCAGGACTCTGGTCCGTTGTCTCCTTTTTTCTCCCTTTCTTTGAGGACTGCTATTAAGCCATTGAAGAAGCTTGGTGTTTGCTTTATAACGCCCCTGCGCTTATGATTTGAGCCTATCTCTTTCAGGCTCTGTACCATGTGAGTGTGTCATATCATAACCTTCTCTCTATGAATAATAAGTTCATACATACTACACCATTGTCTCGATTGTATTTTTTCTCTAGATTCCCACGTACTTTATATCCGTTTGTAAAAGGGTGAGTTTATTTTATTTTATTTACTAGCGCTCCACTGGGTCTTGTTTGTTGTGACCTTCCTACTTTCATTACCCCACTATTCTGCATTTATATATACTCTGACTCGCTCTGATTGGTTCTTTATTTCAACAGTTTTTTCTTTGCAGCTATGGAGTTAGTAAAGAAAGTTAATGCAAAATATGAAGCCTCCTGTCATGTTATAACATTCATGTATGTTGGTGATTCAGAGAACAATTGCTGCTCTGCTCCCTATCCAGACTCCCTGGCTATTATTAATTACGTAATGAACATGTGTTGCATTATATTACATTCACAGTTGCATTCATAAACTAATCACACTGCTTTGATTTTTTATTCTATTTAGAATAGTGTACAAGTTATACTATATAATGTAGGTCTATTATTGAGGAATAAAGCTACTTCTGCGTGACAGACTGACCGCCCATTAAATTGCAGAATTAACAAGCAAATATCTTCCTGTTCTCTAATTGCAGATTTTTTTCAACAAGAAAAAGTCATGAAGTGGCTAACCAAGAGTCTGTTTCTTGCTTTAAAACTCCTATCCTTCCTGTGCACTCTAGAAAAAGACAGCAGAAATTATGCTGTCATTAAAGGGGCACTCCATGCCTAAATAGAAAAATAATAACAATAACAATTAAATTATGCATTTTTTTTATTGTTATTATGTCTAAAGATATCTAGCAAAACCTGTAATTATCTTGCCTACTGCCCTCCCCTTTGGACCCCACCCAAACGTTCTGTGTGTGTACAATCACAGACTTCCCAATGCAGCTCAATAAGTAGTCATCTCCACTGAAACAGACAGAAACTAACAGAAACAGATGTCTGTCTGACAGCCAGCATGGGGTGTGTGACAAGGTTAATTTATGAAAGTGTTAATTTCTATTAAAATCTGCATTTTATGTGAAATGCAAAAAATAGAACAAACTCTTAATACATAAAGCACTGCAGCAAGCTAAACTGTTTTATGGGTCCCTTTAACCCCTCCGTGGCAGGACCCCCTTCTGCTTCGAGAATATGGACCTCTCGTTTTACACAGACCTGTCCAGCGGCACCCTGGCCTGGCGTAAGTCGCTCAAGCCACTCACCACAACGCTCCGGGCCCACAAGATAGATTACCACTGGTGGTCCCCTAGGACACTGGCAGTCCAACAAGGGACAAACGTGCACACCATTCCAGATATTCATGACGCCCCGGCCTTCCTGTAGATCCTGAATCTGCCACAGGACTCCCTGTCCCCGGTGGGGCTGGGCGGCAACAACAACAGCTCCCCAAATCGCACCCACACCTGGGACCCAGATCTGACGGTCCCATTCATCCCCCAAAGCTCCACGCCGGACGCATATGCGACGATCACGACATAGAAGCGAGAAGGTAACCACCTGCCTGAGTCCTAAACCCGCAGCATGGTGCCGGTTAGGACGAGACACACAAACACAGACGCCACCACCCGTAAACCACCAACACCCGGATAGCTGCCATGCTGACTCTGGCCAGGACCGTCACAGCCGGGAAAAACACCGGAGACCCGACAGCACAGATTTTGGTCTCCTGATACCAGCAAGGACTACTTCTGCTGCCGGACAACCCTGCTCCCCTACCCCTACAGTGCTGGATGAGCAGGCCCAGGTTGAGACTCTGATGACTGCCTCTCTCCCCCTTCCCTCCTTTTTTTTTTCTCCTCTACTTATCCCGTTTACACGAGCCACCACTCCCAAGGAGTCTGTTTCCTATGGGACTTGACTGACTGTTCAGCTCACCGAGACGAAGAGCACATGCTAGCTTGGAACTTATATCGAACAGGTTTATAAGGTTTATTTTTAAGTGTTACAGTTCATCCAGTTTTAACTCAAGCGGACAATTCCTAACAATCTGCATCAGGCAAAGTGCATATAGCACATTCCCTACTTTGGGCCAAAGGTCTTTGGCGTTTAATGTGGGCTACAGCAAACCTATTGACCTCTAGTGAGGGGGGGATCATGGGTAGAGGGTACTGCTGTTGTTACTACTGCTATTACTTTTATAAATGTGCTTAAATATCAACGGAACTCACACAGGGCCTGCCACACGTAGAATCGCACGTACACTCACGCACCCCTAAATCTCGAGAGAAAGTCATGTACACACCTATCCTTCACATCGTTCCTATGTACAAGTTCCTGTGTACTAAGCTAGAAACCTAGTCATGTAGACATCGACACTATGCATCTCTTGTTTAGGCGTTTACTTTTTCTCTGAATGCGTGCACCCTTATCTCGGGCTGCACCAGGCCGGGACCACCCAGGGGGGGGATACTCTCACAAGAAACACTACGAGGGCACACTAGACAGGCCTGCAGTACAACAGAAGCCTTATATTCAGAGATCACGTTAGAACTCTAACACAAAAAAGCAAAAAAGTGTTTAACTATTGCCTGCGCTCAAAGGTAACCTTATGTGTTACCTACTGTTAGTATATGGCCAGCAAGGAACAACTTGCATAACTCCTTGGTAGTTAACTTTTGCCTAACCAAGACACTATGTTTTAACATACATACTCATAGGTTCAGACGAGATTGTTTATGCTCCACAAAAACTGTGCAGATACTCCTGCCACTTAAGCAGAAATAGAACTTCTAGCACACCAAGCTATGTACAAAACCAACAAGTTTTTAAGACTAGGTACCACTTATCTATTTAATTTCTCAGGCACTGTTAAAAGCATGTTATCAGCTACTCCAACGTTTACATAAGAGATAATTACTTTACCTAAGCAGTTACAATGCCTACAACTTTGACACATCAGCCTGAAAAAACACTCAAATGTCTTAAACAAACCTTGTTGATCATTGATTACATGTTACTTTTAATCTAAAAATTGTGGGGGGGCGGAACCTGACCACGAGCTGGAGCGGTTGCAACACAGCACGGCTCCCGACCGAAACCCGCAACGAAGCCTGCAAGTGGGGAATAAAACCCCCAATTGACCTACTCCTGACCAGGGGCACCATCGGTACTCAGCCCTGCAACCTCCCATGCCGTTTGTGTGCCCGGCACGGGTGAACCGCCGGAAGCGCAGACCCGCGGCCTACAAGCCGGCAGCAGCCCTCGACTGGTCGGCATTCCTGGACGAACTTGATCAGCCCGAGGATCCAGCAGGGGACGACCTTCACACGGCACCCTTACCTACTCGGGCAGAAATGGGCCGTCGGTCCCAAAAACCCCCACCGGAGACGGCACCAGGGTCCAGGGACATCAGCACCATGCTGCAGCAACAACGGCCGCCAGCCAAAATGGCGGGAGCAGCGGAGCATGACACCATGCAGGTACCAAGGGGTCCCATTCCACCTGCCCAACCCCCAGAACAGGCACAAACACCAGGGGGAACCGCAGATGGGTCTGCCCCAGTCACCCAGCGGGATTTCCAACATTTAATTGGGGAAATAAAAAACCTCCTGGCGACCAGCATAGCAGCCATTATGTCTGATGTGCAGGCTATAGCTGACAGGGACCAGTCCACGGAGAACGAAGTTACTACCATCAAACAGGGACTAACAACCCTGCAGGACACAGTACTGGCCCTCCAGACCCAACAACAAGCACTCTCCCTCCACTATGTCGCCCTCGACGACAGGACAAGGCGAAACCACATAAAGATAAGGGGAGTGCCAGACAACATCTCCTCCGACGAACTACCTGAGGCGTCTCGTGGCTGCCATCCTGCCACCTACACAGGCCAAGAAATTTAACACAGACGGGATGTACCGCCTGCCACCTTCAGGCAGAACAGCTCCAAGCTTGGTCCGGGACGTGATTGTCCGCTGTGCTACCTCCCAAGACAAAAGAATCCTGATGACTGCTCTCCGGGGCAAGACGCCACTAACATTTGAAGGCACACAGCTTACCATCCACCAAGACCTCACCAGATCCACGCTACAATGGCGTAGATCGCTGAATCAAGTCACCAGCACCCTCAGAGAAGCGGGGATAGAATACCATTGGAGGTCTCCCAGATTCTTGGTGGTCACTCGTCACGGAACTGTCCACAAACTCTCCACGCTTGCAGAGTTCCAGACATTCTGTAACGCCTTGGGCATACCCGCACCCACCCAAAACACAGTCCAGAGATCTACTCCTGAGGCCTGACCTCAGCAACAGAGACTTTACCAAACATGTTCTATGTTGCACAGTTACAGTTACACATAACCTGCTGGTCTAGAGCCACACCTAGCCCCTCCATTCCCCCCATTGAAAAGAGGGAGCAACCACCCCCCCCCCCCACCCCCGGCCCTCCTGGGACCTGGGTACACATAGAAGAAGGCCATAACTCAGAACCCGTTAGGGTTACCCTAAACCTACTATAGCCACTCACCCATTCTCCCGAAGCAATTCACACACTCACGATAACATACCACTGCAGGTCCACATTCCCTAGTACATGATTATGTTGAAGTGCTATTGTTCATGCTGTAATATGTTTCATAACTACAGGGAGTGCAGAATTATTAGGCAAATGAGTATTTTGACCACATCATCCTCTTTATGCATGTTGTCTTACTCCAAGCTGTATAGGCTCGAAAGCCTACTACCAATTAAGCATATTAGGTGATGTGCATCTCTGTAATGAGAAGGGGTGTGGTCTAATGACATCAACACCCTATATCAGGTGTGCATAATTATTAGGCAACTTCCTTTCCTTTGGCAAAATGGGTCAAAAGAAGGACTTGACAGGCTCAGAAAAGTCAAAAATAGTGAGATATCTTGCAGAGGGATGCAGCACTCTTAAAATTGCAAAGCTTCTGAAGCGTGATCATCGAACAATCAAGAGTTTCATTCAAAATAGTCAACAGGGTCGCAAGAAGCGTGTGGAAAAACCAAGGCGCTAAATAACTGCCCATCAACTGAGAAAAGTCAAGCGTGCAGCTGCCAAGATGCCACTTGCCACCAGTTTGGCCATATTTCAGAGCTGCAACATCACTGGAGTGCCCAAAAGCACAAGGTGTGCAATACTCAGAGACATGGCCAAGGTAAGAAATGCTGAAAGACGACCACCACTGAACAAGACACACAAGCTGAAACGTCAAGACTGGGCCAAGAAATATCTCAAGACTGATTTTTCTAAGTTTTTATGGACTGATGAAATGAGAGTGAGTCTTGATGGACCAGATGGATGGGCCCGTGGCTGGATTGGTAAAGGGCAGAGAGCTCCAGTCCGACTCAGACGCCAGCAAGGTGGAGGTGGAGTACTGGTTTGGGCTGGTATCATCAAAGATGAGCTTGTGGGGCCTTTTCGGGTTGAGGATGGAGTCAAGCTCAACTCCCAGTCCTACTGCCAATTTCTGGAAGACACCTTCTTCAAGCAGTGGTACAGGAAGAAGTCTGCATCCTTCAAGAAAAACATGATTTTCATGCAGGACAATGCTCCATCACACGCGTCCAAGTACTCCACAGCGTGGCTGGCAAGAAAGGGTATAAAAGAAAAAAAAAATCTAATGACATGGCCTCCTTGTTCTCCTGATATGAACCCCATTGAGAACCTGTGGTCCATCATCAAATGTGAGATTTACAAGGAGGGAAAACAGTACACCTCTCTGAACAGTGTCTGGGAGGCTGTGGTTGCTTCTGCACGCAATGTTGATGGTGAACAGATCAAAACACTGACAGAATCCATGGATGGCAGGCTTTTGAGTGTCCTTGCAAAGAAAGGTGGCTATATTGGTCACTGATTTGTTTTTGTTTTGTTTTTGAATAAATAATTGAAATGGGTATATATTTGTTTTTTGTTAAGTTGCCTAATAATTATGCACAGTAATAGTCACCTGCACACACAGATATCCCCCTAAAATAGCTAAAACTAAAAACAAACTAAAAACTACTTCCAAAAATATTCAGCTTTGATATTAATGAGTTTTTTGGGTTCATTGAGAACATGGTTGTTGTTCAATAATAAAATTAATCCTCAAAAATACAACTTGCCTAATAATTCTGCACTCCCTGTATGTATAATGTGCATTTCATGTGTTCACGACCCGCAAAGGTATGATAAAAACAAAATTTCAATAAAAAGAGATTGACAAAAAAAAAATCTAAAAATTGTGCACAGTACTTCCAGTTTTTGTTTACGTTTTGTTTTGATCAGAACGTGCACTATTGACTCCGTCCAGAAGGGGTTAAACTTACACTCTAGACCAGTGGTTCCCAAACTGTGTGACGCGGTGCCCTGGGGTGCCACCAAATGTTTCCCCAGTGCAATGATTAAAAGCTAATTTGAGCAGGGTCCTCTTCAACCTATCGTTCCTGTAAGTTTTTCGTAATTGTCCTATTTATAGTTCAATCACCCCCTGTTATAATATTGTAAAGCGCTACGGAATCTGTTGGCACTATATAAATGCCAATAATAATAATAATAATAATAATAATAATAGATTGTATAGGACTGTGCCGTTTTTACTTTACAGCAAGATTTGTGAGTACTGTTACTATATAGATAATACAATGTTGAGTACATCCTGTGAAAGTTATCTGTAGGCATTATAAGTCTCCTGTTGGGAATAGGTATATCTTGGTAATGCATGTAAAGCTCAAGAAATCAAGTTCAGTATATGCTTTACTGTTTATTTAATCACTATAGCACCATCTTTCACAAAGGTACCATGAAATCTGTTTTTTTCAAACATGTTCAACTATATCAAATATATTCAAATTATTCAACATTTTAATTATTAGCTGCCACAGGCATTTCAACTCACTGCCATCTTTACGAAGTGCATCTGTGGAGCCCTCAATTAAGTCATCTGGGACGTACTTGAGGAGCGTTGTGAGAAGTGATCTGTGACTCTCCAACCATGAAGGCTGTATTGTTTGAAATCTGCCAAAAAGGCATTGTTCAAAAAAAAAAAAAAAACAGTCCGCCTCGTCCCTAACAAGGTTGGCATGGGTGCATAATAAGTAAAATGCTGCATTGTGAATAATAATAAAATAAATGTGACATATGGTCAATACATTTCTTAGGACAAGAGTAGGGAGCCCACAGACTTCAAAAACAGCAGTGTATTATATTAGATTATATTAAATTTTATTATCACTGTGCAGTGTACATACAAGACAATGAAACACAGTTAGCCTCTGATCAGAAATATAGTAGCGATTGATAAAATATACAATAAAATTGTTGTAACTCAGTGTAACTGTTTGCGTCCTTACATAATGCCTAAATAGAAAAATAATAACAATAATAATTATTTTTTCTTTTTTTCAATTCTTTTTTTTTGACGTGCATGACGGTACAATCAAGCCTGCAATGCCCCAACATCATTTGCAGTCATGTCAATGACATATCTATACAATTGTAGGACATGTGATAATACTGCACATTTTTTAAAGCATAAGAGTATATATGAGGGAGCTGGTACATTTTAAGTGAGTTAACGGTAATTTGAAACAAAACGACAGGAGAAAACAGACATATGCATTTAGAGTAGGTGGTATTGCTCTATCTAAACTTGTCGTAAATCAATGCATAGTTTATGTCGTGTGTATAGCATTGGAACCTCATTTTAAGGGAAGAACGAGAATAGGAAGAACACTGGTAAAACAGGCATGTCTATGTGATACTAGCAGGCTAATCAGATAATCGCTATGTATTGGTTAAACATGAGGTTTGTTTGAATCAGGTTGCCTTAAAACTTCCACTGAGGCTGTGTGAAGGATAAAACAAAAAAGGAGCATATTCTTTGCTGCTAAAACATGAGTTGTGATTACACTAAAGCTTAATAAAGTAAACGGTTAACTCTTGGCAGGCTCTACATTCATGTCTCTATATTAAACAAGACAGCTGTAAGTATGTAGAAAGAGATGGTATAGACCTGGTGAGTGTGGAATATGTGCTGATATTAGGTTCATGCTATGGGACCAAGTAAGGACCACCGAAATGGAGCACATAGGCGAGCTTACACTCCTAACTTAACTCAGAGAGGGTAATGCAAAATAAAACAAAAAACAGTGTCCACTTGTGCTGCATGGACGTGGTGGTGAGGCGGCAGGCCAGCACCTAATGAGGCAGTGAAAGTCAGCCGACTCCCATAGTCGGTAAGTTCGTGGAGGTTACAGGAGAGTCACAGTGGGCTTGAGTGTTGCGGGTTAGGTCTCTCCTCTCGTCCTAGACCCGTGTGATGGATGGCCGTTGTACCCCGCTGAAGGGTCATGGTCTGCCTCCGCATCAGGTTCGCCCCGTCCCTGGGGCTAGCAGTGGGTCCGGCTGCTTCACGCCATCTCTGGTGGATGATCCGTCGCTTTAACGGTGGCCGCTTGGTATTAGAGCCTCGAGGGGTTCTCGGTGCGGGCCTGCAGGCATCTTTGTGGTTAGGTGCTTGCTTGGTAATGTCACTCGGAGGTGTTACCTTTCGCCTCGGCGGTTTGCTGCTGTCTGCAACCCTCCGCTGCTCTGCCATTGTAGCTCGGGTGCGTTCCTCGAGCCTCAGCCAGAAGTTCAGGAAAATGGCATCCAGGCGCTGCAGGGTGAGTTCTATGGAGATTCTGCATGGTTTCTCAAGTGCATGTAGGTTTCGTGTGTCTGAAGGTGGAGCAGTCGCCATCTTGGATGCTCAGTGCAGGCAGTGCCTTGGTAGTTTGCCGTGTGGAGCACTCTGTCTGCTCAGTAGTGGTTCCTCCTGTGGTGACCAGGATAACCCCTGCTGGTCATGGAGGGGGGGTTGGAGTAGGAGTGCCGCAGAGCTGCTCCGGTGTCTGAGGAGCGAGGAGATCGGCCGCTTCTCCCCTGCTCCATGGCAGTAGGCCGCAACTGATAGATCCGGTCCCCGGTGGGGTATAATCTCGATTTGAAGTTCAGGGTAGTCAGCATAAGTTCCCCAACTGAGGGAGTGCCTTTTCTTGAAAGTCGCTGGATGTTTATAGGGAGATATCACCCCGAAAACTGTTAATCTCTAAGGAGCTGAGGCACAGCACGTCTACTCTGCAGGAAAGCCTGGATCCGCCCCCCCAACAGCACTTTTTGGGGGGCGGCAAGGTCCCTTCTCCCTCCCATATTGGCAGTGGAAGTGACCTTTCTCCCACCTTCTGAGTGAGACCTGGCAGCAAACCTGCTCTGCTTGCCAGGTCTCCTCCATGTAGTGCAGTGAGTGAGGGGAAGAGTCAGGGCCAGTGGATGGGAAGTGAAGTTATTTACTGTGTTTTCCTGTCCTGCGGAGTGCTGGGATAGTGAGGATGAAGAGCAGCTTGGCAGAGACACCAGGTATCTTTCTAATAAAGGAACTTAACCCCTTAAGGACACATGACATGTGTGACATGTCATGATTCCCTTTTATTCCAGAAGTTTGGTCCTTAAGGGGTTAACATGTATAGCTTGGAGGAAAGACAAGACAGGGGGATAGAAACATTTAAATACATAAAGGGAATCAACACAGTAAAGGAGGAGACTATATTTAAATGAAGAAAAAGAGGACATTAGAGGGGCAGAGGTTTCAAAATAATATCAAGTATTACATTACTGAGAGGGTAGTGGATGCATGGAATAGCCTTCCAGCTGAAGTGGTAGAGGTTAACATAGTGAAGGAGTTTAAGCATGCGTGGGATAGGCATAAGGCTATCCTAACTATAAGATAAGGCCAGGGACTAATGAAAGTATTTAGAAAATTGGGCAGACTAGATGGGCCAAACGTTCCTTATGTGCCGTCACATTCTATGTTTCTAAAGCCACAAAGTGCAAATTATAAAACAATATACAAAATCTTGAGCAAACTCTAATGTATCCTTTAGGCAACATTAGCAATCTGGTCAATACAACAAAATTTCATACAGTCATACAATTATATTCTTAAGCGTTAACACCTAAGGAAAAAACTCATAAACGTCACCACAGAGGAAACAAAACTATTCCAAAACCTACAGGTAGAGCAATGCACACTCTTATAATGCTTCCCTGCAAGAAGAAGAGGACATAATTAGGAAGAAATGTATCCTTGATGATTTCTCTTACTCTCCGTGCGCAGCATTTGTGATGTATTACAAACTGTATTGAGCTGTCTTTACTTCTGTTAAATAACCTTACAATCAGCAGCTGAACAATTACCGTACTACGATAAGACACAATTTGTCAAAATACTCTCAATTGTACACTGATAAAAGTTTGTCATCATCTGCGGTGATAAAACAAGCTTTCTTTCATTTTCTCGAGAAGAGACACTGTTGTGCTTTCTTGACTACAGCAGTAGAATTTGTGCTCCAAGACAGATCATCTGAGATATACACTCCCAGAAACCTAAAACTAGTGACGCGTTCCACTTCTTCACTATTTATATGAATAGCGGTATATGTATCTTCTCTTGAAGAGTGTTGAGTTGTTAA
This sequence comes from Pelobates fuscus, assembly GCF_036172605.1. Lineage (NCBI taxonomy): Eukaryota > Metazoa > Chordata > Amphibia > Anura > Pelobatidae > Pelobates > Pelobates fuscus. The sequence continues at coordinate 168,927,936 of NC_086317.1, forward strand.
TTTTGAATATTAAGAGCCAAGCTGTTATTCGCGCACCACACTGATAAGAAATGGATCTCCTCCTGTAGGCCCTTTCATTATCATTACTAATAAGGCCAATCACTGTAGTATCATTTGAAAACTTCTCGACCATCTTCCAATCTAAAATGTGGTTTGGATCCCCCTAAGGATCCTAAGGAGATCCACACTAGAGCCAGGTTAATATACGGCTCTACCTTTGTGAGTGTGCTTTTATATAGAATTAGACATTCTATGTCATATAAGGTTTAAACTACACTATTGTGTATCCCTCTGTTTGTATTTCAGTAGGCATGTGCATGGGCAAAAAATTTGGTTTGGTTTGGAAATTTGGGTAAGTAAAATAATTTGTCTGCTTCGGCAATACGGAACAATGGCATTCGGCTCGGTACGGCACTTCGGAACTGCCGAACGTCGTCACTTCAGAACTTCAGCGCTTTGGAACTTCGGACATGCGTAAGCATCCAAATGTCCGAATGGCATGAAATTCAAATGGATGTACATTCGGAACGAACCGAATTGCACATGTCTACTTTAAATATCCAATATAATAATTGAATAGTAGATAAATAGTAGAGAATGCGCGAGACTGAATGGGACAAACATCCCATGCCAGGCGGCGAGGGAGCAAAGTACTTACTGTGCTCTTTCAGCACAGCTCCCTCGCATGTCTTTCAGGGTCCGCTGGCAACCGTGATGTGAAGCGCACAGGATATGATGTCATTGCAGAAAAAGGAATTAGCTTATTGGTCAAGATTCCTGTCATTCACGTAATTTTCTCTCCCTCTCTCGTTTTGGCAGTTTTCAGAAATCCGAATCACTTTGGCGCTTCCGCACTTCCAAACAACCGAACTTCATCACTTCGGAACTTTGACGCTTCGGAACTTCGGCACTTTGGACATTCGGAAGCATCTGAATGTCCGAATGGCATGAAATTCGTACGAATGTACTTTTGGAAAGAAATTAATTGCACATGTCTATATTTCAGCATACACTGTAACCACTAGAGAGGGAAGTATTTTAATAGCTCCACCTATTGTGTACTTGTATTATTTATTTCAAGGTGTAGGTGAAGGGGATACCACACAGGTGTTTGAGCTAACCACTACTGTTGTACTATTGTTTAGATCATTTGCAAACTTGGTTATAACATTGGATATATGTACTGAAACACAATCATGGGTATACAGAGAATAGAAGAGAGGACTAAGCACACATCCTTGTGGAACACAACTACTCAAAGACAAAGAAATCATATTGCCAATGTCAAAGTCCTACATTCAGTTGCAAAGAGAAGTACTAATATTCAACTGTGTGAGCTTATTTATTAACTCCAAGGGAGTAACAGTATTAAATGCCAAACTAAAATCACAAAACAGCATCCTCACATATTGTTATTATCCAAATGAGCAAGGTCATTGTGAAGGGCAGTGGTGATAGCATCCTCTGTTGACCTATTAGGATAATAGACAAACTAATGGGAGGAGGCAAATAAGATTTGAAATGAGCAAGTACCAAACGCTCAAAGCACTTAGCTAAAAGTGGGAGTAACTGGTCTAAAATCATCATCCTTTGCGGCAGCCTGCTTTGGTACTGGTACAATATTAGCTTTTTTAAAACGAGATGGCATAATAGCTAGTGATAAGGATAAATTACAAATATCTGTAAATACATCAGCCAGCTGTTCTGTACAAGCCCTGATCACTCTGCTTAAGGTATCCCATTGTACAGCGCTACAGAATTTGCTGGCGCTATATAAATAATAAAATAATAATAATAATGCACACTATTAAGAGGAAAAGAAAGTAAAGCCTCACTCAGTGATACCCTGCTTTTACTTGGTACTGGATCATTGCCCTGATCAAAGCGAGCATAGAAATTGTTCAGTCTGTAAGGAAGGGAGACATTATCAGTGTCAAGTTAAGAGCCAGTGCTCTATAATCAGTCAGAATTTGAATTCCTGTCCACATCCGGTGATGATCATTGTCCATATAATGTTCCTCTACTTGCAGTTTATAAACATATTGGACCTTTTTAATTCCCTTTTTTAGATTTGCTTTGGCTAAACTATAAGCAGACACCTTCCACAAGAGATTACACTTATATCATAGCTTTAATTTCAATACAACATGAGGCTATTTTTATTTTATTTATTGTTTTATTGCAGATATGCTCTTGTTTTCCAACAAGAAATACAGGCTGAGATTGGAAAATCATAAAAACACATACAGGTGATACTCGAAAAATTAGAATATCGTGCAAAAGTTCATTTATTTCGGTAATGCAACGTAAAAGGGGAAACTAATATATGAGAGATGCATTACATGCAAAGCAAGATAGTTCAAGCCGTGATTTGTCATAAGTGCAATGATTATGGCTTACAGCTCATGAAAACCCCAAATCCACAATCTCAGTAAATTAGAATATTGTGAAAGGTGCAATATTCTAGGCTCACAGTGTCCCACTCTAAGCAGCTAAGTAAGCCATAACATCTGCAAAGGGTTTCTGAGCCTTTAAATGGTCTCTCAGTCTGGTTTAGTAGGAATCACAATCATGGGGAAGACTGCTGACCTGACAGTTGTGCAGAAAACCATCATTGACCCCCTCCATAAGGAGGGAAAGCCTCGCAAGGTAATTGCGAAGGAAGTTGGATGTTCCCAAAGTGCTGTATCAAAGCACATTAATAGAAAGTTATGTGGAAGGGGAAAGTGTGGAAGAAAAAGGTGCACAGGCAGCAGGGATGACCGCAGCCTGGAGAGGATTGTCGGGAAAAGGCCATTCAAATGTGTTGGGGACTTTCACAAGAAGTGGACTGAGGCTGGAGTCGGTGCATGAAGAGCCATCACACACAGACGGATCCTGGACATGGGCTTCAGGTGTCGTATTCCTCTTGTCAAGCCGCACCTGAACAACAAACAACGTCAGAAGCGTCTTCCCTGGGCTAAAGAAAAACAGACCTGGTCTGTGGCTCAGTGGTCCAAAGTCTTCTTTTCTGATGAGAGCAACTTTTGCATTTCATTTGGAAACCAAGGACCCAGAGTCTGGAGGAAGAAGGGAGAGGCACGCACTGCAAGATGCTTGAAGTCCAGTGTGAAGTTTCCACAGTCTGTGTTGATTTGGGGAGCCTGGGGAGCCATGTCATCTGCTGGTGTTGGTCCACTGTGCTTCATTAAGTCCAGGGTCAACGCAGCCGTCTACCAGGAGATTTTGGAGCATTTCATGCTTCCTTCCACAGACGAGCTTTATGGGGATGCTGACTTCATTTTCCAGCAGGACTTGGCACCTGCCCACACTGCCAAAGCACCGGGTTCAATGACCGTGGGATTACTGTGCTTGATTGGCAGCAAACTCGCCTGACCTGAACCCCATAGAGAATGTATGGGGCATTGCCAAGAGAAAGATGAGAGAAATGAGACTGAACAATGCAGAAGAGCTGAAGGCCGCTATTGAAGCATCCTGGTCTTCCATAACACTTCAGCAGTGCCACAGGCTGATAGCTCCCATGCCACGCCGCATTGAGGCAGCAATTGCTGCAAAAATAGCCCAAACCAAGTATTGAGTCCATATGCATGCTTACACTTTTCAGAGGTCCGATATTGTTCTATGTACACTCCTTGTTTTATTGATTACATGTAATATTCTAATTTACTGAGATTGGGGATTTGGGGTTTTCATGAGCTGTAAGCCATAACCATCGCACTTATGACAAATCATAGCTTGAACTATCTTGCTTTGCATGTAATGCGTCTATCTCATATATTAGTTTCCCCTTTTACGTTGCATTACTGAAATAAATTAACTTTTGCACAATGTTCTAATTTTTTGAGTATCACCTGTACATGGAAAGAGAGCACCTATTACATCCATTATTTTCACTTTTTCTGTTTTTGTATTTCATTTTATTTATTTTTTTTATTAATTTTCGGTATAGTCTTATGTGGTCTATATTCTAATTATATGTCAAAATTTTAAATATTTAAAAAAATAAAATATTGGTTTTGTAGCAGGTGTGTGAAGTGTGTCTTTATATCCATGGGTTAATGGTGTTGCTCTTGGTGAGTGTGTGATAAAGGTAGTACTTGTACTTTGACTGAGATTTTATTTTTGGTACTCATTGCTACATTTGATTTTTTTTATTTTAAATCAGGGTTTTCCTAAATAGTAATATGTACATGTTCTAATAGTTTTATTTGGAATAATACACATGCATAATTTACAACAATACATTAATACCTATGCATACACACAGTCACATACATATGCTTTTTCATACTTATAACGTAGTAAGAACATTCTTCCTTAATGTTTAATTTGCTAATTATTGTGTTTAATGTGTGACATCCATCAACTTTGTCCTTGGCAGCATTGTAACTTGGCAATGTTAGTTTAAATTTTATGATGTATAAGAAAAGCTTGATATAAAATTCTGTCTTATCTGTAGCTAAATGTTTCCAAGCAGAGAGTTCAAACAACATTTCCCCATGCAATTTAAACAGCCTGCATGCTGATGCCCCCAAATTAAGATTTCTGGAACACTGAATTTAATTTGGACAGTGACGTTTGCTGTGCCATGTATATACCATTATGATCTAGGAAAGTGTGCACTTGTACAGGGAGTGCAGAATTATTAGGCAAGTTGTATTTTTGAGGATTAATTTTATTATTGAACAACAACCATGTTCTCAATGAACCCAAAAAACTCATTAAAATCAAAGCTGAATATTTTTGGAAGTAGTTTTTAGTTTGTTTTTAGTTATAGCTATTTTAGGGGGATATCTGTGTGTGCAGGTGACTATTACTGTGCATAATTATTAGGCAACTTAACAAAAACAAATATATACTCATTTCAATTATTTATTTTTACCAGTGAAACCAATATAACATCTCAACATTCACAAATATACATTTCTGACATTCAAAAACATAACAAAAAACAAATCAGTGACCAATATAGCCACCTTTCTTTGCAAGGACACTCAAAAGCCTGCCATCCATGGATTCTGTCAGTGTTTTGATCTGTTCACCATCAACATTGCGTGCAGCAGCAACCACAGCCTCCGAGACACTGTTCAGAGAGGTGTACTGTTTTCCCTCCTTGTAAATCTCACATTTGATGATGGACCACAGGTTCTCAATGGAGTTCAGATCAGGTGAACAAGGAGGCCATGTCATTAGATTTTCTTCTTTTATACCCTTTCTTGCCACGCTGTGGAGTACTTGGACGCGTGTGATGGAGCATTGTCCTGCATGAAAATCATGTTTTTCTTGAAGGATGCAGACTTCTTCCTGTACCACTGCTTGAATAAGGTGTCTTCCAGAAACTGGCAGTAGGACTGGGAGTTGAGCTTGACTCCATCCTCAACCCGAAAAGGCCCCACAAGCTCATCTTTGATGATACCAGCCCAAACCAGTACTCCACCTCCACCTTGCTGGCGTCTGAGTCGGACTGGAGCTCTCTGCCCTTTACCAATCCATCCATCTGGCCCATCAAGACTCACTCTCATTTCATCAGTCCATAAAACCTTAGAAAAATCAGTCTTGAGATATTTCTTGGCCCAGTCTTGACGTTTCAGCTTGTGTGTCTTGTTCAGTGGTTGTCGTCTTTCAGCCTTTCTTACCTTGGCCATGTCTCTGAGTATTGCACACCTTGTGCTTTTGGGCACTCCAGTGATGTTGCAGCTCTGAAATATGGCCAAACTGGTGGCAAGTGGCATCTTGGCAGCTGCACGCTTGACTTTTCTCAGTTCATGGGCAGTTATTTTGCGCCTTGGTTTCTCCACACGCTTCTTGCGAACCTGTTGACTATTTTGAATGAAACGCTTGATTGTTCGATGATCACGCTTCAGAAGCTTTGCAATTTTAAGAGTGCTGCATCCCTCTGCAAGATATCTCACTATTTTTGACTTTTCTGAGCCTGTCAAGTCCTTCTTTTGACCCATTTTGCCAAAGGAAAGGAAGTTGCCTAATAATTATGCACACCTGATATAGGGTATTGATGTCATTAGACCACACCCCTTCTCATTACAGAGATGCACATCACCTAATATGCTTAATTGGTAGTAGGCTTTCGAGCCTATACAGCTTGGAGTAAGACAACATGCATAAAGAGGATGATGTGGTCAAAATACTCATTTGCCTAATAATTCTGCACTCCCTGTATACATACATACTTGTAGTTTTTTGGGGCTTTTTTTTATTATACACAGACATATATATCAAACTCACACTTAAAGGTACACTCAAAT